>NC_081395.1:8371357-8710524 GCF_030684315.1 Stegostoma tigrinum | reverse complement strand
ACACAAATGGCAGCCTATAATATTGATTATCCAATTGGGAGCAGAGTAGGAATATACAGCTTGAGTCTCTCCTCCCCAAACAAAACGTAATTCAGGCAAAGTGGGGAAGGTGATGGGGCTTTGGTTCTGCCTAATTAAAGTTTGCTTCCTGCCTTCCAGGCCCAGATGATTATGGCCTGGGAGTAACAAATGAATTATAGTTTGGAATGACACAAAGCTATTTGCATAACCTGGTGATAAGCCTGCTCATGTGAAATAAATCCAAATAAAACTGTACGTTGTTATGCAATTGAGAAGCTGGATGGAATATTTAGCTCCCACGGCCTGACCTTTTGACATTACCAATATTACTGCCCACGACAAAGATGTCTGAATAGTCACTTCACAGGAATCAGTCTGAGGTGCTTGTAAATTGTTGCTTCCTGTCCCTTAGCCTGAGGCCAGGTTATCAAGGTCATTAAACTCTTGCTTGTTTTCTTCCTCTTTATCTCAACAAAGTGCTTTCAACCCTTGTAAATTGTGATGTTTAAAATGGGACAGTTAGATGTAAACTCTAAATCTACACAGGTTCCACAAACAAAGCATAACTAATGATGAGGGACTCAGGGCAGCTTGCTTACTTGGGTGGTTTTTCCACAGTGCGGTAGGTATTGAATGCTTGAAGTTGATTCTGAACCCCATTCAATGAGTTTGCCAGTTTGCGATCATTCAGTGTAATGATGGTGTGCTCAATCCACTGCAGGAGGTCAGACGCAAGAGTTTCATATTTGTCAATCATGTTGTCTGCCTCAATTGCATAGTCCAACACCTGGGTCAGAGAAAACGGCACAATTACTCACTGGTGCATGGAGAACGCAGAAAGAATACAGCTAAAAGACTCAGAAAATAAATGGGTGGTGAGTTCTAGATTAATGCTCACATTGAAACAAAAATGCTTCACAAACAATGCAGATTTCATACCAAACCACAAGGACAGAAAATGTTCTGTGTAATTAACTGATCACAGCAGTCAGGGTACTATGCTTCATTTGTCCACCTAGGCCAAAAAAAAGGTAGGAACACCAGGGCTCTCAAATGATCTATATTCAGTGAAGAGGACTAGCTCCAATGTGTCTAGTTCACAGTGGGCTAAGAGACCCATGACAAAGTTATTGGACAACAGCAGCATAAGAGCAGTGCTACTGGACTTGCAATCTAGAGGTCTTGGCTAATGATCTGCAAATAATGGTTCACACTCACCCGGGTGGCTGGTGGAATTTGAATTCAATCAATAATTCTGGAATATAAATAAGTTTCAGCCAATGGAGACTGTGACAATGACCACTGATTATTGTAAAAACCTGTCTAGTTCATTGATGTTGTTTGGGGATGACAACATGTGACATCAGACCCACCACAATGTAGATGACTCTTAACTGTCTAGCAAGCTGCAGAGACCAAGGGCAATTAGAGATGGGCATCAAATTCTGACTTTACGCCAGTTTTGGGATTTCCAGTTTGCTGGCTCCAGCCACCTCCTCTTTGCCACGGACATGCAATCCCTTTACACATCCATCCCCAAACAGGATGGTCTCAGGGCTCTCTGCTTCTTTGTGAAGCAAAGGCCTGAACGTTCCCCACCCACCACCACCATCCTCTACTTGGCTGAGCTAGTCATCATCCTCAACAAGTCTTTAACTCCTCTCATTTTCTTCAGGTCAGAGGACTGGCCATGGCTACCTGCATGGGACCCAGTTATGTAGAACATAGAACATAGAACAGTACAGCACAGAACAGGCCCTTCAGCCCACAATGTTGTGCCGACCATTGATCCTCATGGATGCACCCTCAAATTTCTGTGACCATATGCATGTCCAGCAGTCTCTTAAATGACCCCAATGACCTTGCTTCCACAACTGCTGCTGGCAACGCATTCCATGCTCTCACAACTCTCTGCGTAAAGAACCTGCCTCTGACATCCCCTCTATACTTTCCACCAACCAGCTTAAAACTATGACCCCTCGTGCTAGCCATTTCTGCCCTGGGAAATAGTCTCTGGCTATCAACTCTATCTATGCCTCTCATTATCTTGTATACCTCAATTAGGTCCCCTCTCCTCCTCCTTTTCTCCAATGAAAAGAGACCGAGCTCAGTCAACCTCTCTTCATAAGATAAGCCCTCCAGTCCAGGCAGCATCCTGGTAAACCTCCTCTGAACCCTCTCCAAAGCATCCACATCTTTCCTATAATAGGGCGCCCAGAACTGGACGCAGTATTCCAAGTGCGGTCTAACCAAAGTTTTATAGAGCTGCAACAAGATCTCACGACTCTTAAACTCAATCCCCCTGTTAATGAAAGCCAAAACACCATATGCTTTCTTAACAACCCTGTCCACTTGGGTGGCCATTTTAAGGGATCTATGTATCTGCACACCAAGATCCCTCTGTTCCTCCACGCTGCCAAGAATCCTATCCTTATGTCTGTCTCTTCGTGGGATATCTGGAACATTTCTTGTTCCATCATATTCTGGATCCCACCGACAACTCTTTCTCCAATGTATCAATGACATTATTGGTGCTGCTACCCTGTCTCGTCTAGAATTGGATAAGTTCATCGATTTCACTTCCAATTTCGACCCTGCCCTCACATTCACCTGGTCTATCTCTGACTCCTCCTTTCTCTTCCTCAACATCTCTGTTTGCATTTCTGGAGATAGACAGGCAACTAATATCCATTATAAGCCCATTGACTCCCACAGCTCCCTGGACTGTACAGTCTCCATTGACAGCTACTCACCTACCTAGCCAGATTGTTATCCACTCTTTTGTCTGTCCAATTGCTCTTCTGTCTCTTTGGGCTCTATCCCCACCTATTGTTTACTCCTTCCCCCTCCCCTCACCCTATTTTCTGCATATTAACTGACGTTTTCCTAGCTTCCGTCAGTCCTGAGGAAGGGTCACTCGATCCGGAATGTTAACTCTGATTTCTCTTCACAATGCTGCCAGATCTGGTGAGCTTTTTCAGAAACTTCTGTTTTTGTTTCTGATTTACAGCATCCAGTAGTTCTTCCAGTTTTTAATCAAATTCTTGCCTAACCAAAGGGAACAATTCTTTTCAAAAGCCCATGGAGTTACACCACATTCAGGAGTTCACCCCACTAGAGAAAAGTAAGATCAGCTGTAGCAGACAACACATCCGTCATGCAAGGAAATGACTGCATTTGACAAAAACATTTGTTTGCAGTCAGGATTTATTATGAGCAGCGTCTTTGTAAATATTACGGTGCTCATCATTTTTCTTACACTCGACCATTATTCCTCCTCATACCTTCCCAATTCGTTTCCCTTCTACTGCCAGTGCCTTCATCTTAGAGAAATAGTGATAATAAGTAGCAACGTAAGTGATGATTGATTTTTCGTCAGGCTGGTCCACACTGACATCTGGAAGCAAAAGAAAAACAACTAGTTTATGTGGATCTACATTTCACCTAATGAAACATACTACAAATCTTCAGCATCAAGTCTCAATTCAGCACTGTAAAATGACATCCTATCTGCAACTGTACTATTTAGAAGCAAGGAACGTCTGTTCACGACAGTGTGCAAATGCTCAACAAATTTCCATCATGTTCCACTGTCAGTCATTTTAATGGAAACTTCTGCTAATTTCTAAACACTGCTCTCTTCCATACTCCTTAAATCTGACAAACTCAAGAGAAGGGTTGAGATATCATTGCAACTGACAGGACAAAGAGAAATTAACAGATCTGAAATGTGTGGAGTATTCAGAACAAGGTAAAAGATTTAATGCACAAATAGAGATTAACGGGTATAATCTCAATGCCACTACAGTGGCATAGGTACAAGGAGATCAAAGCAAGAAACTAAATTTTCAGGAGAATGTCACTTTTTGAAAGTACAGGCAGGAAGGAAAGGGTGGCTGGTAGCTTTGTTAGTACAAGATGGGATAAATATGATAGCAAGAAATGATCTTGACTCAGGAGATATAAAATCTGTATGGATAGAGATAAGAAATAACCAAGGGAAGAAGACAGAGGCAGGAGTACTCCATAGGATGCCCAGAAGTAGCTATACTGTAGGGCAAGGAATAAATCAAGAGATAAAGAGAACATGCGAGAAAAAGTACATTAACCATGGACGACTTAAATTAGAAAAATCTCTTATCTACGGAAAAACATTCTGGCGTTGGTGGCAGTCCAGAAAAGGTTCACTAGGTTGACTCCTGGTATTGAGGAATTTTCTCATGAAGAGAGATTGAGTAGGTTAGGACTTTACTTCTTGGAGTTTTGAAGAATGAGAGGCAACATGAAAAATTCTTAGAAGCCTTGACTAGGTTGATGCTGCGATGTTGTTTCCCCTTCTGAGACAGCCTAGAATTGGAGGGCATAAGCTCAGACTTTTAAGACCAAAATTGGGAGAAAGTTCTTCTGAGGTTAAGGGGTGTTCTGATTGAGGTCTTCAAGATATTTAATAGGAAAAGACAGGGTAGATAAAGATAACTATTTTGACTAGCCACAGATTCTTGAACTAGAGGGCATAATGTAAAAATCAGGGCCAGACTGTTCAAAAGAGATGTTAGAAAGCACTTCTACACACAAAGGGTGGTGGAGGTTTAGAACTCTTTTTCACAAATGGCAGTTGATGTTAGATCATTTGTTAATTTCAAATCTGAGCGCGATAATTCTTGTTAAGTAAAGGTATTAAGGGATATGGGCCAAGGCAGGCATATATAAAGTTAGGGCACACATCAGCCATGTTCTCAATGAACGACGGAACACGTTCAAAAGGGTTAAAAGGCCTATTCCTGCTCCTATAAGTTGTGCTGTTAACAAAACATTTAACAAGCAATAATCCCCATTAATTGCCAACTCACTTTTACACAGCAAAAACCTTGCCTTCCTAAAAAGGCCTCACCAGACTTCCAACTCTGTCAAAATCTCATTTTAGTCTACGGAGGCAACTGGAGTTTTAAAAATCATGTTTACTGGAGCACATTGTGAGTTGTTTACAAAGTTTCATTTTCCTGGTATATATAACAAAAACCTATGTGGGCGAGCTCATACTAAAAAAGAGAATATACGAAATCAGACAAAAGTCGATTATATAGCTCCACAAGAGCAGTTGGGTTCTGAAGGTAAAGAAAACTGTTTGGCAACAACATTCTGATAGACTTCTGGCCAGGTAGCTATGTCTTGTGTGGAGCCAGTGGAACAGAGAACGCACCTGCCTAGCCTGCAATGAGAAAGCATTGAAAAAATCTGCGTTTCTCTGCTGTGTGGAGGCATTACAAAGTCTCTGTAATAGCCAGCAGATTTCATCTCACCATTCTTTGAAAATTTTCTGTTGATAGAGGTGTTAAAAACTCCTCTAATGATAGAGGAAAAGCAATTTCGCAACCAGCATGGCCAAAAATTTAAATGGAATTGAAATGAAGAGAAAGAAAGCAATTTATTGAAATCCTGTAGTGCAAAGTAGTACTATTGAACTATATTTCATAATTTTGTATTTTGTTCCAACAGTAATATCCACATCTTGGAACCACAGAATCCTATAGTGTAGAAGCAGGTCATTTCGTCTATCAAATCCACTGCAGCCCTCCAAAGAGCACTGTATCCAGACCCATCCCCCAATCTTATTCCCACAACATTGCATTTACTATGGCTAATTCAGCTAGCCTGTACAACCCTGAACCTTACAGGGCAATTTAGCATGGCCAATCCACCTAACCTGCATCTTTGAACTGACAGAAGAAACTGCAACACCCAGAGGAAACCCATGCAGACATAGGGAGAACAAGAAACTTCCACACAGACAGTCACCCAAGGCTGGAATCGAACCAAGGTCCCTGTAGTAATGAGGCAGCAGTGCTAACCACTGTGTCACCATGCCACCCCAGACAGTGTCTGTCTATATCTGGGTTTGCGAAGGGGACAATTTCAGAAGGGATAGAGTTCTAGTTAGCAATAATATTTCCTAATTGCTTTTGGTTAAAAATTATTTGTTTGTGAATAACAGCTATTGTTAAATACAGAAACTTAGTTAGTGTTCTTTTTCAACCCGAGTTCATCAGATAAATTGGGGACTATGAATAGTTTGACTGAATCTTTTCACATTTATAATACTCCGAGAGCAGTGAGCTTGATTTCAAGCACACCAGCCCACTGTGAGGTGATACTTAACAAAAGGAAAATCTGATAATTATCATGCTGCTGTTTGTGCAAATCAGCTGAAATTTTTTTCACCAACTGCAATTCAAAATTACTTTGAAACATCCTGAGGTCATGAACAATTCTACAAAAATGCATGAGTTTCTTCTCTAAATAGGTGGCTCAATTTAGTTGCTTTTTTAGATTCATTCATGGGATGTGGACATTGCTGGCCAGGTTACTGCCCATTTCTAAGTGCTCTACAGAAAGTGCACGTGGTGACTACTGTCTAGAACCAATGCAGAAAAGGTACCCACAATGATGTTTGGAAGGGAGTTCCAGGATGTTGATCCAGTGACAGTGAAGCACCAACCAATATAGTTCCAAGTCAGCACAGTTTGTGACCTTGGATTGGTACTCACAGGTGGTGACCCCATGCATCAGCTGCCCTTGTCCTTCTAGGTGGTAGTGGCTGTAGGTTTGGAAGGTGCTGGAGGAGGAGTCTTGGGGAATGGCAGAAGCATGAATCTCAGAGATCTAGTTAAATTCTCTCTTGTTGAGATGGTCATTGCCTGACATTTGTATGGCCTGAGTACGATGTACCACTTATCAATCACAGCCTGGAAGTTATCTAGATCTTGCTGTTTTAGTATCTGAGAAGTTACACATGGTTCTGATCATTGTTCATTCATCAGTAAACATCCACATTTCTGACCTCATGATGGGGAGATTATTGATGAAGCAGCCAAAATTGGCTGGGCCTAGGACACTACCCGTACCTAATGTGTCAAAAGCCGCAAAAACAAATGCACAACTTGTCTCACAAGGGGCTATTCCATTAGGTTCTCCAAAGTTTCAATGAACACCAGTTAAATCCAGTACATCACAAACATTAGGATCAAGTCTTTGCCTTCATTTTTGTCCTAATATACCTTCAGGATCCAGCAGTTTGGTGAGTCCCAGTTGCTGCTCTGCCACATTGAAAGCATTTTGTAAGTTGTAGTGAGCATTTGACTTCTTCAGTCTGTCAAAGTCAATCAGATCGGGTCTGAAGCAAAGAACAAAGAGAAGAATGGTCCTTATCAAATGAAAAGAACAAGGCTGACATCACAAGACAAAATCAGATTCTGTCTGTACAAGACCAGACTAAAAAAAGGAATAGCAGAATAAGATCAACCCACAAGTGTGCTTTACCATTCCACAAGATCACGGTTGATCTTTGACTTTAATAGGGCATGGGCAACAATGGCAAGTTAGCATTTAACTGCCTTTGAACTGAGTACCTTGTTAGGTCATTACTGTCAATCATACTGCTGTGGCTCTGGAGTTACATATAGGCAGGATCAGATAAGGACAGATTTCTTCCTTAAAGGACATTATTGAACCAAATGGACTTTTACAATAATTGATGACAGTGTCACTGCATCATTACTGAGACCAGATTTCAATTTCAGATGTGTTAATAATTCAATTCAAATTCCACCAGCTTCTGTGGTTGCATCCAACCTTGTATCCCCCAGGTCTGAATTTATAGATTCCTAATCCACTGACATTCATCACTAAACTATTGTCTCTCTACTTTCCGGACTTGATCCCACGTCCCTGGATTCCCTTGATTTATCATTCCAACATGAATCCATCACACATTTTAATCGTGTAATCACTGGGACAGATCCTGATAGATTGTAAACATGGGAGAGAGGTTTGGAGTTGGAGTCTGACATCAAAAATGTGGAGCCAGTTGATTCACCTGCTGATAGTGTGTTCCAGATTCACAGCCCAGAAGGTCCTGACATTCGACTTCAATTCTGTGCTATGTTAATTGATTTCTACAAGGAATGTTTCCCACAATCCAGTTGGAAAGTATGAGTTTCTACAGTGATTTCTGCTTTTATTTTAAATTTCTAACATCCACATTTCTTGGATTTATTTATTGATAAATCATCCACTAATTTTAATGATACCATGTAATCTATTTTATGAAAATATTACTAGCTACTACTGCACCTTTAATTCAATACTGGCACTTATTATGCAAACTGTTGGATAATGTTATCTTGAAGCATTCAATTCTGTTAAAATCTCCCTGAATTCTGAAGGAAAGATAAGATACCTGTGTTTGTGGACAATTGCATTGAAGGCCAGTCCATCTCTCCAGCTGGTGGTGAAGTTGTGAACATTAACATTGGGATACCTGCAAAACCAAATGAACAACCAAAAGTCAAAGAGTTTCAACTCAGTACCAGACTGGGCCTGATTTTGAGTGGTGACAGCAGTGGCGACGATGGTGATGATGGTGGAGAAGACAGGAGAGATGTGCAAGAATTGAAAAATGACAAGCTAACAGCTATTTTTCACACAATAGATTGTGAGGGATGCTCTCTGAGCAGGTAACTGAATAGGTAGTGAATAGATTCTCTGATTAGTAACTGTAATAAGCACAATGTCACCACCCGACTGAAGGCATTCTAGTGAAACAGCAAGCACATGTTTTGTAGAGCTGAGATCAGGATGGACTGATAGAGAAAACCAAACTGTTTACATGATTGCCTGTTCAAAATCTATTACAAAAGGTACAAGAGTTCACCGAACCAGCAACTGGTGGATGAAGGGGAGGAGCTGTCAGAACTGAGAGTTTCCAGAACATCAATTAGTTTGGTTGTGGGGAGAGGCTAGATAGGCTTCCACTTTTTCCACTAGAACATTGGAGGTTGAGAGGTGACATTATAGAGGTTTATAAAATCGTGAGGGATGTAAGTAAGGTGAATGGCAGGTGTCTTTTCTCTAGGGTGGGGGATTTCAAGTCTAGGGGGCACATTTTTTAGGCAAGAGGAGAAAGAGTTAATGAGGAGCAACTTTTTTATTTTACACAGAATGTGGAATGAACTTCCAGACTGTGTGGTAGATGCAGGTAGTGTTACAATATTTAAAAGACATTCAGATAAGTACGTGAATGAGAAATGTTTGAAGGGATCTGGGCCAAGTGCAGGCAGGTGGGACAAGTTTAGCTTGGGATTATAGATAATGGGAACTGCAGATGCTGGAGAATCCAAGATAACAAAGTGTGGAGCTGGATGAACACGGCAGGCCAAGCAGCATCTTAGGAGCACAAAAGCCGACATTTTGGGCCTAGAACCTTCATCAGAAAAGGGGGTGTTGGTTCTTCAGCCCTACTTTGAAAAAAAAATGAGAGTGATGTGTGAGAATTTGCACTTAATTATGATACATTTAAAATTCTGTCAAAAATGCCTGTATTTGAAAACATTTAATCTCAAAACTACTTATTTTGCACTGAAATGTGTTTTTGAAAACATTGTATTCAATATTTTATCTTGTTCACACTGCAGCTATTTAGCAACTAAAAAATAAATGAATTCTATTTTGAACGCTGGCTGATTTCTGTTGATAAAAATTATGAGGGAGGGAGTCATGTAGTGTAGTTAGCACCTGGCTCAACTAGGGTCTTTCTGGATGGCAGAATGGACTGAATGGGCCGAAAGGCCTCCCTAGCCGCTCTGTAACCAGGCTGATCAGAGAAGGCATGTCCAACCACCTTTTTCAGGCCCAATTGGCGATGTGGGGCCCTCCGCCCCATCCCCCTTTTCTGATGAAGAGCCTAGGCCCGAAACATCAACTTTTGTGCTCCTAAGATGCTGCTTGGCCTGCTGTGTCCATCCAGCTTCACACTTTGTTATCTTAGTTTGGGATTATGTTTGGCATGGATTAGATTACGTTCTGACTGACTCAATAATAACTGTCACACAGAAATTCACGTTCTGAAGACCTCTCACAGGGTGATGAAACCCAAACCCTTTGTCAATGTGCTTAGTTCAGTGCATAACTTACTTGTCAACTTGCATATTTCATAAAATCATAGAATCCCTACAGTGTGGAAGCAGGCTACTCAGCCAATCAAATCCACACCACACCTCCGAACAGCATCCCACCTAGACCCACCCTATCTCTGTAATCCGACATTTCCCATGGCCAATCCACCAACCTGCACATCTTTGGACTGCGGGAGGAAAGCGGAGCACCCAGAAGAAACCCACACAAACACAGGGAAAATATGCTAACCATTGCTGTTCATAAATTTCTTACATAAATGGCATTTTGTGCAGGGTGGAAACACTTGATTATCAGTGACAGTCAACCAACCACTAAGTAAGGGTAGCACAGATTGATACAGTGAATGCTCCCTTTATTCCGACAGAAGGCCTCAGATTAAAACTCAGAATGGTGTTTGACGTAGAGATTTTATAAACACAGGTTCTAATAAAATTATGTACGCTAAACATTGATTTGTCAGATGTTGATTAATCTGCTATGCATTTCAAGAACTGTCTGTTTTTCATCTATCTATGGACTTTGCAGGATTTGCCACTTAATTCCCTCTGGCAATTTTCCAATTCTGCTTACCCTGCTGTCTTCATTTGGCACCAGAGCAGAAGCGCATCTTTGGCAGATTTCTTTTCTTTGTTATCCTCTGTTTCAACACTGATATCTTGGATCTTTTGAAACAAAAGCCATGATAAGTAAAATACATAAGCAAGATCAAGGACTATGTAACTTATTGCAAACAAATGCAATTCATTATTAAGGCTTCAAGATAACCTCAAATACTGACTCACTGTGGAAAGACCATTTACCCTCGTGTGGCAATTAAAAATGCCTTGTGTGTCGGTGCCTTCATTTGGGATTTTTAATTTGGTGGTAGGAGCAAGAAGAGTGAGAGAGAGAAACAGAGTGAAAACAAGGTGGTTTTTCCATCAAGAAGCAGCCCCATCCAGTTTGTTCACAAACCAGAAAACATAGCAAATAAGGTAAGGCAAGCAACTGTGATATTAAATTCCTCCAATAATGCAGGGTAAGTGTTCAGAGGCGTGCTCGACTTAAACATGTTTTTGACAAAGATACTTCTGATAAAGAACAATGAAGGATGATCATATATGCATGGAATCTGAATACTTGTGACCTCAACAGACTGTAGCCTTTTGCTGCCTCTGGAAAATCACTCCCACAACATGCAGGGTTCCTCCTGCTTCATATTTGCAATTCAGTCCATCTTTTACTGAATCACTCACTTTTGCCTTTGTTACCTTCAGACTTGATAATTTCAAAGTTCTCTTAGTTTGCCTCCCATTTCCCATTTTTCATCATAAGAAACAGGAACAGGTGTATGTCATTCAGACCCTCAAAACTGCTCCACCATCCACAAGATTATGGCTTATCTGGTATTCCTTATGTCCACTTTCCTGCCGTTCCTTGATTTTCCTCCTGAACAAATAATCTATCACAACCTTAAATATACAGTAGGACTCTGTACCCACAGTTCTCTGTGGCAAGGAGTTTCAAAGACCTACCATCATCTGAGCGAAATTCCTCCAAAACTCAGTCTTAAATTCCATTTCCCTTTATTTTGACACTATGACCTCTAGACCTAGTCTCTCCCATGAGGGGAAACATCCTCTCATTTACCCTGTGAAGCCCCTTAAAATTCCTATATGTTTCAATGAGCTCATGTCTCAAACTTCTAAATTCCATTGAGTCCTAAATTGTTCAATCATTGCTCCTAAGACAATTCCTCCATACAAGGGATCATCTGAGTGAACCTTTTCTGAATTATCTTCAGTGAAATGCTACCTTTTCTTAAATTAAGGAAAATTAATTTAGTACTTCAGATGTGGTTTCGCCAGCACCTTGTACAGTTGCAGAAAGACTTCCCTACCTATACTCCAAACCCCTTTAAATATAGGCCAACATTCCATTAGCCTTCCTGATTACATGCAGCACTTGTGTGCTATCTTTGTGAGTTTTGTACATAAATATTCCCACATCCCCTTGTATTGCAACTTCTTGTAGCTTCTCTCCATTTAAATAATATCCTGTTATTTAGGTTTCCCTTCAAAAATGAACAATTTTGCATTTTCCCATATTAGTCCATTGGTCGGCCTTATCCTGACCCATATTTGGCAGTGTTCACCTGTTACACCTGTACTTGCTGGCCTAAGTTAACGTGTCCTCTTGTGGAAAAGAGCATAACTAGAGGGGATGAATAGAAGATGTTTATCAACAAATTCAGTATGAGAATTTAGAAACCTCTTCACTCAAAAGCAGTGAGAATTTGAGATTTGCTGTCATAGAGACTGATTAAATTGCATAGGTGCATTTAAGGGGAAACTAGACAATCATTTGCGAAGATAGTTATGAAGGTAGACTTAGATGGAAAAAGGCTTCAATGTAGCATAAACACCTGCATGGGCTGGTTGGGCCAATATCATATGTAAATGGAATATGTCATTCATTCACTACTACTCATAAATAAATTGGAAAAATAAAACCATCTTGATGTAACAACTGCTGCAGTGAGTACTTGAAATCGAAGGATGATGGTCCATATTAAGCCCAGTGTAAGCCGGTGGTTCCCATCTACAATGTCATGAGAGCCCATGTTTTCCAGATGGACTTTCTGCTCTTTCAAGAATTGCAGGGCCTTATCCACATTCTCTAAACAGTGAATCCGCATCCGTCCTTTGGTGGGTTTGGGCTGGAAATAGAAGCAGAGAGCTTGGGTTAATATCATAACAGGTCATTACTTAAGTCTAACAACTCATGGCAATTCAGTCATTTGTAGGGCACATGTTTATCAAGGAAAACCTATACAGGCAGTGCATCACAACGTACTGAATGGAGATCAAGCAACCTGTTTTAATTGCAAAACATTATCAAGATCAATAAAGTAACAAATGTCTTTCCTCATCTGTCATTTGATGCACGTTCTGGTGCTCCTTCCCTTCCCAAGTTGTGACACAACTTGGGATATTTTGTCATATTAAAATTAATATTCAAATGTATGTTATTTTGGACTGCTGACAAAGTCCTGCAAGATTACAGCACACTTCAGGATTTGTGCAACTCCTGTTGAAACTAATACTTTTAGGAGTCAAAGCATTATAAAGAGACAAAATAAAGCTAAACAGTAATTGGGTACACAAAAGAGAACGATTTTTAAACTCAACATTGGCAATTACCATTTGGTTCATGGAAAAATAGATGTGGCTTTAATTTTACACTCCAAAAAGAATAGTTCCTATGTTATCTATGAAAGTTAAAATATTCCATTAGGATTAAGATGTCTAGTAATTAAACAGGAAGACTAACTGGTACATTAAATGCATTTTCCAATTCTGCTGACATTAAATAAATAGCCCACATCACTTCAATTCCCAGCAAAAACTTGTTACTCACTTAACAACACACTTGCACGCAGCAAGTTAACTCAATGGAAGAAGGCACAGAGCACACAGATGTGACTGATCCAGACTATATGAATTTTGCCCACATAACACTTCTAAAGCGGTGCAATGCTGTGTGCCTAATGAACGCTTCATTCCACAGCCACCTAGTCTAGCCTCATACTAAATCTAGTTTGCATAGGCTTTCTAAGGTTCCTTACTGCACTTAACACCATAACTGTGCTCCCAGTGGAGATACATGCATGGAGTAAGCGTGGACTGGAGATTCAGGCAACAATGTTGTCATGCTATCTCCGATCCTTCAAGCACAGATTTCCTGCAGGAATACTGAAAATACTCAAGCTTCAAACATGGGAGAGGTTAACTTTACATCATTAGCATCTGACAATTGTCTTAAAATCTTTCGTCTTTGGGTATGGTTTACAACATTCCTTGGAACTCATTTAAAATGCTTTCCAAATGTCAGTAACCTTTGAAATACAGTGTGGGCCAAAGGAAACAATTTTGTTACCCTGTATTGTCAATGCACTGCAGTGGGAACAGTGTGCCAGGTGAGTCAACAATCACAAAAGCTGAATTCTTCAAACGCAGTATAGAAACTCAACCTGTCCAACTCAAAACTCTAAAGGAAATCTGATAACCTTACAGACCTAATGACCTATCCCTATATACCCTTCAGAATGCAAAGCCAAAGTCTGAAATCAATTGCATATGAGATCCAACCTTTGCGGAGTTCAAAAACTGGTAGTCACTGCAGGGCAAAAAGTGGCCCATCTTCCAATCGGTTTCTGATAATATCTCAATGATAAAGAACACCTGCAGCATGCTACTTACATAGAACACAGAACTGCACAGCACAGGAATGGGCCCTTTGGCCCACAATGTTGTGTCAAACATGACACCAAATTAGACTAATCCCTTTTGACTGCCCTTAGTCCAAATCCCTCCATTCCTCCCTTATTCATGTGCTTATCTCAAATTTTCTTAAATGCCCATATTATATCTGCCTCCACTACCACCCCGGCAGCACATTCCACACTCCTACCGCTCTCTGTGTAAAAACACTTGGCCCTCACATCTCCTTCGAACTTTCTCCCTCTCACCTTAAATGCACACCCCCTAGTTTTAGGCATTTCAACTCTGGGTAAAAGATTCTGACCGTCAACCCTATCTATGCACCTCATAATGTTATAGACTTCTATCAGGTCTTCCTTCAGCCTCCACCGCTCCAGGAAAACAACCCGAGTTTTTCTATCCTCTTCTTATAGTCAATACCTGTATTTCCACTTAAGTAGAAGCTAGCAACTTCTGAGCAATGCTCTCCCCAGTTTAAACATGGTTAAAGAGAAAAAAGATGAATCAATAGACTAAAAAAAAGGAAATTAACTGGGAGGAAAATAAAGATACAAAAATACCAGAAATGCAGGGCAAAATGTGTGCAAACAAATTAGGGACGCTAGAAATAAATGAATTAGATATATTTGCAAAATAAAACTCACTGGCTAGCTGCCGAGCTGCCGATCCATTTCAATAGGTATAGATTTTGGTAAAATAACCAGGAAAGTAAGTTTGTTAGATAGCATAATGCGTTACATGGCAGAAGATGTTGGAAGTATGATTTGTACAGAAAATGAGGCCAAATTTTTACTTGGTTTAGGCAAACAGATCATAGAGATATCCAACTTGGCAGCAGCCACAGGTTTAACACATTAAACAGCAGCGTAGGAGGATATTAGTTCCTGAACTCCCTCAATGTGCTCTCAATTTAAACTGATGAAATTAATAGTAGTGTTGATGGGTTAAAAAGATTCCATCTAGTGGTAAACAGGAAATTAAGGTTTAACAGGATTGCTGAGAGAGAAGTCCACCTGGATGCGAGGCAAGTGGCATAGAAGATGTGCAATTTAGTGTTCTGCTAATAAGGTTTGTTTTCATTTTTGTCCTCACATAAAATTTGCTGCACAGAATCAGCCCATTCAGCCAAAAGGGTCACTCCAGTGATTATGCTTGAGACAAGCTTTTTCAAAACCCTCTTCACTTCAGTTCATCAGCATATCCTTCTAATCCTTTCTCCAGTGTAGTTTATCCAGCTCCCGTTGCTATGTGTCTCTGTTGTTTGCTTCAACCTCTCCTATGATAGCAAGTTCCACATTCTCGAAAGCTATTACTCCTGAATTCTCAGTCGGATTTAATCATGACTACCTTGCATATTTGGCCCCTAACTCTGGTCTTTCCCCTACACAAGTGGAACATTTACGCTATTAACATCTTCATAATTTTAAAGGCCCATTTATTAGGTCAGTCTTCAACATCTGTTTTCTACAGAAAACAATAACAGCTGTCTATTTTTCCCCCATAGTTATAATTCAGTAGTGTCATCCTTGTACATATTTTTGCACTTTCACCACTGTTCTGTACTCTTTTTGTGAAATAGAAACCACAAATGTACACAGTATCTGGAGCATAATTTAACATTCATCACATTCCTAATCCGAAGGGGCTGGGGTACAGTTCTGTGGCCTTTGCCCATTCTTCATTTCTGAATATGTAATGCAATTGTGCATATAGTTTGTGAACAGAGTGAGGGCTGGAGATTCACTGACATCCTGACACTTTCTAACATAGATCACTGGATAACAATCAGAAGCAAAATGCCTTCTTCAAATTTGTCCACCTTAGCCAAGAGAGACAACTGTACTCCCCAACCAAGATGTCTCCTTGCTACAGATCAGGAATCAAACCTGAAGCCCTCCTGGTCTACGGTACTCAATAAAACAAATTATTCTACTGTGTTTATCAGTCACTGTAGACAGTGAGATTACAAAAGCATAATGTTCACTATTCCTGGCATGACTCCTCGCTGTTTTTTGTTTAATTACAAATTAAGGTATAAATTACATAGATAACAGTTAGCAAAAGTTTAGCAAAAGGTCCCAACAACAACCCATAATGACATCTAATAACCATTTTATAGTTGACACTGCTTCCCACTGATTTCTCCAACATTGGAGATGTACTATAAGAAACTACATCATTCCCAAAAGATCTGGTTTATTGCAAGCCCAAAATATTAAACTGAAGGACATTGATGACGTTAGCTGATAAAGACTATGCTTACAATAAAAACAAATAGCTGCACAATGCGATTTCTAAAATCTGCTAATCCCTGACCTGGTGCGTGGAGCTACTGCCAAAATAAAAATCCAAATGCACAATGTAATTCAGCTTAATTGATCAACCTTTCTGAATCACTTGGGGTGGTCTGTAGAAGTCTTTACTCAGGGTTTAGATGGTTGGGACATACTTCCGCTGAAAAGTATGCTTGTTTCTGATGTTTTCAACAGACATAAACAATGATAATATTAATAACAAATAAATTTTCTGTTAAGCAGAACTGAGGAAATGGGTTCACCTTGGAGTCTTCTATTTACTACATAACTAAGTGATTTTGTATTTTCTCCCTGCTGTCCATGATATTTTTGCACCCAGCTACAGGGTGGGCTTCCAATTTTAGCCAGAATCCCCACTAAAACTGGTCTGGAGCTTTCAAACAATGGGCTAGGGGAGTGATTATATTAATGTGTAGAGCAAATCACCTGCCGCTTTTTGCCTCTACCAAGTGAATAAACACAAATATTTGAACTATCAACAGAATTGAGGGATATGGGTACTGGGCTGAAAGGTGGATTTGAGAATAAGTTCAACCACGATCATATTAAACTGCACAGCAAACTCAAGGAACCTATGGCCTTTTCTTCTTTTTCTTTCTATTCTCGTATGAATGTGGCACATCATTGTGATTTGCAATGTCAGATTTTAACATACTAAACTATCCAAGCAGTCAATCAGATGTTGATTTAAATGGTCCTCTGGACGTTGTAGGCTCCAAACTCTTTACCAAGATAATAAAGTGTGAAGCTGGATGAACACAGCAGGCCAAGCAGCATCTCAGGAGCACAAAAGGTGACGTTTCGGGCCTAGACCCTTCATCAGAGAGGGGGATGGGGTGAAGGTTCTGGAATAAATAGGTAGAGAGGGGGAGGCGGACCGAAGATGGAGAGAAAAGAAGATAGGTGGAGAGGAGAGTACAGGTAGGGAGGTAGGGAGGGGATAGGTCAGTCTAGGGAAGATGGACAGGTCAAGGAGGTGGGATGAGGTTAGTAGGTAGGAAATGGAGGTGCGGCTTGGGGTGGGAGGAAGGGATGGGTGAGAGAAAGAACAGGTTAGGGAGGCAGAGACAGGCTGGGCTGGTTTTGGGATGCAGTGGGTGGAGGGGAAGAGCTGGGCTGGTTGTGTGGTGCAGTGGGGGAGGGGACGAATTGGGCTGGTTTTGGGATGCGGTGGGGGAAGGGGAGATTTTGAAGCTGGTGAAGTCCACATTGATACCATTGGGCTACAGGGTTCCCAAGCGGAATATGAGTTGCTGTTCCTGCAACCTTCGGGTGGCATCATTGTGGCACTGCAGGAGGCCCATGATGGACATGTCATCTAAAGAATGGGAGGGGGAGTGGAAATGGTTCGCGACTGGGAGGTGCAGTTGTTTATTGCGAATGGAGCGGAGGTGTTCTGCAAAGCGGTCCCCAAGCCTCCGCTTGGTTTGCCCAATGTAGTGGAAGCCACACCAGGTGCAATGCATAGAGTATACCATATTGGCAGATGTGCAGGTGAACCTCTACTTAATATGGAAAGTCATCTTGGGGCCTGGGATAGGGGTGAGGGAGGAGGTGTGGGGGCAAATGTAGCACTTCCTGTGGTTGCAGGGGAAGGTGCCGGGTGTGGTGGGGTTGGAGGGTAGTGTGGAGCGAACAAGGGAGTCACGGAGAGAGTGGTCTTTCCGGAAAGCAGACAAGGGTGGGGAAGGAAAAATGTCTTGGGTGGTGGGGTCGGATTGTAGATGGCGGAAGTGTCGGAGGATGATGTGTTGTATCTGGAGGTTGGTGGGGTGGTGTGTGAGAATGAGGGGGATCCTCTTTGGGCGGTTGAAAGGGATGTGTTGCGGGAAATGCGGGAGACGCAGACAAGGTCGATCTCGACCACTGTGGGGGGAAAGTTGCGGTCCTTGAAGAACTTGGACATCTGGGATGTGCGGGAGTGGAATGCCTCATCCTGGGAGCAGATGGGCTCCCCCCACTGCATCACACAACCAGCCCAGCTCTTCCCCTCCACCCACTGCATCCCAAAACCAGTCCAGCCTGTCCTTCCTCTCACCTATCCCTTCCTCCCACCCCAAGCCGCACCTCCATCTCATCCCACCTCCTTGACCTGTCCATTTTCCCTGGACTGACCTATCCCCTCCCTACCTCCCCACCTATACTCTCCTCTCCACCTATCTTCTTTTCTCTCCATCTTCGGTCCGCCTCCCCCTCTCTCCCTATTTATTCCTGAACCCTCACCCCATCCCCCTCTCTGATGAAGGGTCTAGGCCCGAAATGTCAGCTTTTGTGCTCCTGGGATGCTGCTTGGCCTGCTGTGTTCATCCAGCTTCACACTTTATTATCTTGGATTCTCCAGCATCTACAGTTCCCATTATCCAAACTCTTTACCACTGACTATACTTGCATGCACAATCTGGGCTGACACTCCAGTGCAGTACTGATAGGTACTAGCATTAGGTTACCTTCCAGGTAAAACCTTAAGCCAAGACTCCGTCAACGTGTGATCATGGATTAAAAAGATTCCAAGGCACTTCTTGAAGAGAAATAGGGAATTCTACTTTATGCCCTGACCAATAAGTTATTCAGCACCAAAGAAAGAAACAGACTGTGGATTATTATTTTAAATGCCACTTATGCAACTATGCTCTACTTGACAGTCACATTTGCCTAATAACAACAGTGACTACATTTCAAAGCAAATTAATTAGTAATGAATTAAGTTTTGATTAAAATTTATTCACAGGATACCGGTGTCACTGGCTAGGCCAGCATTCATTGCCCTTGAGAAGGTGTTAGGTGAAGTGTAGTCTTTAAGATGCAGGTACTCCCTCCGCAATGCTATTAGAAATGGAGTTCCAGGAAACTGACCCAGGAGCAGAGACCTATTTCCAAGTCAGTACAGCATTTGACTTGGAGGGAAACTTTCACATGATGATATTCCCATGCATCTGCTGCCCTTGTCTTTCCAAGCGGCAGAGTCTCAGGTTTGTAAGATGTTGTCAAAGGAGCCTGCGTGATCTTGTAATTGGTTCACATTGTTGCCACTATGCATCAGCAGTCAAGGGATTGAATATTGAATGGGGTGCCAATTAAACAAGCTGCTTTGCCTAGGAATGGTGTCAACTTTCTTTATTGTTGTTGGCTATCTTGAGGCAAAGTTAAGATAAAGTATAGATACACGTTTAATTTTTCTCTTCACTAAAATCAGCTCAAGTTATCTCAATATCCATTTAGCTAATGAAAGAAAAACTTTGATTGACATATTGATGTTGCAGCTCTAAATTCTTCCTGCAGGGAACTGGCAGGCCAGCTGTCCACAATATGGTCAAAATTCATGGATCATTCATAGGCCCATAACTCATGTCAACTCACTATTCTTCTACTGTGCTGAGCATACTTAATTGTCTGTCAAACAAGACACTGTTTCAGTTTATGACTGTGCAAAGCATAAGCTTGTGAGTATTGCTAGCCTAAAGCGACTATATTATTCTGACGGTTGCCAAAAAACCACAAAAGGCTTATACTGACCAGCTGCTCACCCGACAGAACCTCTAGCAAACGAATCAGCATTCTCCCATCCCTCAAGTCCGTATACAGGTCTGTGATTCGAGACGTCACTCTTGCTAAGTGTGAGTTTACCCATTTGGTAAATGTTTTCTTCTGCACTGCTTCACGTTCATCTGCAACGAAGAAGTGAATGCTCACCGTTAACCGCTTAAAAGGATAAAATGTAAGCAAGTACCAGAAGTTAAACAGGAAAAGATATTCTAAATATGTTGCAGCGCTGTCAGCATTTGAAAGAGAAACTGCAGGCTAACATTTAGAGTGCAGACCTTGCCTCAGAACTCAATTAGGGAAAGGTCTCAGGTGAAACATTACCCACCTTAGCTGTTTCAAATGCTGGTATTTTGAGTTTCGAATCTGGATTTTTGGCACTCAGCTTTACTTTCTCTCTCATCTCCATTTTCAAACTAATAAACTGAAAGGAGGAAAAACAATGCAGAAGCATACAAGAACTGATTGTCTAACTGATAACACTTTGCTGTGCCAATGTCAAAGTCACATGACACCAGGTTATCGTCTAATGGATTTATTTGAAATCACAAAATTTTAGAGTGCTGCAGCTGACGAAGGAGCAGCACTCCAAAAGTTTGTGATTTCAAATAAACCTGTTAGACCATAATCTGGTGTCATGTGACTTCTGACTCTGTCCACCCCAGTTCAACACTAGCACCTCCACATCAATTAGACAATACTTAAGAGATCTCAATGTTCCAAGATTGATGAGAAACCAGCTGTGGCAAAAGAGACTTTTCAAGTTTAGAACTTGAGCAGCATTAAACTAAAACTTGAACCCTGGACTTTCTGTTACCATAGTAAATAATGCCAATTAGCAACAAGACAAATAATACAGTTGGTTATGAGTAAATATTCTTCTAGAATTGAAATTACGGCTGGAAGAGAACTTCCACAATGCAAGCTCAATCTAATTTGTGTATCACTGAATGATTCATTTAATATACTGTACAATGTGAACAATAAGAACTGGAAGAAAATAAACACAACGTTATATTATACACAGCAGCAAACAGAACAGGTGGTGCTGTATTACAGGTGGTAACTGAACTCATTATACAGAATCACAGACTGGTCTCTTTTGTGTGGTAAACATGCGCCCATCATATTCAATGAAAACTCTGCAATAGCAACTGAATTAGTTCTACTCCAGGTTATGTAAATCTTATCACTTTGGGGCCTTGTCTTTTCTTTTATTCATGGGATGTGGGCATATACAGACAGGGGTTGCATTCACTGTCAATCCCTAATTGCTCCTGAGAATTGGTCTTGTGCTGCTGCAGTCCACGTGAAAGAACACCCTCTCTAGTGGGTGTGTGTATAAGATTTTAAGCATCAACTGTGAAGGAAGTGATATATTTCCATGTCTGTATGGTGTGGGGCTTTGGGGGTATCTCACAGGTGGTCGCGCTCCCATGCAATAGGTAACCTTGTGCTTCTAGGTGGCAGAAGCTGACCTTCCAACTTCTGACCCTGCGACTGTACCCACAGTTTGTATATGGATTATCCAGTTCGGTTTCTGGTCAACTATAACGCCTTGGATGCTGGCATGTGTGCTGGTACTGCTACCTTGCACTTATCAGTCCAAACCCAAATGTTGCTAAATTTGGACTTTACCAAATTCCTTGTAGAAAGCTTCAACTGAAATTGCCTCCACCATGCTCTCATGTAATATATTCCAAACATTAACTATTCGCTGCATTTAAAAAAATCTTAAATTCGCCTTTTGTTCATTTATTAATCACTTTACAATGGTGCCCTCTGGATTTCAGTAAATACAAACAATTTATCAACTCTAGTCAGAACCTTCAAACAAATACCCTCTCAATCTTTGCTTCTCTTCTCTAAGGAAAATAGCCCCCGTTTTTCCAATCCAACCTTATCCCCAGCACCATTCTCATAACGCTTTTCTGCAATCTCTCCAAAGACTTCACAGCCTTCCTGAAGTAGTAGTTTTCAGAATTGGACACAATAGCACAGCTGAAACCAAAACAGTGCTTTAATCAACTTTCATCATAACTTCCTTGGCATGCAATACAGAGTGAATAACCATGGTGCCTTTTATGCTGGCACCAGAGTTCTGTATAGTCAAAGAAAAGACTATTAATCTATAGAAATTCTGTACAATACGAATGAATGGAAAGAGATTTGGCCTATTGAGGATGAATGGAAAAGGGTTGATTCATTGCGAGTCTACACTTTTATTGTTACAGCCTCTAGTCACCGTGAGCCAATACTCTGGAGACAGTGGTTCAAATCCACCGTGCCGAGATGTTGACAGCTAATCTCGGTAATGATGACCATTACAATTAATATCAATTCTTTAAAAAAGCCACTTGGTTTATTAGTCCTTTAGGGAAAGAAATGTTTCGGCATTAGCCAGTCCAGCCTACATTTGACTCCAGACCTTAAGCAGTGTGGTTGACTCTCAACTGCTGTCTGAAATTATGTGGTAAACTGCTGTTCCAGTGTGATTAGTGATAAGCAACAAACGCTGTCCTTGCAGATGACAACCACACCCCAACCACAGAATATTTAAAAAATGTAGTACATTTTGGCCTTGGAGCAGGGTTATACCGGACAGCTGCCAGCAACAACATAGCTCTAATCTAAATGTGGCAGTTACATCTTTCAGAAAGTCAATTAGTCATACAAACCATTTCAAATTAACAACCAAGTATGTGTGCTTTTCAACAGAGTTGCCTCACAACATTTTAACTTTTAATGGCTCTCTGACGTTTGTGTACACTGTAGGTTAATGATTTTGAGTTGCTATTTAGTACTCGTGCAGTTTTATTACGTGACAAAATGTAATCAAACCACTGTTGTTGCAAATATATATTGAGCTTTGCTCTCAACAGCATCATCAGACTTTGGTTCAAACTCAAAGAAACAAAAAATTGATCATAGTAGAAATTACTTCTTTTCACTATGATGTACTTATTGAACTCTTCCCTAGCTCTTGCTGCCATATAGCCAACTGACATGGGTGCAATACCGGCCTCCAAAGTTGATTATTTTCTTATTTCACTCACAAATATAACATTTCCTGAGGCACCCCAACTAACCAAACTTCTCCATTAAAATAAAACCTGCTTCCCATTATTTTCTTTGTGGGAACTTGTTTGTGAAAATTGGCTACTATTTTTCAAAATGAACAGAACTGGAGCTGTACAACACTACGGCATATCCTGATATTGAGTGAGGTGCTATTTAAAAGCCATTTCTGTCCTTACAGAGATGTGCTGGACCGAAGGGATTGCCCTTCACATTACAAATTATTATTGACATTATCCACAGATGATTTAACTCTGGTGAAGGGATTCTATGATTCAACCCAAATCTAAAATCCAATACTTTCCAACAGCAGCCACTGGCTGGCACTGATTTTCCCCAGATTGATACTGGTGTTAAAGTCAACTAAATCACCTCAGCAGCCATACCAATTTAGATCAAATTACCAATTATATGTACCAATCTTGACATCTTTCAGCTTTGCTCTAAGATATTGTCTGAAACATCAGAAAGGCAACAAAAGCCTTTCACAACCCCCGAGCATTTAAAATACAATCTACCACCAATTCACAGCTTTAGAAAGACGGTGCACTGTTATGGAGGAAGTGAGCACTGTGGTCAATTTATGGACAGCAAGATTTCATAATCAGCAATGAGACTGTTTGATTCAATGATGCTGGCCAAGCAATAAATATTGGCCAGAACGCTGGCAGAACTCTTCTATTCTTCAAATCAGGCACTGGATCTTTTACATCTACCTGAGAGGGCCTTCGTTTAACACTTAGACAGCAATGGTTCAAGAAGGCAGCTCACCACCACCTTCTTTAGGGAAACTAAGAAACGGCAATAAATGCTGGCCCAACCAGTGATGTTCATTTCCCACCAGTGAATCAAAAAAAAACCTCATCTAAATGGCAGTATGCCAAAATGTGCTACATCCCATTGCACTATAAGTAGAGTGCCAGCCTGCACTGTGAGCTCAGATCTCTGGAGAGGAAATTAAATCCATTACCTTCTGGCTCAGGTGAAACTACTATACACTGAACCACAGCCGATAACGCAGAGAACTGAAGAAAGAGGCCTCCTGACTTGTTCTCCATGCTATCTGGTTTCTATGGGAGGTAGATGTTTTGGACAACAAAAGGTCTAACCCGTATCAGCCCATTCAGCTCTTGAAGTAGTTTCTGAGATGGGCCGACATCACAGAGGCACCTCCCAGTCGCAAACCATTTCCACTTCCCCTCCCATTCTTTGGATGACATGTCCATCATGGGCCTCCTGCAGTGCCACAATGATGCCACCCCGAAGGTTGCAGGAACAGCAACTCATATTCCGCTTGGGAACCCTGCAGCCCAATGGTATCAATGTGGACTTCACCAGCTTCAAAATCCCCCCTTCCCCCACCGCATCCCAAAACCAGCCCAGTTCGTCCCCTCCCCCCACTGCACCACACAACCAGCCCAGCTCTTCCCCTCCACCCACTGCATCCCAAAACCAGTCCAACCTGTCTCTGCCTCCCTAACCTGTTCTTCCTCTCACCCATCCCTTCCTCCCACCCCAACCCGCACCTCCATCTCCTACCTACTAATCTCATCCCACCTCCTTGACCTGTGCGTCTTCCCTGGACTGACCTATCCCCTCCCTACCTCCCCACCTATACTCTCCTCTCCACCTATCTTCTTTTCTCTCCATCTTCAGTCCGCCTCCCCCTCTCTCCCTATTTATTCCTGAACCCTCACCCCATCCCCATCTCTGAAGAAGGGTCTAGGCCCGAAACGTCAGCTTTTGTGCTCCTGAGATGCTGCTGGGCCTGCTGTGTTCATCCAGCCTCACATTTTATTACCACAGAGGCACAACACTTTTTGTACTGACGTAACAGCAAGCTTTGTAACTAAACAGTATAAATTTAACTGCTTGACAAATGGTGATAAACTGCAACATACTGTCCAGAGCAGAAATGCAAAACGAATGCTGCTTATGCTAATTCTACCACTCACAAGCTTTTTAGAGTGTTAACTTTGATCTTTATTACTTTGTGACATGGGCTTTGATGAGAAGGTTGGCTGCTGAAACAGTTGATTTTTTTTTAAACAATTAAGTAGCCATTCCTGCGCTGAATTTAGAGTTTGCTCCAGCCAAGTGCCCTGTAGATAGCATCACTCTTTAAGGCTGGGCCCTGGGAGCACCCACACAAATACCACTATGATAACATGTGATTTCCACTGGAGGAAACAATCCAGGTGGAACACAAGGAAAATGTTTACAGTATCAGAATTTGCTGCACAAATTGTAAATTTTTTCAAATTGCTCCTGAGCACAATAACTCCATATACTTAACAGGCAGGGATGCTCTAATATCTCACCCTAGTGAGCTTGGGTCATGTATAAGCCCAACGCAGTGAATGCTAGCAGGCCATTTCATTGTGGCTGAACCCAAACCTGCCATTGTCTAATATCCACATTTTCTAGATGGGGATAAGTCCGAGTGGACGTCTGGATAATTGATTTTCCCTTTCTCAGTGCAAGGGAGCTGAACTTGACTGAAGCAACACAAGTGCTGTCTCATCTGAGCATCTTTCTCAGTGCAGGATTAGAAAGGACGTTAGGTTCTGGTTTTCCATGACTCAGTTTCAAAAATATGTAATGCATTTCCAACTGTATGGGGTGCCTTACTGTAATCTCAAGAATTAACATACTCAACACACAGAAAGCAGAAAGCTACACAACGTAGTCAGAGTAATTTTAAATCACTGTATATAAAGACAATTTTCACTTCAGATTTCAGAAGCTGATGCTCATTGAGCTATAGAAACTGCAACAGTCTTTCTTTAGAGAGGACGACAAAGGAGAAAAGCATCGTGACATACCACAGCTGCAGCATTAGAAGCTCTGCAGACAGCATTTTCAGACTAAATAATAAAAGGTAGTACATGGCACAAGCTGTACTTATATTTCAAAGCAAAGTTTTAAGAAAAATTGAACTTTGACAGATAATTACTGAGTATGTTATACACAAAACAAAACTCTCAAATAAGTTTTATGAAATGAATTTCAAGTCTCTAAGTATGTCCATTTCACCAACAATGATTTAAAAATCACAAGGAGATAGCAAGAATTGCAGATGCTGGAAAGTCAGAGTCGATACACTGTGAAGCTGGAGGAACACAGCAGGTCAGGCAGCATCAAAGGAACAGGAAAGTTGAAGTTTCAGTCTTGATAAGGGGTCCCGGCCCAAAACGTCGACTCTCCTGCTCGTCTGATGCTGCCTGGCCCGTTGTGGTTCCCCCAGCTCCACAATGTATCGATTAAGAATCACAAGATTTGAATTTGAATGGTGTTAGCACTAAAAATTATTTGAATTACCACTTGACTGAGCAACTAAGCAAGTAAAATTAATTAGTAGGAGATGCAAGTTAGACCATATTTGGAGAAGTGTACCCAAATATCAGCACCTGATCATAGAAAATTTATTAGACCCAAAGAAAAGGTGCAACACAGATTTTTTAAAAAGTAATACCATTGGTGTGGACAAATTCATGATGAATAACTTGAAAACTATGCACTATTCACAACAGAAATATAGTTGGGGAAAAATAATGGAAGTGAAAAAATTAAGGAGTGAAAGCTAATTTTCACCAATCAATAGTTTGATAACAAAAAATAAAAATGAAAGGGGCTTCAGTATGGCATCTGTATGTACGACCACGGAAGTCAAACATATCAAAAATTGGCCTGTGAATTACATGCCATATATGCAAGATGAACATTTTGCAAATCATGGACTCTACAGTGGAAACTTTCAAAGCTGACACAATATAAAAATGAACACTGATTTTTGCACTGGGCTGCAGAGTTTCAAATTTAACACAACATCTATCAATGATGACATTTGTCTTAGCCATTTCCTCTGGAAGGGTAACAAAACATTTCACTGTTCAGCTTCAATGAAGGATAATGAACATTCATATAGAAACACAAGTCCTTGGATTAACCTAAGACAATCCAGACATTCAATGCACAGCAATTGCTGGTAAAATTACCCTGGGTTTCAAATTGAGAGTCATGGTGATAAGTGAATGTTGACAGGTGAATGGTTTTGTTTTGAAGAAGAGACAGAGGATCTGAAACCTTAAGTCTGCATTCTCCCCACAGATGCTACCAAATCTGAATTTTTTCAGCAATTTCTGTGTGGTTTTTGATTTCCAGCATCTGCAATTCTTTGTCTTTTTGAACGGTTTTGTCATTTTGTCAGGTCCCTCTTCGATGTCCTCATTAATCCCAGTTCAGGTACAACATGGGGTTAGATCCAGAAAAACATCCCCATTAAACAATGGCAGAACAGAGTCAACAGAGGGTTACCGAGTAAAGCTTCCTTTATACTGTCCCCATTAAACAGCCTCAAGGTTAGTACGGCACAGGATTACATACAGAGCAAAACGCTCTCTGCAGTGACTTATCAACCACTCCAGCTTAGGTACAAAGCAGTTCAGATACTCAGATAAGCTCCCTCTACACTCCAACAATGTGTCACGTCCCAAACCTCTCAAGCCTACTGCAGTCGTATAACATTTCTCGCTCAAGAATAAAGACTCCTGAATAATGCTCAGTTTTGTGCCATGAGTCCATGTATGCCAGGAACTAGCGATGTCCGTAAATTAGTCTCATTGCACCTCTGGTCCTCATTTCAGTTCAAGGTCAGAACCTAATTCCATTCATTTCAGGTTACATTTTCTTAATTATTAACAGAATAGTTGGATAAACTCCTAAAAAGAACAGTGAACAATCATTGGTTGTGGTTCATGTGGGAACTATTAACGTAGCATGGAGGACTTGCAGCAACAGTTTGAGGAGTTAGGGAGTAGGTTTAAATATAGGACCTCCAAGGTAGTAATTTCAGAAATGTTATCTGTGCCACGAGCTTCACCATTTAGGCAAAGCAGAATATGGAGGTCAATGCATGACTTGAGGGATGGTGGAGAAGGGCCTAGATTTCTGGGACACTGGGATCAATTTTTGAAAATAAAGTTGTTCAGAAGATAGGGTTCCATTTCTGCTCTGGTGAAGCCTAATTCCTGGTTGTCAGAGCAAATTGTGTGGTGGGGGTGGATTTAAACATGTAAGGCACGAAGGAAGGTTGGCAATGGACCTAGTTTTGGAAGTACCAAGAGGACAAAGGACAGAAGATGGGGAATGTGGAAAAAGAAGTGAGGGGAGGCTTGAGTGTTTTGCAGCAACAAAGAAATGGTCACCTTCCAATGGGCAAGGAAGAGATAAGGACAGCATTGTATGTATGCAAATGCACCGAGTATCATGAATAAAACTGGGGAACTGGAAGCAGAAATTGCTTGGGAGGATATGGCATAGTAGCAACGATAGATATGTAGCTCAAGCCAGAAAGGATTGGATACTTCATATCCTGGATTATAAAACTTTCAATGGAAACAGAATGGGTAAAAAGGGAGGAGGTGCAATGGACTTGGTCAAAGAAAGTATCACTGGCCTTGAATGAGATGTAGTTCCTGAGTTCAAATCTATATGATTGGAGGCAAATTGTGCAGCCATTGACAGAAATTTTCCAGCCCTGTCTGAACACAGGGTTAGTCCTGAAGGGGAGAAGAATTGCAAATGTGACACTGTTATTGAAGAAAGGTGTAAAGGATAACCCAGGAAACTACGAATCTGTCCGTTTGACATCAATAGTGGGAAAACTGATAACAACCATAATACAAAATTAGGTAAACATAAGCATAGAGAAAATAATTTAATATTAGACATGGCTTTGTCAAGGGCAGGTCACGTCTGACTAATTTGATCAAATTTTTTGATGAGGTGACACAGGTAGTGGGTGAAAGTAGTGCTGTGGATATAACATATCTGGGCTTTCAGAAAGCATTTGATACAGTATCACAAATGGTTACCAAATTAGAAATATTTGGGATTGAAGTTGGGATTGAAGCATGGATTAGAAGTTGGATATAAGATAGAAAACAGAGCGTATTTATAGATAAACATTTTTCAGATTGTTGATGAGTTGAAAGTAGTGTTCTCCAGGGATCAGTGTTGGGACCCTGCTTTTCTGATTTATATAAACAATTTGGAGATGGCTGTTGAGGGAGAAATCTCTAAATTGCAGATGATACAAAGCTAGAGAGAATAGTGAATTGTGGGAATGATACTGAGCAACTTCAGAGGGACAAGTTTTCCTGGAAGACAAAGTTCAATACAGAGAAATGTGAGGCAATGCATTTTGATAGAACAAACACAGAGACACAATACAGGCTCAATGGTATAACTTCAAAGGGAGTAGAGGAGCAGAACGACCTGAGGATTCTCATGTATGATTTTCTGAAGGTGGCCAGGCAAGGTAAAATAGTTGTTAAGACGACGTATAGGATCGTTGGGTTTATAAACAGAGACTTAGAGTATAAAGCAATGAAGTAATGTTATACCTCTATAAATCATTGGCCAAACCACATTTAGAGTAGTGTATTCAATTCAGGCACCTTACTTATGGAAGGATGTTAAAGCCCTGGAGAGAGTGCAAAGGAGATTTACTCAAATGATACCAAGAATAAGGGATTTCAATATAAGGGAGATTAGAGAAAGTGGACTTAATTCTCCTTGGGGCAGAGAAGATTCAGAGGTGACCTTATTGAGATGTTCAAAATTATGAATAATTTTGACAGGGTAAAGAAAAACATTCTATTTACACCAGTCAGTATGTCAGTATCTAGGGATCACAATTTCAGGATTATCAGCAAGAGCTAGGAATGAGATGAAGTGAAATGTCTTTACTCAGACAGTTAGCATTTGGAATGCACTGCCTGAGAGTGTGGTAGAGGCAGATTCCACATTAGGTTTCAAAAGAGAGCTGGACATACATTTGGAAGTGAAGATGTCAGATGGCTATAGAGATAGGGCTGAAGAGCAGGACTAGCTGGATAGCTCTTTCAGGAACCAGTACAGACACGATCAAATGGCCCTAATCTGAACTGTTAAATTCTATAATTCGAATTCAGAGTTCAACCTTTGTCACAAGTATTTCCAGTTCCTACATTCTAAAATTCTCACAATTAAGAAAGGTACATTTCAGATGTTGCAATGTTGAATACTATCAATTCATAGTAAGGAGCTGAGTTAAGTGACTGAACCTTTTGTTTCTTGTGCTTCTGGATTTAAAAAGAAACTTAAAAACAGGGGAAAATAAGGAATCAAAAGCCAGTTTGTTGGCAAGGCTCCTGAGGGACACATGATCCAGCTAAATTAGGCTATCAATGAGGTTACTGAGTGATAAATCTCCTGGGCAAGCCAATTAAATTACAAGCTTCTTTGACGACATTCAGTCTGACTTGAGACAGCCTATCAGTGTATCATTCGAGTGATAAACTTTCTAGCCAAGCCAGTTCATCACCATATCTCCTGAATGACACTCCCTCTGGCCAAATCCATTCCAGTGAACTTCCTCAGTAACGCACTTTCAGGAAGATTCAGTGACATGAAGATATTTCCATCAGCCTTTCCTTGATGCCTGATGCCTTGTGATGTTTACCACTTTTAAAAGAGATCTCTTTTTCAAAAGCACTCAACCCCAATCAGATTTCCAAATTGCTTCTCCTTAAAATGGTAACACAGTTTATTAGGTTTGTTCCATTCAAACAGAATTTGAAAATGAGCATGATAGAAAACAGAAGTGCATTAAATGGGGCAGTATTTCAAGTAACAGGTATCTGACATAAAGTTTGAGTACATTATTCAACTGTATACAAACTTGGGCAGAATGTAAAAGCTCAAAGTTTTTCCAGAGTAGAACAAAGATTTTGTCTGGTAACTTGACTGAAATACGTAGTGTCTGGCTTCTGGCTTAAGCCTCAATCTGTTTCAATTCTGAATGAACAGCTGAGCACAGATCGGACCGTATCATAGATCCAACTGTAACTAGCAGCTTCAATCCAACTTGACTCCTATTGCAAGCATGACACAAGGCAAACCCATCAACAGCCCAACCAAATGCAATTTCACTTGGGTATGTGCTCAAACAAATTAACTTACAGTTCACAAATTGGCTGAAATGAATATGGAGTTAAGCATTAAAAAAAAAGCAAAAAAAAAATTGCTTGTATATCGTATATTTTAATCACTTATCCCAGACTGGTTTCGAAGTTTAACTCCTCCTGACCAACCCTGTAATAGGATGTAATGCTCTCTAGATAACATGACAACAACTGAACAAAGTTGGTCTTTGTTTTCCAAGATGTATAGCCATATGGAGAGTGGCAGAGGTTTGCAACTTTCTTCCACAAATGGCAGTTGATGCTAAATCAGTTGTTAATTTTAAATCTGAGGTAGGTACATTTTTGTTAAACAAATGTATTAAGGGATATGGGCCAAAGGCAGATATTTGGAGTTAGGCCACAGATCAGCGAAGATCTCACTGAATGGAGGAAGAGGCTCAAAGGGCTGAATGGTCTACTTCTGTTCCATGTGCTTAATATCTGCATTCACACTTCTGATGTAGAAATCAGTCCAGTGATCATTTTCTTCCCCACTTGGAAAACAAACTGCTGATGGAGCACCCATTAATCCTGAAACAAAAAACAGAAATTCCTTGAGATACTCAGCAGGTCTGGTATCATCTTTGGAAAGAAAGCAGAATTAATGTTTTAAGTCCGGTGACCTTTCTACAAGACTATTAATTTTGGTTCCCTTAGTTATAGGAAAAAACCTTCAGTCATCTACCCCAACAAATCATAAACTGTAATGAGTCTTCCTGATGCTAGGTAAAGTCACCTTCCAGCAAAGCACAATGAAACAAAGGCCAGCATTGTGATTTGAACTGAGTCAGTCAATCCCAAGTACAACAGTATCATGAGCAGTAAATGTGTTCTCAAAACCACTGTACTTTCAGCCAAAGCTTGGCTGTAATATGGTTCCATATGAATAAAAAGTGAAGACAAGACTGCGCTCTTGTGAATGACATCCACAGTCAAATGTTCTGCTGATAATACTGTCACTATACACACATTCATGGCACAGAGAGGCTTTGTTTGGGCAAGGTACAAGAGAACAGATTGCAGCAACAAAAATACATCTCTAGAGTGAGTCAATGCTCAGTTTCAGTCTAAGACCCTCAGTCTTGGTCATTTTGCTATACCAAGTCAATATAAAACATGTTCCTCACTATGTCACAGAGATCTGCTCTTTGGAGGGATGGTTTGGACTTGTTGGGTTGAATGGCCTGTTTCCACACTGTAAGGTTTCTATGATGTTCCATTAACACCAACATGCGACACAACAAGATGTTTGAAAAAAAAGACAAATTCAATGAATAAATGTCAAGGGAACGGTGGAGGCTTTGCCATCCTATTTCTACAAGTTTTGCTGACGCAATGCAAAGTTATCAAAACAGTAGTCAACTATGATTCATCTATTTATGGCGTATGACAATGCTGCTTACATGGACAAAATCCATCTAAATTGGAACGAGTGCAATGTCATTGGTAATTTGGAGCGGCAATGAACACACACCTGTTTGCCAAAGGGCTTGGCTCAACAAAAGGCAGGGCTGAGCTTCCTGAGGGAGTCTCATATTACAGAGGATGGCTGCTTTTTTTTTACAGATGGTTGAACAAAGCAGGAAGCTAACAGGAACTAAATTGACCATCTTTTGACCATTTCTGATGAAGAATCTAGGCCTGAAACGTCAGCTCTCCTGCTCCTATGATGCTGCTTGGTCTGCTGTGTTCATCCAGCTCCACACCTTGTTGTCTCATCTTACATGGCAGCTCGGCACTGAATTGTCAGACTTGGCCTTTGGCTCATTCATCCAGCAATGCCTGGAAGTAGGGAGTTCTGCTGGAGAACTGGCCAATAGTCATCCCTCAATAAAATCTGATCACTTGCCCTTAAATACATTTGATGTCCTTGTTCATTTGCTGTGTGAAAGATTTTACTGTGTGCATCTGTGCTTGCATGTAATAGATAGCTAGTGTTCGGAAAATCAAAGAACCACTGCACTGTGCAATGCAGATGAAGACCATTTGACCCACTACGCTGTTGCAGATTCTTTGGCAAAGCTTTCCAATTAATCTTAAGTCTTTGCTCGCACGTCCCGCACATCCCCAAGTAATTTTGAATAGCCCAGGGATATGATAAGAAGCCACATAGGTATCCTTATTAAATTGTCATTGATCTAAACTGGGAAATAACAGTATCTTATACTGGGAATCTCCCATGTTTAGACATCATGATTATAATATTATTTAAAACTGGTCAGAAACAATCACTACTTACTATGACAAACATTCTTACTGAATGCTTTAGGTAGAAATGATCAGGTATATGCTGTGACAGAAAACATGGTGATAAGATGGCTGCTGTGCAACAATTCTACACGGTCTGTTGGGGAATACTCAAAAGCAACATTATAATTGCCTCTGTGTCACTTTACATTCAACTGCTTTTATCTGGATAGGTTATTGCAAATCATTTAACATTGCCAAAGAAAAATGCGCTTCTGCAATACCAGCACCCAGAGTCTTCCATACTGCTCAAATGTCCCTTTTTTAAAGCAATTATTACTGGTAGAAATTCTAGGAAAGGCAACGTAAGTTGAGTTTATTCCAAAGTGTTCTAATTATGAACAGTACAACGAACAGTTATAGCACATGATCCAGTCTACTACTAACACAGATTGGACCTTTACCATGTTCTTCTTTCCTAAAGTAAAGAAATGATTTATTTAATTGTTGATTTAATTCTCCAGAGGTTACTTTTGTCAATGCATTTTCTGAAGATACTGAAAATTTTTACAGAACATAATCCATATGATGTGTAAACAGGCCCTTTGGCCCAACACACTGACCCTGCAAGAGCACCCCACCCAGACCCATCTCCTATAACCCACCTAATCTACACATTCCTGACCACTTGGGGCAGTTTAGCACGGCCAATCCACCTAGCCTGCATATCTTTGGACTATGGGAGGAAACCAGCGCACCTGGAGAAAACCCACAGAGACACAGGGTAATGTTTTGATTGTTGAATATTCAGAACTGGTGTAGCTGTAAAAATTCAGGCTCCTTGGCATGACTTTGCTCACAATGGAGGCTTGGGGGTCTGAGTCATTTACTACTTGATGACACCAAATAAGCCTCCAAGAACAGACAGACTACATGGTATTTTTTCAATTTGAGATTTAGGCTACATGTGACCATCTGATCAGGTCACAGGTCAGATATCTATGGCAGCCTGCAACGCACAAATTGGTTGCTGCATTTCTTACATCACTATAATAAATATATTTCAATAGCTACTTCGCTGGCTGCAAAGTACTTGGAAACTACCTGTGATAACGAAAAGCCAAGTAGTTATTTCTTTGCTACTGGTAGGGCAACAGTCCAGCACAGTCCAAAACTCCCATTATGTTCAGATGATACTATGTACACAACTGTAGAAATACTCTACAGCTAACGTCGACATATGTATAAACATGCAATTTTATAATACAAATTCTAATTACCCTCTGTCAACAATCTTCTGAAGTTACAATTTCTTCCCCAATTTCCATTTTTCCTGTTCTTCCCCAAAGGCTGTGCTGGATTTCCACAGTGCCAGCAACACTCACAGGAATCTTGCTTAATCTTTGATTGTGTACACAAATTCTGGACAATCCAGCTCTCACCAGTCATCCATACCACTCACAAGATCAAAACAGGATACAGAGTACTAAACAGGATACTGTAGTAATTCTGACTACTCCCTCATCCAGGGACAGTGACTCTGAATATAATTCCACGACAGCCAACCAGCATCAGATCAGCTAATCCAACGCAGAATTGACTGAGGAATCTTTCAATCTGTACAATTTACCTGGCAACTCTACTTACAAGTTAAGTAATTATAAACAGAACAAAAATCCACACCAAAATTCAGTAAATCTGTGTCTGATTAATGATAATGACTTGAGAAGTTTTGATTTGATGATGTATTCGCTATATAGCAGCATGTTAAGCACCCTGCGTTAATTAATCCATCCAGCTTCTTATTGAACATCCTGGTTAGAAGAACTGAATCTTAGTTTCTGTTCCATGGCCATGTCTATGCCTAAACTTAAATTAAATTAAACCAAAGCAGTTTTTAATGGATGAAAATTTCAGTTCTAAAACTATCAGAGCTCCTTTACTAATGTCAATATATCTGTCTGATTATTGATATCTTTGACATTTGATACATTATGTAATAGTAGTTGGCACCCAGTTCAAGGGAGTTGTAGGTGTTCTTATCGTAAACCAATAGACACCCAAGTTTCCGAAACACCCAGTCTTATTTCAAAAACATCTCCAGACACTTATATAAATACAAACATACATAACAGGAGTTGTAAAAACTTAAGCGGCATCTTGAGACTGTGCAGCAATTCACGAAGGCCACGGTTAATCTGAATGACTCCACATTCTCCCCTATCCTTTCTAACCCTTCACACATTTGCTTATCAAGATCTGTTTACCTTTGTGTGAAAGAATATTCAGAGATTCTGCTTCCACTGCCTTTTGAGGCAGAGAGTTCCAAAGATTCATGCCCCTGATAGAAAATTCATCATTCTTCACCTCTCTGAAATGGGAGGCCTCAGTCCTAAACACACTCATAAGAGGAAACAGCCAATCTACATACATCATGTCAAGACACCTCAGCATCTTCCATGCTTCAATCAAGGTGCCTCTTATTCTTCTGAACTCCAGTAGATACAAGCTTAGCCTGCCTGACCTTTCCTCATAAGACAACCCATCGACTCCAGGTATTAATCTAGTAAGGTATAGAGCCCAATACCATACAAGAGATGGAGTCTCATCAAGCCTCATGTAACTGATGCGTAATCTATTTATTTTAGTATTTGATTCCGCTCACAATAAATGATAATATTCTGTTACTTTTTTCAAGCATTTTTTGTATCTAGACTGCAACCCTTTCAGAATCATTCACAAGGACAACCACAGCCTTACACATCTCATAGCTCTACAGCCTCTCACTCTTTAGATAATGTTTACTTTTCATTTAGTGCTAACAATTTCACATTTTCCCACATTCTCCTCCCTTTGTGAGATCCTTGGCTCACTCACTCAACCTATCCATATCCTTTGCAGTCTCAGCAAATTTAGCAACCAAATCTTCAGTCCGTTCATCTAAGTCATTTATGGAAATTGTAAAAGATTCAGGCACTGATCTCCGTGGAATGCCAGTCATTTGATCTAGCCAACCAGAAAGTGATACATCTACATTTACTCTCTGTTTCCTGTTAGCTAGGCAATCTTCTAACCATGCAGATAAGTTACCCTGACATCATGAACTTTATTTTTCACAATAATCCTTGAAAAGGCAACTTATCAAATGCCTTCTGGAAATCTAAGTTCAACATATCCACAGGTTCCCCTTTATCTACAGGTCAGTCCTTTTTCAAAAGAACTTCAATAAATTAGTTAAACATGATTTCCCTTTCACAACTTTGCTTGGTTATCTTGAATGGTGCTAAGTGCCCTGATATATTGCCTTTAATAACCTCTTCTAACACCTTCGCTCTGACTGATGTTAACAATTCATGTCTTTTCTGCTTCCTGTCCCCTACATTTCCATGAAAGCTCTGCTTTCATGCCTTTACAATTTCCTCTATTTAAGTTTAAAATACTAGTTATGACCAACATTTCCCTTCTCAACTGAATGTAAGATTTATATTATGATCATTGCCTTCCAGGGTCACCTTCACTATGAAGTAATTAATTATTCCTGTCTTGTTGCACAATACCACACCTATTACAGACTACGCTCTGGACAGCTCCTGAATATGCTGTTATAAGAAACTACTATAAAACCATGCTATTCTATCTCTTCATCTAGGCCATCTTTGCCCATCTGATTTCTCCAGTCCAGATTTATATTAAAATTCCCCATGATTATCGCCACACTTTCATTTGAGACAAATTCTTATTATTTTTTTCATTATACTCAATTCTACCATGTAGTCAGACTGCATTTGGAATATTGTGAGCAGTTTTGGGCTCCATATCTGAGGTTGTGCTGTCCTTGCAGGGCGTCCAGAGGAGGTTTCTAACCACGATCCCGGGGATGAAAGAAGTCATATGAGCAGTAGTAAAGGACTCTGGGTCTGAACTCAATGAATTTTAGAAGGATGAGGAGGAATCTCATCGCAACTTACAAAATACTGAGAGGCCTGGATAGATGGATATGGAAAAAAAATGTTTCCAATAGGCTAGAGCCCAAAAACACTATTTTAGAGTGAAGGGATAACTCTTTAAAACTGAGATGGGGAGAAATTTCTTCAGCCAGAAAGTTATGAATCTGTGGAACTCAGTGCACAGGCCAAGTCATTGAGTGTATTTAAGAAATAAATTGATAGGTTCTTGATTAGTAAGGGGATCAAGTGTTACAGGGAGAAGGCAGAAGGAATGGGACTGAGAAACATATCAGCTATGATCGAATGGCTGAACAGACTAGATTGGCTGAATGGCCTAAACCTGCTACTTTTTCTTATGGTCTTATGGTTACTGTTGGACAGCCTGCAAACTACTCTCAAGTGATTCTTACCTTCGTTACTTTTCATCTCTACCCAAACTACTTTTACATCCCCACTTCCTGAACTGGCAGGCAATGGCCTAGTGGCATTATCAGTGGACTGGTAATCCAGCCACCCAGATAATGTTCTGGGTACATAGGTTCTAATCCCACTGTGGCAGATGGTGGAATTTGAATTCAATAAATATCTAGAATTAAGAATTTAGTGATGACTGTGAATCAATTGTTGATTGTCAGGAAAAGCCCATCTGGTTCACTAATGTCCTTTAGGGAAGGAAACTGCCATCCTTAGCTGATCTGGCCTACATGTGATTCCAGACCCACAGCAATGTGGCTGACTCTTAACTGCCCTTGGGGCAATTAGGGATGGGCAATAAATCTGGTCCCAGGATGAGGCATTTCACTCTCTCACATCCCAGATGTCCTCATTCTTCAAGGGCCGCAACCTCCCCCCGACAGTGGTCGAGAACACCCTCGGCCGTGTATCCCGCATTTCCCGCATCTCATCCCTCACACCCCGCCTTCGCAATAACCGCCACAAGAGAACCCCCTCGTCCTCACATACCACCCCACCAACCTCCAGATACAACGCAACATCCTCCGACACTTCCGCCATCTACAATCCGATCCCATCACAAAGAGATTTTTCCAACCCCACCCTTGTCTGCCTTCCAGACAGACCACTCTCTCCAGGACTCCCTTGTCAGCTCCGCACTCCCCTCCAACCCCACCACACCCGGTACTTTCCTCTGCAACCGCAGGAAGTGCTACACCATCCCCCACATCACCTCCCTCACCCCCATCCCAGGCCACAAGATGATTTTCCACATCAAGATGTTCACCTGCACATCCGCCAATGTGGTATACTGCATCCGCTGCACACAGTGTGGCTCCCTCTACATTGGGGAAACCAAGCGGAGGCTTGGGACTGCTTTGCAGAACACCTACGCGCGGTTTGCAATGAACAACTGCACCTCCCAGTCGCGAACCATTTTAACACCCCCTCCCATTCCTTAGACAACATGTCCATCCTCGGCCTCCTGCAGCGCCATAATGATGCCACCCGAAGGTTGCAGCAACAGCAACTTATATTCCGCTTGGGAACCCTGCAGCCCAATGGTATCAATGTGGATTTCACCAGCTTCAAAATCTCCACTCCACCCTCTGCATCCTAAAACCAGCCCAGCTCGTCCCCGCCAGCCTAACCTGTTCTTCCCCTCACCTATCCCCTCCTCCCACCTCAAGCCACATCTCCATTTCCTACCTACTAACCTCATCCTGCCTCCTTGACCTGTCCGTCCTCCTGGACTGACCTATCCCCTCCCTGCCTCCCCACCTATACTCTCCTCTCCACCTATCTTCTCCTCTATCCATCTTCGGTCTGCCTCCCCCTCTCTCCCTATTTATTCCAGTTCCCTCTCTCCATCCCCCTCTCTGATGAAGGGTCTAGGCCCGAAACGTCAGCTTTTGTGCTCCTAAGATGCTGCTTGGCCTGGTGTGTTCATCTAGCCCCACACTTTGTTATCTTGGATTCTCCAGCATCTGCAGTTCCCATTATCTCTGGCCTGTGTGCTTCATGCTTTTTATCTTCCTGACTTTCATAGAAGCTTTGCTTTTATGCCTTGCTAATCACTGTCTCCTGGAATAGTGTCAGGTAACTTTCTCCCTCCCTAATGTATCACAGAGCACATAGAGTCGTACAGCACGGACACAGATCCTATGGTCCAACCATTCCATGCCAAACATAATCCCAAACTAAACTAAGTCCTACCTGCCTGCTCCTGGCCCATACCCCTCCAAACCTTTCCTATTCATGTAATCATCCAAGTGTCTTTTAAACGTTGTGATTGTACCCACATCCACCACTTCCTCAGGAAGTTCATTCCACATGTGAACCACCTTCCATGTAATGTGCACCTCATGTCTTCTTTAAATCTCTCTCCTCTCAGTTTAACTGTATCTATTTTTAAAAACAATGGTTGTTATTTTGCAAATAAACATAAGTCATTTCAGCATATTTGTTACAATTTAGGATTGAGATAAGGTGAAATTTCTTCATCCAGAGATTAGTGAGCCTGTGGAATTCGCTACCACAGAAAGCAGTCAAAGCCAAAACACTCTGGGATTTCAAGAAGGAACTGAATATAGCACTTGGGGCTAAAGGAATCAAAAGGCATATAGGAAAAGCAGGAGCAAGCTTTTGAGTTAGATGATCAGCCATTGTCATTATGTACGGCAGATCAGGTTCAAAGGGCTGAATGGCCTACTTCTATTATTTTCTACTCTTCTCTACATTTCGATGATGTTGCTGGAGACTTATTTAACTTCTGCAGTGCATCTTAAAATGGTGCCCATTGCTGGCAGTAGTAGGTGAAGTGCCGATTATAGGGATTTGCACTTCTCCTTACCTCCATCTCACCCAACCAGCAAGGTTTCTCTCCAGGGTAAAGCCTCAAAATAATTTGTGCTTACATGGTACAGATAACTTCATTTATTCCATTGCTTTAAAATATATAGTCACTCACATTAACCAGAAGAAATGAGTACAATCCATGAACTCACTGCAAATTAAATTGGATGAGTTGTCGTGATTTCATTACATAGAGTTGTTATGGACACTGACAGCCTCCTTTTGTGCCGGAGTATCATATAATTCCTACAGCGTAGAAGCAGGCCATTCAGTCCAGTGACTCCACAGCACCCCTCCAAACAGCATCCCACCCAGACCGACCCACCTACTTTATCCCTGTAACCCTGCATTTCCCATGTCCAAATCACCTAGCCTGCACATCTTTGGTCTGTGGTAGCAAACAGGAGCACCTGGAGGAAAGCCTGTTGGAGCCGGGAGGGATGAAATGGGCGGTGACCAGAAGTTTAGACCAGGAGTTACGTGCCAGACAAACATAATCGGCGAGATGATCAACTAGTCTACATGTGGAGTTCTGTAATTTCAAATAACCTTCCCATCCATCTCCCGACTCCCTTTCCAGCCCCACCTCCTCCCTTCCATCTCACTTACCAGGACTCCCTTCCAGCTACCAACCAGATTAATCGCTCCCATCGATCAACCACATCGTACCTACTACTGGTATTCACCTATCACCACCATTCCACAACCCCCCACTTTATCTGCAGCTCCCCCTAACCTCCATCCAGGTCTGAAGAAGGGTAATAGTGAAACGTTGACTTCTTCTTTTCTCAAGATGCTGTCTGGCTTGCTGTTCTTCCAGCCTCCTGCCTGTCTACCCTGGATTCCAGCAACTGCAGTTTTTATTTGTCTCTAGCCATTTACCGTAGGCCCAACATACAATACCATCGATGTATAGCCAGTCCTTTCTAATCATAATTCCCAGCTTCTTCGTTGTTCAGTCCCATTCATTCTCATTTGTCTCTTTAGGAAATCCTGTTGGCACCTGAGATTCTGATCCTATCCTACCCCAACACAAATAGTTTGTGAGCTGCCTGCCAACTGTTTTCAAAGGATCATAGCACGTCCAATAATAGGCGAAGTATAGTTTCTACATACATGAAATAAGAAAAGAAATCATCCAGCCTAAAGATAACCAGCCAGACATTGTGAAACTCAGCATACTAACATTAGGAATGTAAACAAACTGAGTAATCCATTCCTGTACCAAAGGACCATGTCCTGGCATGCTGCATAACTGCATTTTAGTTTGTCTGCAGAGAAACAAGTTATCTGAATGGTTTAACTTCATCACAAGAAGTAGAATCTAATTTTCAACAGGTATTCAATGCTCACATAGTAGCACAAATTAAATTTGAGCATTGTACATTTTTCATGGATGAATGTATATAATTCAAAAACTTCTAACCTGTCATCTGGTATCTATCTACAGTGCGAATCATTCACTGCCTACACAGCAAGATCTCACATAACTGCACATATGATCCAAAGCATAGCAACAAGCAGTTACACAGGACCTAGCATGGAATGCAACGGAATGGTTAATGGGACGGTGAACAGGGAGCAAAGGGATAACAAGGTGTGGAGCTGGATGAACACAGCAGGCCAAGCAGCATCAAAGGAGCAGGAAAGCTGACATTTCGGGCCAAGAGGGGAAAGGGGTTCTGAAATAAATAGGGAGAGAGAGGGAGGCGGATAGAAGATGGATAAAGGAGAAGATAGGTGGAGACGAGGCAGATAGGTCAAAGAGACGGGGCTTGAGTCAGTAAAGGTTAGGGAGGAGATAGATCAGTCCAGGGAGGGCGGACAGGTCAAGGGGGCAGGATGAGGTTAGTAGGTCAGAAATGGGCATGTGGCTTGAGGTGGGAGATGGGGATAGGTGGGAGGAAGGACAGGTTAGGGAGGTGGGGACAAGCTGGGCTGATTTTGGGATGCGGTTGGGGGAGGGGAGATTTTGAAACTTGTGAAGTCCACATTGATACCATTGGGCCGCAGGGTTCCCAAGCGAAATATGAGGTGCTGTTCCTGCAACTTTCGGGTGGCATCATTGTGGCAGTGCAGGAGACCCAGGATGGACATGCCATCTAAGGAATGGGAGGGGGAGCTGAAATGGTTCGCGACTGGGAGGTGAAATTATTTAGTGTGAACTAAGCGTAGGCGTTCTGCAAAGCGGTCTCCAAGCCTCCGCTAGGTTTCCCTGATGTAGAGGAGGGCACAACGGAACAGCGGATGCAGTATACCACATTAACAGATGTGCTGGTGAACATGTGCCTCCTGCAGTGTCACAACGATGCAACCCGAAGGTTGCAGGAACAGCACCTCATATTTCACTTGGGAACCCTGTGACCCAATGGTATCAATGTGGACTTCACAAGCTTCAAAATCTCCCCTCCCCTAACTGCATCCCAAAACCAGCCCAGATTGTCCCTGCCTCCCTAAACTGTCCTTCCTCCCACCTATCCACTCCTCCCACCTCAAGCCCCACCCCAATCTCCTACTCACCTCATCCCGCCCCCTTGACCTGTCCGTCCTGCTTGGGCTGACCTATCCCCTCCCTACGTCTCCCACCTACAATCATCTTTACTGGCTTCACCCCCGCCTCTTTGACCTGTCTGTCTCCTCTCCACCTATCTTCTCCTCTATCCATCTTCTATCCGCCTCCACCCCACTCTCCCTATTTATTTCAGAATCCCCTTCCCCACCCCCTTTTCTAAAGAAGGGTCTAGGCCCTAAAACGTCAGCTTTCCTGCTCCTCTAATGCTGCTTGGCCTGCTGTGTTCATCCAGCTCTACATCTTCTTCTCTCAGATTGTCCAGTATCTGCAGTTCCTACTATCTCAGGGAACAAAGGGATAAGGTTTAAGAGGCAGAGGAGAATTATGAAAACTAAGAGTATTTGGAGTAGAATTTCAGAGTGCAGGGACACAATGACTGAAGACTGTGCCAGTGTGGAGTGGTTAAAAAGAAAAGAACAGTAGTAGACGACAGCAGAAACAGCCAAGGGCTGAAGGAGTAAGGCACATCAAGGCCACAAATAGACAGGCGTTTGAAGTGAAAATGCAGACAATTATATCAGAGATAATAGGAACTGTAGATGCCCGAAAAGTTGGCTTCGCTGCTCCTAAGATGCTGCTTGGCCTGCTGTGTTCATCCAGCTCTCACTTTGTTATGCAGACAATTATGTCTGGTTACCTGGATAGCACACTTGCCTAAACAGAGCATGGACTTAAATGCCATTTCAGGATGTCAGCTGAAAAGCAAATATAGTCTTTTCAAGATTGCCCTGACAGCTGTATTTGTCTTGTGCGGAGGAACAGAACAGGTCACTCCAATACTAACCAACATGAAGTTCTACCTAACTCGTCCTCTACTCGTCCTCACACTCAACAACTTCTCTTTTGACTCCTCCCACTTCCTACAGACTAAGGGGTGGCCATGGGCACCCGCATGGGCCCCAGCTATGCCGGCCTCTTTGTAGGTTACGTGGAACAGTCCCTCTTCCGCACCTACACAGGCCCCAAACCCCACCTCTTCCTCCGTTACATTGATGACTGTATCGGCGCCGCCTCTTGCTCCCCAGAGGAGCTCGAACAGTTCATCCAATTCACCAACACCTTCCACCCCAATCTTCAGTTCACCTGGGCCATCTCCAGCACATCTCTCACCTTCCTGGACCTCTCAGTCTCCATCTCAGGCAACCAGCTTGTAACTGATGTCCATTTCAAGCCCACCGACTCCCACAGCTACCTAGAATACACCTCCTCCCACCCACCCTCCTGCAAAAATTACATCCCCTATTCCCAATTCCTCCGCCTCCGCCGCATCTGCTCCCACGATAAGACATTCCACTCCCGCACATCCCAGATGTCCAAGTTCTTCAAGGACCGCAACTTTCCCCCCACAGTGATCGAGAACGCCCTTGACCGCGTCTCCCTTATGTCCCGCAACACATCCCTCACACCCCGCCCCCGCCACACCCGCCCCAAGAGGATCCCCCTCGTTCTCACACACCACCCCACCAACCTCCGGATACAACGCATTATCTTCCGACACTTCCGCCATTTACAATCCGACCCCACCACCCAAGACATTTTTCCATCCCCTCCCCTGTCAGCTTTCCGGAGAGACCACTCTCTCCGTGACTCCCTTGTTCGCTCCACACTGCCCTCCAACCCCACCACACCCGGCACCTTCCCCTGCAACCGCAGGAAATGCTACACTTGTCCCCACACCTCCTCCCTCACCCCCATCCCAGGCCCCAAGATGACATTCCACATTAAGCAGGGGTTCACCTGCACATCTGCCAATGTGGTATACTGCATCCACTATACCCGGTGCGGCTTCCTCTACATTGGGGAAACCAAGCGGAGGCTTGGGGACCGCTTTGCAGAACACCTCTGCTCAGTTCGCAACAAACAACTGCACCTCCCAGTCGCAAACCATTTCCACTCCCCCTCCCATTCTCTAGATGACATGTCCATCATGGGCCTCCTGCACTGCCACAATGATGCCACCCGAAGGTTGCAGGAACAGCAACTCATATTCCGCCTGGGAACCCTGCAGCCATATGGTATCAATGTGGACTTCACCAGTTTCAAAATCTCCCCTTCCCCTACTGCATCCCTAAACCAGCCCAGTTCGTCCCCTCCCCCCACTGCACCACACAACCAGCCCAGCTCTTCCCCACCACCCACTGCATCCCAAAACCAGTCCAACCTGTCTCTGCCTGCCTAACTGGTTCTTCCTCTCACCCATCCCTTCCTCCCACCCCAAGCCGCACCCCCAGCTACCTACTAACCTCATCCAACCTCCTTGACCTGTCCGTCTTCCCTGGACTGACCTATCCCCTCCCTACCTCCCCACCTACACTCTCTCCACCTATCTTCTTTACTCTCCATCTTTGGTCCGCCTCCCCCTCTCTCCCTATTTATTCCAGTTCCCTCTCCCCATCCCCCTCTCTGATGAAGGGTCTAGGCCCGAAACGTCAGCTTTTGTGCTCCTGAGATGCTGCTTGGCCTGCTGTGTTCATCCAGCCTCACATTTTATTATCTTGGAATTCTCCAGCATCTGCAGTTCCCATTATCTCTGAAGTTCTACCTAAGTCTGATTTCACTGTCAAGTTTAGTTTGAAGTAAAGTTCAAGATCTACTTTAACTCTACTATTCACCATCAGATATCTAATTTAAAATCAAACAGATTTTTGCTTTAACACTATACAGTACGCATCTCTTTTGTGTCTCCTCGTGCTGATGTGCTTAGACATTTGGCAGCTGCTTGGGGTTCTGTCTCCCGCATTCCAGTACTTTAACATTTCAGTTGGTAGTACACGTATACTTAGAGTAGTGTACAACTACAGTATGATGTCACTTAATAGATTTTTATCATCAGCTTCCAAATCTACTCAGTTGTGTTTTATATCTGATTGGTTTGCTACTATGCCCCCCCAGTGTACTAATGGCTATGCCATCTGGTTACATTGACTAAACAGTAAAATTAAGCTACAACAGTATCAGAACTTAAGAAATGTGATAATACCTCTTACCCATGGATTTCACACTACAATTCTGTGGAAGCCTGTGGAAATACAGCCTGGGTCCCAGTGACACCTGCTACATGGATTCTCTTGACAACACAGCTGTCTAAGACTATAAATGACACCTGGCATTCATCATTAACATAGGCACAATTTGCAACAGGGATCAGTGAAGAGCACTCAGCAGCAGGATCTGGTACTCAAAGCCACCCACCTATTGCACAACATGCGATCATTTAACCCTATCATGGGCCAGGAATTGAAGTCGAGATCTTCCGGATGGTCTCTATCATGGCCTTAAGAGTTTTTACACAAACATTTCTGGCCATGCTCAATGCAGTTTTGTCCAAATCCTCATCACAACTGGGAGGCATTACAGAACCAGAATTTTATATAGGATTATCTGATTAAAGGGTTTAATTAATGCACTGAAATATTCAGTCTTAAGAAGTGGAAGTGCAACTAATATAATGCCAATTATGAAATATAAAGTGACATCACCAACCCAAGGAAACCTAACCAGATAAATAGAAAGCGGGACATAACACCAGCGCTTCGTCGGAGGCTCACTGATGATGTTACCTAGAATGGTGACGAAACGTCTGAAAACTAACCTTCCAGCTCAGCGAGCAAGCTCACATCCAGAATTTAACATACTTTATAAATAAAATTCAAAAGAAACAAAAACAGAAATGGCTGGGGAAAATCAGCAGGTCTGGCAGCATCTATGCAGTGGAAGCAGAGTTAATGTTTTGGGTCCAGAGACCCTTCTTCGGAACTGGTTGTTACAGATTTAAGAGTCCAGGCTGGCCTTGTGAACACTAATGTGCCTCTGTTGTGGTCAGACTGAATCAGAATGAAACTGCTACAAGGCCATAGTACATGGACATGGTAACAACTCCTTCATTACATGTCAAATCCATTCCATACAAATACATACAATATCACATGTGCACTCAGATTTCAATTTAAATATTTTCAATAACAGCTAAAAGAATGATATGACTAATATTAAATGAATATAATGGTGATCCCACCGGTCTCAGTTTTATTAAAATAGCAAGAGAGACAAAGCAGGAGCTACAGGACAGTTATAGAGTTATTTTTTCTGAAGAAGGGTCTCAAACTGAAACGTCAGCTCTCCTGCTCTTCTGATGCTACCTGGCCTGCGGTGTTCATCCAGCTCTACACTGTGTTATCTCAGATTCTCCAGCATCGGCAGTTCCTACTATCTCTACTACAAGACAGTTAGTTAGCTTATCATCTGTCAGAGGGAGGACATTAGAAACTATTATTAAAGATGATTCAGCAGGGCATTTTGAAAGATCAAGGTAATCAGGGAGAGTCAACATCGTTTTACGAAAGCAGAATCATGTTTAACTAATTTATTGGACATTTTTAAGGAAGTGACATGTGCTGTGAATAAAGGGAAACTGGTGGGTGTACTTAGATTTCCAGAAAGCATTTTATAAGGTGCCATAAATGCTATCGCAGAAAATAAAAGCTCATGATGTAGGGGTAGCATATTGGCATGGAGAGAAGATTAGTTAGCTAACAGGAAACAGAGGCTAGGCGTTAATCAGTCCTTCTCCATACGGTAAGTTGTAACAAGCAGCTGGCCATAAAGATCACCGTCGGGGCCTCAAATCTTTACAACTTATATTAAGGACTTGGGTGAAGGGATTGAAGATATGCTTGTTAAGTTTTTTTGTAAAAAGACTCGTTGGGAAGTAAATGGCGAAGAGGATATAGGAGACTACAAAGGGGCACAGAGGAGTAAATGAATGGGCAAAGATCAGGCAAATGGATTAACATTTGGGAAAATATGAAACTGCATATTTAGCAGGAAGAAAAAGAAAGCATTTTCTCTAAATGGTGAGAAATTGTAGAGTTCCAAGATACAAAGGGACCTAGTATGTGAATCTTGTGTGTGACATCCGTCAGTCTCGAGAGGCCATGGATCTGCGCTTGAAGAGTTTTGATTCAGCTGCTGGTGGTAGCGCAGCATCTGTTGTGGCTGTACAGACGCACACAGGAGTGACAGTCTCAGTGGCAGCGACTGCATTTGAAGATACTCTCCTCCAGTGATGCCGGGTTTCTGTCTTTCTGTCGAGCATGCTTTTCCTCAGTGGTAAGTCTCAGTTTCTCCTCTCCTCGCTCCAGCCCTCTGCATAGTTCCCGTCTCCAGCATGAGCGATCATTTGCAACATCTTCCCATCTCTCGATGTCCAGGTCCATTGACTTCACATCCCTTTTGCAGACATCTTTGAAACAAAGATGAGGTCATCGTCGTGCTGTCTTGCCGATGGCCAATTCCACGTACAGCACATCTTTTGGGATCCTCCCATCTGGCATATGATGTACGTGACCCAACCAGCGGAGGCGCCATTGTTGGAGTAGGGTGAAGAGGCCGAGTACCTGGGGGCAGGTGAGGACTTTGGTATTGGTGACTCGGTCAATCCACTTGAAGTCCAGAACGCGTCTCAGGCTGTGAAGGTGGAAAGCGTTGAGACACTGCTCTTGTCTGGAGTAGAGGCTCCAGGTCTTGCTGCCGTAAAGCAATGTGCTGAGGATGCACGCCCTGTATACTGCAATCTTGGTGTTCGTAGTCAGCTTTTTGTTCTCCCAGACTCTCTTGGTCAGCCTGGCGAAGGTGGAGACTGCTCATCCGATCCGCCTGTTGATCTCAGAGTCCAGGGAGAGGCTGTCTGTGATGGTGGAGCTGAGGTATGTGAACTTGGCGGGTGGGGGGGGTTGCTCAACACCTTGACCCAGCATGTTGGTCTTTTTCAGGCTAATGATCATGCTGAACTCCTGGCAGGGTCTTGAGAGGTTGTCCATGAGGCGGTGCAGTTGCTCTTCAGAGTGTGCTGCCAACGCTGCGCGTCTGCAAACATGTTTCAAATGAGTACTTCACAAACCTTGGATTTTGCCCTCAGCCGGGACAACTGAACAGTCTTCCATCCAATCTGGTGTGGAGGTAGACACCATCAGTTGATGTTCCAAACGTGTGTTTCAGCATCACTGTGAACAGGGTGGGGGCAAGCACACAGCCCTGTTTCAAACCGCTGCGGATGTTGAAAGCCTCCGAAGAAGAACCGTCAAATTGAACAACGCTTTAAATCCGCGTGAAACGATTGGACTATTTTGAGGAGTCTCGGAGGAAATTTGAATAAGCTTTCTCTGCTCACAAGGTCAAATGCCTTCATGTGGTCAATGAAAGTGACGCAGAGTGGTTGCCTTTGCTCTCGGCATTTCTCTTGCAGCTGTCTTGCAGGGAGAAGATCATGGCGACTGTGGAGCGTTCTGACCTGAAACCGCACTAAGATTCGGGGTATACCCCTTCAACGACTTTCTGTAGTCTGTTCAGGACCATGCGGGCAAAGACCTTCCCAACGATGCTCAGCAGCGAGATTCCTCTGTAGTTGTTAGTCGCTTCTGTCCTCTTTGTTCTTATAGAGGGTGACAATGTTGCAGTCTCTCATGTCTTGCGGCACCGTTCCCTCCTCCCAGCACTGGCACAGTAGTTCCAGCAGGTGCCTAAGCAGGACTCCCATTGCACACCTGATGACCTCTGTTGGGATGCCATCCAACCCGGGTGCCTTCCCAGAGGGTAAGCTGTCGATGGCTCTGCTCAGCTCGTCAGCAGTCAGAAATGCGTCCAGCTCCTCGATGGCCGGTAGGCATTCCACGGTGTCTAACGCATTGTCCGAGATGTTGTTTTCCCTGGAGCAGAGTTCGGAGTAATGCTCTACCCATCTCTCCATCTGCTTGTTATTGTCTTTGATGATCTCGCCTGTCCTGGGTTTTAGTGGAGCTGTTTTGCTCTGGGTTGGACCAATAGCTTTCTTGATCCCCTCATACATTCCACGTATGTTGCCTGTGTCAAATGATAACTGGATGGTTTCGCATAGTTGTAGCCAGTAGTAATTTGCACGGCGTCTGGCTGTCTTCTGTGCGTTGTTTCTTGCTGTCCTCAGTACTTGCAGTGTTACCTGAGTAGGTTGGTGTTTGTGTTTCAACAGTGCAGCACACTTCGCCTCAACAGTCGCATTGAACTCATTCGCGTTTGCTTCGAGCCAGTCCTGTGTCTTGCTCCATTTCTTCCCGAAGGTCTTCAATGCAGTGCTGTGGATAGTGTCCCTTCTCTGCTGAGCAGCTCCTTCTGGTGGGTCTGCAAGGAGGGCGTCCTCCAGTGACTTGATGAATACTGCCACTTTGTCTGAATGTTGGGTCGTAGTAGCATTGATATGCTGTTTGCCTGCAGGCTTGGCGTAGTGCATCCTCTTTGGTTGGAGCCTGATTTTGCAGCAAACCAGGGAGCGATCCACGTCACAGTCAGCACTGTGAAAGGATCAAGTCATGAGTATGTTTTTCAGGTGGCTGCGTCCTGTGAGGATCAGGTCTAGCTGGTGCCAGTGTTTGGAGAAGGGCGTCGCCATGAAACTTTGTGCTGAGATTTAGCCTCGAAGTAGGTGTTGGTGACACATAGTTCGTGGAGCATGCAATGCTCCAGCAGTCGTTGGCCATTGTCATTCATGTTGCCGATCCCATACCGTCCCAGTCAGCCTGGCCAGGAGTTGTGGTTGGCACCCACTCTGGCGTTGAAGTCACCAAGTAGCAGCAACTGTTCCTGATTCGGGATCGCTTGTATTTTCCTTGAAAGCTGATCGTAAAACTCATCCTTTGCATTGTGATCAGAGATAATGGGAACTGCAGATGCTGGAGAATCCAAGATAACAAAGTGTGAAGCTGGATGAACACAGCAGGCCAAGCAGCATCTCGGGAGCACAAAAGCTGACGTTTCGGGCCTAGACCCTTCATCAGAGAGGGGATAGGGAGAGGGTTCTGAAATAAATAGGGAGAGAGGGGGAGGCGGACCGAAGATGGAGAAAAGAAGATAGGTGGAGAGGAGAGTATAGGTGAGGAGGTAGGGAGGGGATAGGTCAGTCCAGGGAGGACGGACAGGCAGGTCAAGGAGGCGGGATGAGGTTAGTCAGTAGGAAATGGAGGTGTGACTTGAGGTGGGAGGAGGGGATAGGTGAGAGGAAGAACAGGGTTAGGGAGGCGGGGACAAGCTGGGTTGGTTTTCGGACGCAGTGGGGGGAGGGAACGAGCTGGGCTGGTTTTGGGATGCAGTGGGGGAAGGGGAGATTTTGAAGCTTGTGAAGTCCACATTGATACCATTGGGCTGCAGGGTTCCCAAATGGAATATGAGTTGCTGTTCCTGCAACCTTCGGGTGGCATCATTGTGGCACTGCAGGAGGCCCACGATGGACATGTCGTCTAAGGAATGGGAGGGGGAGTTAAAACAGTTTGCAACTGGGAGGTGCAGTTGTTTATTGCGAATTGAGTAGAAGTGTTCTGCAAAGCGGTCCCCGAGCCTCCGCTTGGTTTCCTCAATGTAGAGGTAGCCACATCAGGTACAGTGGATCTTGTGTGGAATAGAGGGTTGGGGCATAAGCTCAGATAAGGTTGACAGGCCCATCGAAGGTGTGCAGTCGAAGTGAGAGGATCCGCTCCGATCCATCCTTGCTGGGTTCCACCAACTTTTGCTGCGAGTTCTTCACGACAAAGTTGACACCAGCTCTCTGGTCTCGTCTATGCCTTTCCCCTGCCAGAAGAAGGTATAGTCTCTCTCACGTAAGGTCCCCGATTCTGGGAGCCTTGACTCTTGAGGCACTGCAATGTCCATTTCGAGTCGTAGCAGTTCGTTGTTGATCACTGCTGTCTTGCGGGTGTCACTGATCTCTCGAAGGTCATCTGACAGACCAGTTGTCATGGTCCGTACATTCCAGCATCCAAGTCTGCATGCTGGCTTCTTTCCTTGTTGTTTTGCTCGGTGCAGTGTTTACAGTCCGTGATTCAGGATACTTGTATCCCTAAGCCCCAGGCTCCCAGTGGAGCAGGCAGACTGCGGTGGGACAGCGCCTAATTGGCTAAGGGCTGCCCAGCTTGAGGCAGGCGGTAGCTGTCCAGTGAGGCATGATGGCCTCTCCCTCTGTTGAAAGCAACCCCTGGCGCCTTGCTCTACTCCAATCGAGTGCAGCTTATAACCGGTGACTGCTGCTTTCCGTGTTCAAAGACATAAATACACATACAGCAAGTAAATAGGGAACCTCATCGAAAGCTAAATTTACTGCAAGGAACAACAAATGCAAATGGGGGGGGAGGGGAAGAAGTAATATAAGGCACTGATGTGTCCAGATCTGGAATGCTGTGTTACAGTATTGATCTCCCTATTTAAAGAACATAAATGCATTTAAAGCAGTTCAGAAAAGACTTAGTAAACTAACTCTTGCAATGGACAGATTGTTCTAGAAGGAAAGGTTTGACAGGCATGGCTTACATCTGATGGAGTTTGGAGAGTAAGGGGCAATTGACTGAAACATGCAACATCCTAAGAGGTCTTCACAGGGTGGATGTAGGAAGGATGCTTCCCCTTGTGGGAGAATCTAGGATTAGGGACAAGTGTTAAAAAATAAACGATTGCCTATTTAAGACAGAAATGAGGTGATTTTTCTTCTTACAGATGCTGAGTTTCTTTGGAAATCTCAAGAGGATGCAATTTTTTTTCAAGCAATTCTCAATTTCAATGCTACAACCTCCCTGGATGGTGATATTTTTAAGTGGCCAGTTTTTAATACATATACAGCAACCAAAATTTTATTAAACATTTCAAGCTATTTTTAGCCCCCCAGTTGTAGTGTTAACAGCGCTGAAACAGGCCATTTAGCCCAACATTTTTATTAGTTGAGGTTACCAAGAAATGCAGAACAAAGTAGCAAATTTGAGCTGACGTTTGGATCAGTCATGATCTAATTAAGTGATCCAACAGTTTGGGAGTGGATCTTGTTTAATAGTTTCCTCCTGTCCCAAAGCGCCAGGTGCCTGATTCTGGCCTTCCACACTTTCATCACACCAGTATTTTCCAACAAAAGTCATTGAGTGGCTCTCTTGCATGAACCCTGGCTGACATTTCCTCATCCTGGTCAGACAATGTTGCCAAGTTTAGAGTTGCTTCTGCTGTTTAAGAACTGGCAGATTAAGACTAGTAGCTTCGCTCAAAATATCCAGCATAAAGCACGAACATTCCAAATGCCAAGAATAACAGTGTAAACTCCTCCTAAGAATTTGGGTATAGTTCTGGCCACAAAGTGTACGTATGGTATGGGATGCAACACAGCCAGAGATATTCCCTGTACACAAATCCTTAATGGATGGCCACTTGGGCACGGTGCTCCAGGATACCCAGTAACCATGGAACTTTACCCAATGACGTAGGACATTTATTTAATACAACTCATTGTATCATGCAGCAATGACTCATCTATTTAGAAACTAATGGGATCAGGAGCCCGTTTTACTTCCCGTCTCTTCTCCATTGTGATTCAATGTCTCTCTCACTTCAATGGACAACAAAATCAGGCAGAGTGTAAAAAGGGTGGCTGATCCAGCTCTGTCAGTTTCCAGCTGAGCAGGCTAAATTATATAGGACAGACTGGCAGAAGTTGGAAGTGGGACATAAAAAAACAAATCACAAATGTGACACCAAGTAAGTTTGCAATCAACAATTTAACATGCTGACTTAACAGCAACAAGTGTTTACAAGGGATTGAAGGGTGTGAATCTTACCTGCAGTATTTTTGGCAACTTTAACAACTACTCTCCCAACATGAACACGAAGTAGAAGAATTGTGCAGCTTGAAGCCGCAGAATGTTTATTATGTATACATGAAGCCTGCTGAGTGCCATCCTGTCTACTTGACATTCTGCAAAAATAGCATCCTTTCTGGCCGACTACCTGACAACTTTTTACACTGTGTTTTGCTGTTGAGTGCAGTTTTCAAATGTAACCTCCTCTTTGAAAAGCAATTTTTCATTTTTTCGTTACTGGCCGTTTTGTTTGCCCTAATGTCAAAAGCAGATTTGCAACAAGACTGGATCCCCTTGAAGGTTCCTGGACGCCAGTAATAGATTTTGCAGCCAATCTCATATGAAAAGATTACTGGTTTCAAATACTAATTTAATAAACAGACCTATGATACGAGCAGCAAAGCCTTACACACCTCCAACTCTGTGAACCTACTTAAGGTTTGTTAAATAGTAGCAAAATATTGCATATCATCCAAAACATAAATTTTTATCTGAGATGACATTAGTTCCTCAAGTTACTAATTTGTCCAGCTGGTATCATAAGTTCTTCAAAGGAGTGCTAAAATGATGGCTTCAGGCACAACATAAACTTGGAAAGACAAAGAATTTAAAGTTTTTGAGAAGATTTGTAGCTCAGGTTATGGATGATGTTGTAAACTTGCTTGCTGAGCCAGTGTGTTTGATTGCAGATGTTTGGTCACCCTGCTAGGTAACATCGTTAGTACGGCTCCGGTGAAGCACTGGTGTTCTATCCTGCTTGTTATTTATATGCCTGGGTTTGCTGGGGGTGACCAATTCTCACTGGTCTCAGTACACATGGACAAAGAAGGGCACAAATTCGACTGGGACAACACATCCATAATAACATTAGCCAAACAGAGACACACCAGGCAATTCCTGGAGGCCTGGCATTCCAACGAGAACTCCATTAACAAACACATTGAACTGGACCTGACATACAAACCACTGAAAAACAGAATTGGAAGTGATGCCAATCACCCCAGCAAATTGAGGCGTATAAATAACAAGTGGGACAGAACACCAACGCTTCACCAGAGGTCCTAGTTGATGCATTTGTTCAAAATCAATGACTATGTTGCAATAGTAAAGGTCATGACCAAAATGTTAAAAATTCAAGTTCCTTCGGCTGGAAGTTCAGTTTCAGTTGGAATTAGACACAAAACCCTTTCAGTGGGATACTTCTCATGGTTCACATGAAAATTACACCTCACAAGTCCACCACTGTACTTAGAACATAGAACAGTACAGCACAGGAACAGGCTGCTCAACCCACCATGTCTGCACCAACCACGATATCATTCTAAGTTAATCCCACCTGCCTGTACATAGTCCATATGATCTCTATTCTTGCCTGTTCATGTTTCTGTCTAAATGCCTGCTAAACATTGCTATCATATCTGCTTCTATCACCTCCCCTGGCAATGTGTTCCAGGGACACTGGGTAAAAACTTTTCTTGCACATATCCTTTAAACTTTCCTGTTCTCACTTTAAGCCTACGCCTCTTAGTATTTGACATTTCTACCCAAGGTGAAAGGTTCCAACTATCCACCCTCTCCTTGCTGCTCATAATTGTATATACTTCTATCAGGTTCCCCTTCGCCTCCACCGCTCTAAGGAAAACAATCTTAAGATGGTCCAATCTCACCTTATAGCTAATACACTCCAACCTCTTTGCATGGTCTCCAAAGCCTCCACATCTGTCCTATAGGGAGGTGACCAGATAACACACAATACTCCATATGTGGCCTAAGAAAAGTTTCATACAGCTGCAACATGACTTGCCAACCTTTATATTCAATGCCCCAATTGATCAAGGTAAGCATGCAAGGATGCCTTATTTACCCATATCCACTTGCATTTTGACTTTTAGGGAGCTATGGACTTATACCCCAAGATTCCTCTGTATGATGCTCCATAGGTTCCTGCCATTTAATTATATTTTCCTCTTGCATCTGACCTCCCAAAATTAATCACCTCAATCTTGTCCAGATTAAACTCCATCCGCCATTTCGCCGCCCAACTTTCCAACTTATTGGTATCTCCCCGTATCTTTTGATGATCTTCCTAATTATCCACAACTCCACTAACTTTTATGTTATCTGCGAACTTACTAATCAGACCACCTATATTTTCATCTAAACAAGAAGTCCCAGCACTAATCCTTGCTGAAAAATCAAGTATACTGTCAAAACTATCCGACCAGAATCGCATGAATACCAAAACTCAAAGGGAACAACAATTTCTACTGCATAAGAACAGGGTGTTCACAGGTTAACAATAACATGCTAGAAACCACGTATGTTTACACGCCCCGTCTTCTGCAAACAAAAGGTCTTATCCACGCTTTGCATCTTTTTCAACTGAACAAAAACTTGAGCCACAGACATTTCCTGATGAGTCCATGGGAATGTCCTGCCCATTCAAAGTCAGTTTGTCTGGTTTGAATTTAAACAAAAGCTTGGCAGTTAATTTTACCTGGTGCATTTGCCTTGGCGACGCCACAATGAATCAGAGTCAATTTTTTAACCAATCAGCACATTCTTCTATGCCATATAAATTGTTGCTCCCTTTGAGATCTGTCATCTTTGTAATTCTGCCATAATTAGCATAACATAAAAAAATTCTTTTTTCAGGAAGCCTAGAAATTTTTATAAAATGCAATCTCCACACTTTACTAATGGGACTACCAACGGGACCGGTTTCTGTCACGGTATTTGATTTTTTATTGTTACATGTACTGAGATACAGTGAAAAGTATCATTTTGCCTGCTATCCAGACAATTCACACCTTACATAAGTACATCAGGGTAACAGACCAGAATGCAGAATATAGTGCTACACCTACATAGAAGGTACAGAGAAAGGTCAACACTAACATAGGTCCATTCATAAGTCTGATAGCAGGAGGGGAGAAGCTGTTCTTGAATCTGTTGATGTGTGTTTTCAAACTTTCGTATTTTCTACCCAATGGAAGAGGGTGGAAGAGAGAGTATAACCAGGATTGGTGGGGGCTTTGATTATGTTGGCTGATTTCCTGAGGCAGTGGGAAGTATAGACAGGTTCAATAAATGGAAAGTTGTTTCTTCTGATGGACTGGGCTGTGTTCACAATTCTCTGTAATTTCTTGCGGTCTTAGGCAGACCAATTGCCATACGAAGCTGTGGTGTATCGGGATAGGATGCTTTCTATGGTGCATCAATACAAAATTGTTAAGAGTCATTGTGGACATGCCTAATTTCTTTATCCTTCTGAGGAAATAGAGGCGATGTTGTGCTTTTTTGACTGTAATGTCATCATGGATAGACCAGAACAGATTTTTGGTGATATTTACTCCCAATAACTTGAAGCTCTCAACCAACTCCACTTCAAACAGGGGCAACTGGTACAGACAAGGCCATGTTCTTCCTTAGGTCCACGACCAGCTCCCGCATATTGCTGACAAGGAGGGGGAGTGCTGTTGACTTTACACCATACCACTAAGCGGTCTCTCTCTTTCCTATACTCTATCTTGTCTAAGATCCAAACCATTATGGTGGTGTCATCAGCAAATCTGCAAATGGAGTTACAGCTAAATTTGGCCAAACAGTCACGAGTATATAAGAAGTCTCTACTAACAAAGCTGCTCTCTGCTTATTGTACATTCCAGCTGTGGCACAATCCGGTCAACAGTTTCTAGCAACTGGAGGGATCTTGCACAAGTGTTCATTAATTGAGATATAGCCCTTTCAGACAGGCTTATTGTCCTGGTATCTGCTTCATTTGCACACAAAGTATTATGTTCAAGTCAGTTGTGACACAAATAACATTACTTCTGGCCTCTCAGACTTTGGACTGCAACCTCTAATTGCATCAAACTGCACTGTAGTGTAATCTGAGGATGACTGTTCAAAGCAGTCACTTGCAGTGAAGGGCTTTCTCACTGAGTAATGACTGGATACAGTTCAGAAAAACTGGACTGAGCTGAAAAGGTTCACTGAGGAAGGATGAAATTGAGATTTTTCTTTATTATGAAAGGAGAGTTGATAGCTTTTCAAATTACCTGCTTGACAGTGTGTTGGGGCTCAAGAAGCATATCTTGCTCAAATTCTACTTCAAAACTATGGAAGCAATTCCACATAATTAAAATCTGTCTTCCCCTCATAAAAGTCACCCATTGTCTGCAACACTGCCCTGTCCAATGAGATCCAGAACCTTGGCTCAACACCACACAAGTCGGCTACTAAGAGATTTGAGAGCACTGTTGAGAGACATCACGCAATGATATCCCCATCTGTCAGCAACATGGCTGAGGATTTTGTTCTCTTTCATAGAATGTCAACATTCCCCCACAATGCTGTTATAAGAAAGGAGGTCCAAGATTTTAATCCAGTGACAGCAAAGGAATGATGATCATCCCAAGTCAGGGTGATGTGTGGAACTTGCAAACACTGATATTCCCATGGACTCTCCCTCATCCTTGCCCTTTTAGACAGTACACGTCATGGGTTTGAAAGGCACTGTTGAAATATCCTTAGCAACTTGCTGAAGTGCATCTTGTATATAGTACAAACTGTTGCCACAGTGTGTCAATAATGGAGGTGGAGGAAATGAATGTTTAAAGTGATAGGTAGGGTGTCCATCAATGTTGCTTTGAAGCTTTGGTGTCTAACTTCTTGGAGCTGCTTTCCTACAGGCAAGTGGGGAGTTGTCCATCACTTAGCTAGCTTGTGCCTTGTAAATAATGGATAGGCTTTGGGCAGTCAGGAATCACCACAGAATTCCCAGATTCTGACCTACTCTGACAACCACAGTATTTATATCGCTGGTCTAGTTAAATTTACGGCAATGATAATCCATGGGATGCTGACCGGGAATGGGTTTACACTCGTGATTATAAAAATCTCTGCTCCATGCTGTTTACTGAATTGTCCAATCTACAGAACAATCTATAAAGTATTACAGAAATACACTGATCTAAAATCTAACAGACAATTTGTCTCTCCGACTGCATCTTTAGAAGAAGGCCCTTGCAACATTTTAAAAAACATTCCTTTTCCTACTACATTTGTTAGCAGACCATTGATAAACAGGAACAAAATATTTCTGAGGAATTTCTACAAATAATTAATGTTGGCAGAGATCAGTTTTGATTTCCACCCCACCAGCATTGACGTTGAATCAAAAAATCTGGAGTTAGATTCTAGAATGAAGCAGAGCAGCATTCTCTGGTGGAGGGGATGTTCTGGAATTGGGTCAGACTCTCAGCCCCGAATCACACTGTAATTCCTCAATCAAGATAATTCCACAAAATAAGTCAGGCTTTAGACTAAAAAACAATCACCATAGTAATCTTCCATCTTACACACTTTCCTACTGACAAGTAATAACCACAAGTCAGGGTAATTTAACACCACAAAAATACAATTAAATTTCTGTGTTGCAAGTACCACAAGTTCAGATAGGCTACGAGGATTCTGATTTTTGATTCACAAGGGACTAAGCAGTTATATGGAAAGACAGGAAAGCAGATGTAAGGCCACAATCAAATTAGCCATGATTTTACTGATTGGAGGAGCAGGCTCAATTGACTGAGTGATATGCTCATACTACTCATGGTCTTGTGATGATTTTATCTTTACTTTTCAACACTGAATACTGCAGGATGATTTCCTATGATCAGAGATAATGGGAACTGCAGATGCTGGCTAATCCGACATAACAAAGGGTGGAGCTGGATGAACACAGCAGGCCAAGCAGCATCTCAGGAGCACAAAAGCTGTCATTTCGGGCCTAGACCCTTCATCAGAAAAGGAGGAGGGGGAGGGGGAGGGGGAGAGGGTTCTGAAATAAATAGGGAGGCGGACCAAAGATAGATAGAGGAGAAGATAGGTGGAGAGGAGAATATAGGTGGGGAGGTAGGGAGGGGATAGGTCAGTCCGGGGAGGATGGACAGGTCAAGGGGGCGGCATGAGGTTGGTAGGTAGGAAATGCAGGTGCAGCTTGAGGTGGGAAGAGGGGATAGGTGAGAGGAAAAACAGGTTAGGGAGGTGGGAACCGGCTGGACTGGTTTTGCGATGCAGTGGGGGGAGGGGAGATTTTGAAGCTGGTGAAATCCACATTGATACCATTGGGCTGCAGGGTTCCCAAGCGGAATATGAGTTGCTGTTCCTGCAACCTTCGGGTGGCATCATTATGGCACTGCAGGAGTCCCAGGATGGACATGTCGTCTGAGGAATGGGAGGGGCGTTAAAATGGTTCGCGACTGGAAGGTGCAGTTGTTTATTGCGAACCGAGCGGAGGTGTTCTGCAAAGCGGTCTCCAAGCCTCCGCTTGATTTCCCTAATGTGGAGGAGGCAACGACAGGTACAATGGATGCAGTATACCACATTGGCAGATGTGCAGGTGAACGTCTGCTTGATGTGCAAAGTCATCTTGGGGCCTGGGATGGGGGTGAGGGAGGAGGTGTGGGGTAAGTGTAGCACTTCCCGTGGTTGCAGGGGAAAGGGCCGGGTGTGGTGGGGCTGGAGGGGCAGTGTGGAGTGGACAAGGGAGTCCTGGAGAGATTGATCTCTCCGGAAGGCAGACAAGGGTCGGGATGGAAAAATATCTTTGGTGGTGGGGTCGGATTGTAGATGGCGGAAGTGTCGGAGGATGATGCATTGTATCCGGAGGTTGGTGGGGTGGTGTGTGAGGACGAGGGGGATTCTCTTTGGGGAGTTATTGCAGGTTGGGGTTGGAGATGGTCCAGGTGAACTTGAGGTTGGGGTGGAAGGTTTGGTGAAATGGATGAACTGTTCGAGCTCCTCTTGTGATTTCCCATGATCACTGTTTTGTTTAAAAATATGGAAGCAGGCTGGCAAAGAAAAACTTTGACAGTGACAGCTGGAGTCACTGTTGCCCTTTGTGCCACACTGCTTTGGAGCTCCTGCCATTGACACAAAAGCAGCCTAAAATGTACTGGCCTCTGGCAAAGACGTAAATATAATCAGCAATAGTTGGGGCATTCTAGTTCTCTTTACATTCTCTCAAGGGAAACTTTAATGTCAATATTGCTGGTACTTTATATATTCCAGCAAACAACGTAATCACACTTCCCAGAGGGTTTCAGCCTCTCTGTTTACATACACCTGCACCACTGGAAATCTACTGCAAATTTCCATGCTGATCCACATTTGCGATTTATTTCCACTTAATATTTGACAACTCAAAGACTTGGTTTTAAGCTCAGGGTAACCCAGTAAGTAAACAGAGAACAGATGATTCCTCATAACACAGCAGCTGAGTGCCTCCTGCGCTTTGTACTTGCGTGCTGTGAGGTCCAATAAGACAAAATTCAGGTGGCAGCAAGCTTGCACCTCCTTGGCTGAAAGGGAGGTAGTAATGAAGCGGTAATATCACTGCACTAGGAATTCAGAACCACAGACCAGGTTTGGCTAAGATTTTAAACAATATACAGCCTCGCTGGCGAATGTCATATTGGTTTGTCTTCTATCCACCATGAGCAAGTAAACTGCCAGTGAAACTCAAACTTTGTTTACTAGACAAAGTGGCTACACAAAATTTTCCTTTGTCATTTCTTAACATTGGATGTACTGCTGTGCTACATACATTTGTGGGGACTGGGAAGAGCTCAAATCCAGTCTAACAAAGTGCTTTTCCTTATTTCTCAACAATATCTCATTAAGGCTATGAAATAGTAACCTTCTCCTATTTGCCTCTTTAGACACAATCCAGCGGTTCAGGAAAAAGGTGGCCTTCACTGCTGTTTTGACCCCTATGAGAGATAAATTTGCCTTGCAAATGATTATTTCTCGATCAGATTAATAAACAAATGTACTGAACAAATCCCTCTTGTGTACAACTGTTGCCTCCCACCAACATCAAACAGAAAGAAAAGAAAGCAAACTTCAATCATATTATTACAGAAGTGAATGGAGGTGGGGATCAGCTTCAAAGACAACTATTATGATCCCAGCTGACATTATTATTGGTCAAGATAGATCCCACCCTGAAACACAAACAGGTAATGCTGTAGATTTGAGATTAACAATAAAACAGAAGTTTATTATGCAAAAGAAATGAAGATAAAATGAAATAAACCAAACAACAAACAACAAATTAAAAGACTCTGATATGATCAAAATACAATCCCATTATTCCCAATAGTAGCTCATGAAAGAACACAAACTCCAAGGAGAATTCCCTTCTCTATCCCGAAGAACTGAGCTGTGGCGCTGATTCCCGTAAATGCCAGAATCTAACAGCCTCCTCCTTGAGTCACCACCCAACTAAACACAGACTTTCTCAGCCTCATAATAACCATTCAGGTTTTAAGCAAAAACTTTTTGTCTGGAACTTTTATACCAAACTCCTTACATGGATTTAACCTCTTTCTTAACAGTCCTATACTACCTCCCTTTCTCAAGAGCAATTTTTTTTAATACATGTAGCTTCATCCAAAACTTCTGCAAACTGCCCAAACTAAAACCAAAATGAACTCTTTCAACCTAGAACAACACTATGTGGAGCTGAGCTGGAGGGACATGGCAGAAATTTCTGAAAAAGGGTCCAGACCTGAAACATCAAGTTTCCTGCTCCTTTGATGCTGCTTGCCCTGCTGTGTTCATCCAGCTCTACACATTGTTATCTCCACTTTCTGGAAAGTCAGGTTCTTGTACTGTATTTAATTGAAGTCATCATGGCTACAGAAATGTTTATAAGTTAATTAACAAACTTATTCAGACACACTGAAGACTCATGTGGCACTAGTTGAAAATTCAAAAATCCCCAAATAAGTGGTATAAAATGTGTATAAATCATATACTTTAAACACAGTTGCAATTCAAACACCCCAAATCAGCTCAACACATTCTAACTGCAGGTATTAATTTAGTGCTAATATAGAACTGGGCCATCTCAATGACTATTTTCACCATCATTGATCAGATCACGCTGACAAAGCCCAAAGAGGCTCTAACACATCATTTGCACTCACAGCAGGGTTAGAAAATATACCCGTCTCATAGTTGATTCCTCTCATATTTAGCCTCTCTGTCTTTCTGCACTGCAACATGTTTTACCATTCTTTAATGTTTGTCTGAACTTTAGGCCAGATGGACACCAAACAGCAGGGATGAGAGTGGGTGAAAACAAAAATGGCTCAAGATCCTATGTGAAATAGGGTGTTCAGCAACGTCAGTTCCACGGCCTGGAATCATCAAAATCTAAAACCCTCTCCACTCTTGGAATGCATTCCTTCTGCCATTTTTTAGACCATGATATCTCACTCCCACCCACAAAGCATTATAGGACTTCTGTCCTCTACAGAAAGACAAAAAGTCTTTGAGTGATATACCAGGATGACCAGACATTAGAAAAATATTTTGGAGGCAGAATGCCACGGTCAGGGTCAGAATTTTACCAATAGGTGGAAATTTCTCATTCCAGAAACTAGAAGAACAGAGAAAATAAAGGAGAGCGTGGTCAGAGAGAAATAAAGAATGGCTGAAAAGAAGATTCTATGGAGATTCATAAAAGAAGAAAACTTAGTAAATCAGAAATGCCAAATTGTAGAATCAGACTCACAGAACTGTATAGCATGGAAACAGACCCTTCGGTCCAATTTGTCGATGCTGGCCAGATATCCTAAATAAATCTAGTTCCATTTGCCAGCATTTGGCCCATATTCTTCTAGACCCTCCCTGTTCGTATACCTATCCAGATGCCTTTTAAATGTTGTAATTGTGCCAGCCTCCACCACTTCCTCCAGCAGTTCATTCCTTACATGAGATGAACTCTGATGTCCAGAGATATTTGAAACCAAACAGCACAGACAGTCAGCTGTGCAGGTTCAAAGATGGTTGAGACAACTCTATAGGTTTATTTCTCTGTTTTTCACCTCCCATGTGGTTACTGCTTTGACTCTCTTCCTCCTTTCTGAAGTGCCATTGTTTTGATATTTTTCCCCCAAAGTTCCAAAACACTTCAACAGCTTATAAAAGAGTAATTACTGCTCCTGGAATTTGAGGGAATCGGCTCCAACACTAAAAATACCTCAAAAAAAGGATCAGCTCTTACAGGCACTACTTTTTTCTCGTCCTCCATCTTGGATTACCCCAAATCTTTTTAAACCACCCTCCAACCCCAGGACAGCTGTAAAGGTAACTGCAGCACTGGCTACCAATGGTAGTAATAAGTGGAGAACAAGAACAAAGACAGAGTCAGAGGTTCACTAATAACTCACCTCTTATTTTGGAAGTCAGTAATCTGCAATTCCCAATTTGAGTTTATACTGGATCTATGGAACTTGCATTTCCTTCAGTTTTTTTTTCTTTCTACAAGTTATTATTTCATGATTAATCACATATTTTAATTTCTACAACAACTTTGTGGTGTCTAACATTCCAGCACTTAGCTCTCTTCTTAGGTCAGTTCCATGATGCCAGGGGATTTAAAAAAAAAACTCAAAATAAGTAAAATGTCCAAGAGATGACTAGCTGAAAAGCTTCTCCCTTACATAAACTCCTTTGAACATTTTTCTACTTTAAAAGGTGCTCATATAGTTCAGGTTTCAATCAGGATATGGCTTACTAAGTAAACCTGGTGACTTCTACAGTACAACAATGTTCGAGCATCTGGGAATAATTGCTACGCTTGACTGCTATTACTCATTTTAATTTAGTCATGTCATTAATGATCTGGATCTATCTGATTGCAATGATCAGCATCTGGACGGTGAAACACACACAAATGACTTCCACACTGCAGGAACACATATTCACCCATATTTCACTGGACTAGCTGACAGCTTCAATCAACAAGTGAATGCTTATGTCTCTCACAGAATTGGTCTTGGTTATCATGTAAACACAGCGTCTACATTTCTGCACAGTTTGCTATCAACAGTAATCACTCTGGCAAACATAAGGAAATCAGGAATAAGAAATGACTATTTGGCTTACTGACACACAATTCCCTACTTCTCCCACTGAACTATCTAGGTAAATCTGTCAATCTCAAAACATGCAATCCAACCACTTGTCACTCCAGAAGCATGGCAGGATTGTTAAGGTATCTCAAAGATTTCAGTGCATGCTGAATTCATCCGATGGGACTACGGTGACTTCCACTTTCATTTCTGAAAAAAGTTTCCACTTCAACAAATTATTCCTTCAGATGAATTACTAAACAAAGCTCTAAGTTATTTGTTTCATTAGTTCAGATTCTAGGCCTCTGTTCTAAGTGAGTCAGGGAGGTCTCGTAGCACCCTAACCAAAAACACTCACTCCTTGAAACCATAACTGTGAAGAATACATCAAGTGCATCATTAACTGTACTACAGAATTAGGGATATTACAGGCAGAGAAAATGGCTGCTGTACTTACAGGCCTAGTGTTCCACTACGAAGTTGCATGAAACACTGCTTCTACTCAGTTTAGTATAAAATATGTGTTTTATTACTATTTTTAAAAATATGTTTGCGGTTCTATTGTACTCTTCATGAGCTCAGGGCATCTCAAAGTGCGTTACAACACCATTGGTTACACGTGAAGTTTAGTCACTGCTGCAATGTAGGGAATGTGACAGGCAATTTGTATTCATCACAGTCCCACAATCTTACAATGAACTGCGGCATACAATGTTGACAGAGGTCTCCAGGATGCCAAGGATGATTCCCCCTAATCTTATTCAAAGTAGTGCTATGGAGTCTTTTATCACATCTTAGGAGACAGTCATAGCTGTCTACGGTAAAGTGTCAGCCTTGATGCTCTGCTCAAGTCTTGAAGTGGGTCCACAGTCTTTTGATGTAGAGGCAGGACTGCTGTTGATTCATCATTGATACTAGAACCACAGAAATCAGTGATGTAGATCAGAAACCATCATTGGTGACTTAGTATCCTGTTTTTGGGAAGAAACAATTAAGCGTTTTGAAGCAAAACAACAATAAGCAACGCAATTCAGACTCAGTCCTTACTAATTTCAATGGCTCAATACTATGACACATTCATCCACAAAATCATCTTGTCAGAGCTGAGAACGAGATAACAAGGAGTGGAGCTTTCTGAAGAAGAGTCCAGACCTGAAACATCACCTTTCCTGCTCCTCTGGTGCTGCCTGGCCTGTGTTCATCCAGCTCTACATCTTGTTATCTCAGACTCCAGGATCGGCAGTTCCTACAATGTCAGAGCTGAGAACAAGCTGCCTGAATGGATATATCGAATCTGCAACACTTTCAAAGAGAGGTCATGACAGTTTGTAGGTCAGAAAAAGAGATATTGGATTTAAACACACAAGCAGGGATAACTTAGCAGCAGCAACAGCTTGCACCCTTGCCTTTTTTCTCTTAAACTGCTCAAAGTTTAAGTAGAAAACCCACCAGAAGATCTTTTCAATGCAAGTGGAAGGGTTCCTGAAGGAGAATTCAGCCAACCACAACTGCTCCAGAAAGAGACGCCAGGGACAATAAAATGACTGGCTGCAGACCTGCACTTGGAACAATCTGCGAATCATTATACTTTTTCTGAATTTAAATGCTACTTGGCCAAAGTATTTTTAACATCTCTGAACAGGTGGATTAGGAAAATGTCTTTCACAGAGTTTTACATTTTCCAGGCTTAGAGGTCGTACATGTGTGTGTGCATAAATATTATTTTTCAAGAATGGTAGCTGGATATATTTGCATAGTTTAAACCTTGTGTTGATAAACTTTGCTTGAGTATCTTTTTCCCTGCAATACACCAATTAATAAATAATAAATGAATTCACCCCTCCTAATTGGGTCTCATGACTCTCCCCTAAAATAGTACTGGCATCTACATTCAAACAATTTGTTTAACTCATTGTAAAACCATTGCCGCTGCAGCCAGTATCTTCTGCTTCACTAAGTGTGCTTCACAAAACATTAAGTTGTCCAATAGGTTATACTAAAAATATTTTGCATTACACACCTTCACAGCATTGTCAGTACACATTTCACAACCTAAGGTCAATGAGTTGGCCTCCACCATTTAACTACAGTTGAACACAGCAGCACCTCCCCCACTCCCCTCTTCAACAAACCCCTCCCATAAAACACTGATATAGTGAGCAACATAAACAGAGCTCCCATTTTCACATCTCTTATGGAGGCAAAGCACCCAATATTGGGCAAAATTATACAGTCCAAATGACAGGCTAGTGTGCCACTAATTGGTCTGCCTTAATACCTGCAACAAAATATTCTTTTGGTTGGCTGCTGGAGGCTTAGCAGCATTGTCAAGAAGACAACACAATTTACTCATCTCCCTAGTATGTCTATGATTAGCAGAGCTCTAACCAGTTTGTTTTGGATACCAAGTATCCTGTCACTGCCTCAAAGCAAGATCAGGGCCAAACACACCCTCCCGAATTTCAGAAATGTTAACTCAGGCTGAAAGTTAATCTGTAACAATGCTTCCTGCAAGATCAGGTGACTAGTTCACAATAGCAGGGTGCTACACCAACAAAGGACTGCAGAACATACTAATCAGATCATTCTTGCAAAAATTACAACTGGCACTTTTCCCAGCTCCATTGTGTCAGTTACATTCAGGTCAATTCTATTTACATGAAAGGACTTGTATTTCACAGAATCTCGCAACTGTTACAATATAGAAGGAGGCCAATCAGTCTGTTGTATATGTACTGGTTCTCCAAATAAACATCTCATCTAGTTGCCATTATCATGCCACATTCCCACAACCCTATACATTGGAGAGGTTAGAAATGTGAGAAGATTGGGACAGGATCTTATTAAAGTATTTAAAATAAACAAATAACCATCATTTGGATAAGTACAGGAATAGGAAAGGTTTGAGGGATATGGGCCAGGAGCTGGCAGGTGGGATTAGTTTAGTTTGGGATTATGTTTGCTGTGGACCAGTTGGATTGTAGGGTCTGTTTCCATGTGTATGACTCCAAGACTCTATGACTACGACTGAACCTGCCTCCACGATACACTCAGGCAAACATTCCAAACCATACTGCGAAAGAAAGTTTCAGAGATAATGGGAACTGCAGATGCTGGAGATTCCAAGATAATAAAATGTGAGGCTGGATGAACACAGCAGGCCAAGCAGCATCTCAGGAGCACAAAAGCTGACGTTTCGGGCCTGGACCCTTCATCAGAGTCCAGGGTCCAGGCCCGAAACGTCAGCTTTTGTGCTCCTGAGATGCTGCTTGGCCTGCTGTGTTCATCCAGCCTCACATTTTATTATCTGCGAAAGAAAGTTTGTCTTCTTGTCATTTCCGCTTCCACTAATTACTTTAAATCTGCACTCTCTCATTCTCAATCTTTTCATGAGTGGGAATAACTTCTTCCTATTTACTCTGTCCAGACCTCTCATCATTTTACATACTTTAAATCAGATCCCCCTCACAACCAGCTCTTCTCACCATGGGAACATTCCCAACATCTCCAATCTATCTCCACAATGTATCACCACAACCAAAATTCCTCATCCCTGGAATCACCCTCGCAAACTTCTACGCTGTCTCTAATGCCATCACAACCTTCCTAAAGTATAGCACCCTAATCTGGTTGCAATTACCCCAGTTGAGATTAAAAAAGTATAAGTTCAACAAGACCCCTGTACTCTGCGGCACCATTAATAAATCCAAGGATGTTGCGTGCTTTATGGACTGCTCTCACAATATGTTCTGCCACCTTTAATAGCTTATGCACATATAAGACCATAAGGCACAGGAGTGAAAGTAAGGCCATTCGGCCCAGAGTCCACTCTTGGCATTTAATCAGGGCCGATGGGCATTTCAACTCTGCTTACCCGCACTATCCCCATAACCCTTAATTCCTTGCGAGATCAAGAATTTATCAATCTCTGCCTTGAAGGCATTTAACATCCCGGCCTCCACTGCACTCCGTGACAATGAATTCCACAGGCCCAAACTCCCTAGCTGAAGAAATGTCTCCTCATTTCCATTCTAAATTTACCCGTTCTAATTCTAATTCTGTGCCCTAACAGAAACAACTTCCCAGCATCCACCCTTTCTAAGCCATGCATTATCTTGTATGTTTCTATTAGATCTCCCCTCAACCTTCTAAACTCTAATGAATACAATCCCAGGATCCTCAGCTGTTCATCATATGTTAGGCCTACCATTCCAGGGATCATCCGTGTGAATCTCTGCTGGACACGCTCCAGTGCCAGTATGTCCTTCTTGAGGTGTGAGGCCCAAAATTGGACACAGTAACTTAAATGGGGCCTAACTAGTGCTTTATAAAGTCTCAAAAGCACATCACTGCTTTTATATTCCAACCTTGTTGAGATAAGTGACAACATTACATTCGCTTTCTTAATCACAGACTCAACCTGCAAGTTAACCTTTAGAGAATCCTGGACTAGCACTCCCAGATGCCTTTGTGCTTCGGCTTTATGAATTTTCTCACCGTTTAGAAAATAGTCCATGCCTGTATTCTTTTTTCCAAAGTACAAAACCTCGTATTTGCTCACGTTGAATTTCATCAGCCATTTCCTGGACCACTCTCCTAAACTGTCTAAATCTTTCTATAGCCTCCCCACCTCCTCAGTACTACCTGCCTGTCCACCTAACTTCGTATCATCGGCAAACTTCGCCAGAATGCCCCCAGTCCCTGTGTCCTAGATAAGTATGTACCTGTCAGGCAGGGAGGAAGCTGTAGAGAGTGAGGGAGCCGTGGTTTACGAAGGAGGTGGAATCTCTGGTCAAGAGGAAGAAGACTTATGTTAGGATGAGATGTGAAGGCTCAGTTAGGGCAGTTGAGGGCTACGAGGTAGCCAGGAAAGACCTAAAGAGAGAGCTCAGAAGAGCCAGGAGGAGACATGAGAAGTTGTTGGCGGATAGGATCAGGGTAAACCCTAGATATGGGCTGAGGTTAGAAACAGGAAAGGAGAGGTCACCCTGTTGGGAGTTTTCTATAGGCCTCCCAATAGTTCCAGAGATGTAGAGGAAAGGATAGCAAAGATGATTCTTGATAGGAGTGAGAGAGAGAGACAGGGTAGTTGTCATGGGGGACTTCAACTTTCCAAATACTGACTGGGAACACTATAGTTCGAGTACTATAGATGGGTCAGTTTTTGTACAGTGTGTGCAGGAGGGCTTCCTGACACAGTATGTAGATAGGCCAACAAGGGGCGAAGCCACATTAGATTTGGTACTGGGTAATGAGCCTGGCCAGGTGTTAGATTTGGAAGTAGGTGAGCACTTTGGTGATAGCGATCACAATTCTGTTATGTTTACTTTAGTGATGGAAAGGGATAGGTGTATACCACTGGGCAAGAGTTATAGCTGGGGGAAAGGCAATTACGATGAGATTAGGCAAGATTTAGGGAGCATAGGATGGAGAAGGAAACTGCAGGGGATGGGCACATTAGAAATGTGGAGCTTATTCAAGGAAAAGCTCCTGTGTGTCCTAGTTAAGTATGTACCTGTCAGGCAGGGAGGAAGCTGTAGAGTGCGGGAGCCGTGGTTTACGAAGGAGGTGGAATCTCTGGTCAAGAGGAAGAAGGCGGCTTATGGTAGGATGAGATGTGAAGGCTCAGTTAGGGCACTTGAGGGCTGCGAGGTAGCCAGGAAAGACCTAAAGAGAGAGCTCAGAAGAGTCAGGAGGAGACATGAGAAGTTGTTGGCGGCTAGGATCAGGGTAAACCCGAAGGCTTCCTATAGATATTTAAGGAATAAAAGAATGACGAAAGTAAGATTAGGCCCAATCAAGGATAGTAATGGTAAGTTGTGTGTGGAGTCAGATGAGATAGGGGAAGCGCGAAGTGAATATTTTTCAACAGTATTCACTCTAGAAAACGACAATGTTGTCGAGGAGAATACTGAGATACAGGCTACTAGACTAGGTGGGATTGAGGTTCACAAGGAAGAGGTATTAGAAATCCTTCAGAGGGTGAAGATAGATAAGTCCCCTGGGCCGGATGGGATTTATCCTAGGATCCTCTGGGAAGCCAGGGAGGAGATTGCCGAGCCTTTGGCATTGATCTTTAACTCGTCATTGTCTACAGGAATAGTGCCAGATGACTGGAGGATAGCAAATGTGGTTCCCCTGTTCAAGAAGGGGAGTAGAGACAACCCTGGTAATTACAGACCAGTGAGCCTTACCTCAGTTGTTGGTAAAGTGTTGGAAAAGGTTCTAAGAGATAGGATTTATAATCATCTAGAAAAGAATAAATTGATTAGGGATAGTCGGCACGGTTTTGTGAAGGGAAGCTCGTGCCTCACAAACCTTACCGAGTTCTTTGAGAAGGTGACCAAACAGGTATATGAGAGTAAACCGGTTGATGTGGTGTATATGGATTTCAGCAAGGCGTTCAATAAGGTTCCCCACAATAGGCTATTGTACAAAATGCGGAGGAATGGAATTGTGGGAGATATAGCAGTTTGGATCAGAAATTGGCTTGCTGAAAGAAAACAGAGGGTGGTAGTTGATGGGAAATGTTCATCCTGGAGACCAGTTACTAGTGGTGTACCGCAAGGGTCGGTGTTGGGTCCACTGCTGTTTGTCATTTTTATAAATGACCTGGATGAGGGCGTAGAAGGATGGGTTAGTAAATTTGCAGACGACACTAAGGTCAGTGGAGTTGTGGATAGTGATGAAGGATGCTGTAGGTTGCAGAGAGACATAGATAAGCTGCAGAGCTGGGCTGACAGATGGCAAGTGAAGTTTAATGCAGACAAGTGTGAGGTGATGCACTTTGGTAGGAGTAACTAGAAGGCAAAGTACAGGGCTAATGGTAAGATTCTTAGTAGTGTAGATGAGCAGAGAGATCTCAGTGTCCATGTACACAGATCCTTGAAAGTTGCCACCCAGGTTGACAGGGCTGTTAAGAAGGCATGCAGTGTTTTAGCTTTTATTAACAGAGGAATCGAGTTCCGGAACCAAGAGGTTATGGTGAAGCTGTACAAAACTCTGGTGCGGCCGCACTTGGAGTATTGTGTACAGTTCTGGTCACCGCATTATAAGAAGGATGTGGAAGCTTTGGAAAGGGTGCAGAGGAGATTTACTAGGATGTTGCCTGGTATGGAGGGAAGGTCTTACGAGGAAAGGCTGAGGGACTTGAGGCTGTTTTCATTAGAGAGAAGAAGGTTGAGAGGTGACTTAATTGAAACATATAAAATAATCAGAGGGTTAGATAGGGTGGATAGGGAGAGTCTTTTTCCTAGGATGGTGACGGCGAACATGAGGGGGCAGAGCTTTAAATTGAGGGGTGAGAGATATAGGACAGATGTCAGAGGTAGTTTCTTTACTCAGAGAGTAGTAAGGGAATGGAACGCTTTGCCTGCAACGGTAGTAGATTCGCCAACTTTAGGTACATTTAATTCGTCATTGAATAAGCAAATGGACGTACATGGAATAGTGTAGGTTAGATGGGCTTCAGATCGGTATGACAGGTCGGCACAACATCGTGGGCCGAAGGGCCTGTACTGTGCGGTAATGTTCTATGTTCTATTTAAATCACCAATGGTGAGACCATCGAGTAAATACAATGTTCCTACATCAAATTTCCCACTTCACTGGATAAACAGAAATTTTAATCTATGTGAAACAGGGATTTGGCAGGTGTACTTTAAATATTGAGAGGGAGAGTGCAAAATGGAGAGGGAGCGATAACAAGAAAGAAAAACTCAGAAATGCTGACGCTAATTTCCAAGACAGGATGGTGAGTGGTTTGAAGGGGGTACTTGCAGGTGGTGGTGTTCCCGTGTATGACTTATGAAGAAACATTAATTAATTTTAACAAAATTAATTGAACAATAAATATCGACCAATAAAAGCACAGAGGGCATCTTATTCTTTTGTGAAGACTAGGGTCATGAAATCTTTTATTTCCACCTGAGAAAGTGGCTGAGGCTATAGTTTCATGGAATCACTGAAACCCAATCTATGGGAAAATGACATTTTGCCATCATGCTTGTGCTGATTCTTTGAAAAAGCAGTTCTGTTTAGCCCCAAACTCCAGTTTCTTTTCAATCAAACAGTCTACAGTACTCACCATTCCTTTGGTGCAGATTTAGCCAGCATCATGGCTTTTAAAAAAGCTGCTTGCTGGACGCATGGAAATTGCTACACAGCACTGTCAGCAATAAATGAATGCAACAAAAAAAGAAATTGGAGTGAGGGGGTAAAAATGTTTGAGAGATCAGAACATTAAAGTTTCCAGTCCCACAGTTCTCACATACTCAGCTCTGCAAGGGTTAGAATCAAAACTGTAACCAAAATCCAAATGCAAAACCTGGAACCGATCTTGCTCACCTCCACCCAAGTATAAGCCTCTTTCATACTTGGCTGAATAACTTTGGCAGAACAAACTCATCTTAGAATGTAAACGTGTGTTAAACTGTTTATTTTCAATTCATCTTTTTTTGCCAATTAACACCTGCACAATGCTTAACAGGGCACACTGATACAGAAAGCAGAGAACGACAAAGTCTAGAGACAGTAGGAACTGCAGATGCCAGAGAATCTGAGCTAACAAGGTGTACAGCTAGATGAACTCAGCAGGCCGAGCAGCATCGTAGGAGCATGGAAAGCTTCCTCAGGCAAGGTCTGTTTCCGCTCTGAAGGCCAAACAGTCACCATCAGGAGGTTACAAGTCGATGTTCTAGGTTCCTCAGCACTATGCTGGGAATTTCTGACAAAGAGACTGAAGTTTCCAAGTTTAATTTTTGATGGATATTATGAGGTAAAAATCTCAGCTTTATGCTATAGGTAGTGATATTTGAGGCCCTCCACTGTTTAACTTGAACTCCATCCCCAACAAATGCCAAAAGTTGGGGTTTATACTTCCCTCAAATAGGCATTATATAGCATTTCTCTATTCTAGAACATAATGTGAAAAATTAGATATTTACAAGTTAGCACATCATAAAATTAAATATGCTTTTCCAAATATAAAAAGGTGAGAATAAACACTTTGCCTTTCAAGTGTAAGACTCCAAGATACAGAAATAATATGGGCTGGTTAGCTTTTTCAAACCTCCAGCAAAGTTCAATCCTTTTGCCAAACGTTTGACAGATTACATACTGTACATTCCTTCAGCACAGATATACATCAGTACACTGAATCAACTCAGAATGCTTTTACTTATACTGTGCTTTCATCTGACTGAAAATAAAATTCTTCAGAACCATCCAAGTGCAGCAGCAATGACATGATTTTTTGCAACCTGGCAACAGCAATACCTTCAATGCCTTAACCAAATGCCAGACTGTAGTGACTGTAATGGGCTCAGCCTGCTGGACCACATCGCGTATGAGTTCCCTGATTGGGGCTGTTAATCTGGTCCAAACAGGAAGCCCGGGCTGACAGATAAAAAGACGGGTGTCAGAAATTCTGGCACTTTGATAGCTGACTCTGAAGAGGCAGTACTAAAATCAAGGGCTGTTGCTGGTGACAGGATATGGGCCTCTGAGGAGTTATTTCATAGACGACGCATTAAATCACCAATAAATGAAAAGTAAGTCCATTACTTAAATGTGTGAATAACAATTGGTCATACAGAACTTGAATATTGCTGAAAACAGTGGCATGATGCCAAAGTTTTATGGCTTGCACACATCAGGACGAAGCAAGAAGCAAGAATGTCAAATTTTAATCAATCGCAACAATCTATACAACAGGTGAAAAGGATGCTGACTGATGGGCAGCCAACTCTGATTGGTTTAGGCGTTGCTGAGGAGAAAACATTAGGGAACTGTAGGCTTCTTGTGCTTCCAGGTAATTAAGTGGCACAGTTTAAAAATATTAATCTTGTTTTTTAGAGAAAAGGCTCGTATGCAAGTGTCAATGAGGCATGTTCAGGCACATATTCTCACCTACATTCCTTTCCTCAGTTAGCTACTGGTCTGAAGTTGCCAGGCTTTCTGGAACTAACATGCAGAAGCAAGGGACTTCCCAACAATTCGGGGTGGGGGTAAATAAAATCACAGGACCTAGATTCAGAGCAACATCAGTTATGGTCTAGCAAGGCAGGGTGTAAAAGCACCTAGGCCTGTGAACATCTCACTTACAAAATAACATATTAAAGCTTGTAAGGTATTAACAGCGCTTCAACGTACTCCATTAAAGTTCATGAATATCAGCAGAGCTGATGTTCATTTACAAGCTATAAATCTTCATGATCAATGGCAAAAATTTAAAAGATTTTGCTAGCATTATTTTACTTCCAAGATATTTGTCACCTGAGAAGTGTAGGGAAGGTACAAGTCTGATCTGTGGTGTGCTAAGTTTACAGCGTGTGCTGCTATATTTGGTTTCAGCACTCGTAAGTTAACAAGAAGAAAGAAAAATTGTCCAAGATTTTTGCTTTTGACTTCTATCCAGTGATTAGTGCAGTGTTGATAATGGTCCTTCATCCTCACAGTCAATTAGCTTTCTGACGTTCATGGTTCAGTTATTACATATTAATAGCCTGGAGATTGACAGTGTCTACAAAATTCTAAACCAGTAAAAAAGAACACCTTTGAGAGAAAAGAGAGTACAAACTGGCAAGAAAGCATACCCCCTTACAAGGCAGTTCGAATAAACTGTTCTCAATGTGTTTTGAATGTTAAATTTCTGTTTTGAATGTCAAATTTCCAACAAAAAATATCAAGCAATGTCAATTAAAAAATAGAACTCCTTCTTAAACTTTTGAGGTACAGACATTTTATTTTCTAAACATGAAACATAACAGCAGACACTAAGAACAAAACATCACTCAGCTATGCCACTGGAATATGTTGACTGCAGGAAATAAAAACACTAAATTTTACAAATTCAAATGGAAGAGGTATGAGTAAATTCACCTCAACATCACACTGTTACTTCCAAGTCAGGGTGGCGAGTCGTTCAGAGAAGAACTTGCAGATGGTGGTGTTCCCAAATATCTGGTGCTCCTGTCATTCAAAGTGTTAGGATGGAAAGCAACTGTTCAGGGGCCCTTGTTAAATTTCTGCTGTGCATTTTGTAGATGGTGCACTACTGTTATTGAGTGTCAGCAGTGCTTGTGGATGTGATGACAAGCAGGTAGGCTGCCATCAAGCTTCTAGAGTGCTGTTGGAGCTGCACTCATCCAGAGGAATATCCCAACACATTCTTGACTTGTATTTTGTAGATAGTGGACAGGCTCTGGGGATAAGCTACTCATTGCAGTATTTCTAGCCTCTGACCTGCTCTTGTAGCCACAGTACTTATATGGCTCGGTCCAAGTCAGTTTCTGGTCAACAGTAACACCCAGGATTCAGACACTGGGGTATTCAGTGATGATCCGTTCACTGCACAATTGCTTAGCCCTATTTATCAGTTGCTGCTTTTGCTGTTTAGCACAGAAGTGTTGCTACTTCAACAATCTGGTGAGACAGTTCTCCCTATTTTGAGGCAGCAAAATGGCTCAGTGGTTAACATTGTCGCCTCACAGTGCCAGGGACCCGGATTCAAATCCAGCCTCAGGCAACTGGGTGCAGAGTTTGCATATTCTCCCCATGTCTGTGTGGGTTTCGTCCGGTTTCCTCCCACTGTCCATATATGTACAGGTTAGGTAGCTTAGCAATGAGAAATACAGGGTTACAGGGATAGTGTAGGGGGTGACTCTTGGGTGGGATGTTCTTTGCAGCGTTGGCATGGACCCAATGGGCCGAATGGATTGCTTCTACACTGTAGGGATTTCATGATTCTATGTTGCCATGTCTGTCTTTTGTTAATTAAGGACCCTAATGAAAGGCCATAACCCATAAGACTTGGCACTAGATAGGTTGGAAAGCAGGGACAGAAGACAAAGTACAAAACCATAGTTGAATGACATTGAGGTTGGACTGAAAAAGCCTGTGGAGATGAACACACGTAAGGTGGTTCAGTTTTGAAATCCTGGTATTAAATGATTTAGAGTGCATGGCACTGTAGTGAGCCCAACCTTTGCCAGAGTGCGAATACAAACAGTTGGGAGGCTTTAGAAGAACGTGCTGAAAGCACTAGATACAGCAAGTTATGACAAAATAAATACCTGTTTTAAAGATTTGTGCTCTGGAATTAGTTGTATCTGTTCAAACTGTTAAAGTACAGCTACAACATAGGCATAGAACATAGAACATAGAACATAGAACAGTACAGCACAGAACAGGCCCTTCAGCCCACAATGTTGTGCCGACCATTGTTCCTCATGTATGCACCCTCAAATTTCTGTGACCATATACATGTCCAGCAGTCTCTTAAATGACCCCAATGACCTTGCTTCCACAACTGCTGCTGGCAACGCATTCCATGCTCTCACAACTCTCTGCGTAAAGAACCTGCCTCTGACATCCCCTCTATACTTTCCACCAACCAGTTTAAAACTATGACCCCTCGTGCTAGCCATTTCTGCCCTGGGAAATAGTCTCTGGGTATCAACTCTATCTATGCCTCTCATTATCTTGTATACCTCAATTAGGTCCCCTCTCCTCCTCCTTTTCTCCAATGAAAAGAGACCGAGCTCAGTCAACCTCTCTTCATAAGATAAGCCCTCCAGTCCAGGCAGCATCCTGGTAAACCTCCTCTGAACCCTCTCCAAAGCATCCACATCTTTCCTATAATAGGGCGCCCAGAACTGGACGCAGTATTCCAAGTACCCGACAATATAGAAAACTGGCCAGGTACATTCTGTTCATTAAAAGTCAGGAAAAATTCCTATCTGGCCAATTATCACCCCCATCAGTTTCCTCTGGATCATCAGCAAAGTAATAAAAGGTGTCGTCAACAGGGCTATGAAGCAGCACTTATTAACCTCCTCACTGTTGCTCAGATTGGATTCTGGCAGGGCTACTCTGATCTCTTTACAGTCTTTATAAAAGAGCTAAGCTCGAGCAAAACTCAGTCTGTTTTTCTCAATGTGGGACCTCCAAGATCCACATGCAGCAGCGACTTCACAGGTACTACCCTGATATCAAAACAATATGTAGTTGAGTAACCAGGACGCGAAAGCTGTCTATGTTCAATGGGTCAAATGGCCTCTTTCTATGCTGAAGCACTTCTATGATTCAAGGAAAACCAAGAGGGAAAACGCTCCGTTAATTGGAAGTCATACCTAACATAAAAAATGATAGTTGTAGCTGTCAGAATCTGATCATCTCTGTCGTTGGATATCACTGAAATTCCTTAGAATTGGGTTCGAGGCCCAACCATCTCTTCAGTTGCCTTACCTGACCTTCCCTCGATTGTAAGGTTAGAAGTGGGGGTGCTCGCTGATGACTGCACAATGTTCAGCACCATTTGCAACTCCTCAGATAATGAAGTAATCTGTTTCTACATATTTTAAGGCCTGGACAACATTCAGGCTTTGGCTGATAAGTGACAAGTAATGTACATGCCACACAAATGCCAGGCAACAATTCCACCCAACAAGAGAGAAATTAACCATCACACCTTGACATTTAATAGTATTACCTTTGCTGAATCCTGCGCTTTTAACATTTTAGGGGTTACCACGGACCAGAAAGCAAACTGAACCAATCATATAGATATAGTAGATACAACAACAGGTCAGAGGCTGGGAATTCTAGGGTGATTCTGCAAAGCATGCCTCTCATTTGCGAGGCACAAGTCAGAGTGTGATGGAATACTCTCCACTTGCTTGAATCAGTGGGCTGCAGCAATACTAAGAAGTTCAACACCATTTGAACGGCACCTAATTCACCTACATTCATTCCCTCTGATGTATAGTGGGAGCAGTGTGCATCATCTACAAGACAAACTGCAATAACACAATCCTTTGACAGGACCTTCCAAACCTGTGGCCTCTACAACTTAAGGGATGTATACGCACATGAACACCTTCATGTGCAAGTTCCTCTCCATGATATCAAGAATGATATCAAAAATGTACTGGCATCTTAGGGGAAATGACGGAAATTTCAGAGCAGCAGCAGCAACAAGGAGAAAGGGGTTGAAATACTGAGAAGTGTTAAACAGGCTTCCAAATATATCCTAATACAGAGGACTAAAAACAGAGAACAGTGGCTTTAATTAAGTAGTTAACCATAAGTCTTTTGGAGGCAGATTTGTAGAATATATAAAAAGGAGATCTGGTGTACAAATTGTACTTTCAAAATTTTTGCACGCTTTAGCACAGAATCATCAGGTTTCTTAACAGAAATAATTCTTTAACAGAAATGATTTATACATGAGTTCAACAAATACTGGAAAATCACAGCCACGTGACTGTCATTGTAATACTTAGAAAACTAGCCCCAGAATGCAAGAGCTCTGTAGAATTCAGATGCATGTAGTGAAGTCATTATAAATTGAAATTAATTCAAATTTATTATTTATTCCCATTTTATACCCAAGTTAAAATAATTTTCTTCAAAAATAAAACGTGGTTGGAAAAGTCAGGGGGAGCAAAACAGTGACAAACCAGCATTGTTAAATGTTCAGTTTCAACCATTCAGACTTTGTACATTGCTCCCGAGGTCAGTCAATCATTTGTCAATACTTTGTCTTTGCCAGAACACGCACAGAAGCTGGGAAATAACAGCAGAGTTCAATGCTGTATAAAACCACAAGAGTCTTGGTTGCCTTCACATGGTAATCTCTTGCATATCCCAATATCAAAAGGAAAAGATGAAAGATATGGATCAGTTCGACCTCCTCAGTATTTCTTCTCAATTCAACTGATCGTGCCGGGGGACAGTTTTATTCACATGCAAGCCTAATTTCCTCGCTATCGTTCAATCTGAACCTGGGAGAGAGGATAATGCCATCATCTATACACATTTATAGTAAGGTGTTCAACAAGGGTCCTCATAGTAGAATGGTTAACGAGATTAGATTACATAGAATAAAGGGAGATCTAACCATTTGTATACAGAACTGGTTTGAAGGTAGGAGACAGAGAGTGGTGGTGAAGGTTGCTTTTCAGATTGGAGCCTGTGACCAATGGTGGGCCAAAAGATCAGTGCCAGGTTGGCTGCTTTCATCATTTATATAAATGATTGTGAACAAAGGAGGTATGGCTGTTAAGTCTGCAGATGACACCAAAATTGGAGGTGCAGTGGACAGCGAAAAAGTTTACCTCAGAGCACAACAGGATCTTGATCAGATGGGCCGATGGGCCAAAGATTGGCAGATGGAGTTTAATTTAGATAAATGTGAGGTGCTGTATTTTGGAAAGGCATATCAGGGCAGGATTTATACACTTAATGTTAAGGTCCTGGGGAATGTTACTTAACCAAGAGACCTTGGAGTGCAGGTTCATAAGTCCTTGAAAGTGAAGTTGCAGGTAGGATACTGAAGAAGGCATTTGGTACGCTTGCCTTTACTGGTCAGTACATTGAGTATGGAGTTGGGGGAGTGATGTTGCGGCTGTACAGGACATTGTTTAGGTCACTCATGGAGTACTTCTAGAGTGTAATTCTGGTCTTCCTGCTATAGTAAAGATGTTGTGAAATTTGAAAGGGTTCAGAAAATATTTTCAAGGATGTTGCCAGGATTGGAAGGTTTGAGCTATAGGGAGAGGCTGAATAGGCTAGGTTTATTTTCCCTGGAATGTCGGAGGCTGAGGGGTGATCTTATACAAGTTTATAAAATTATGAGGGGCATGCATAGGGTAAATAGACAAGGTCTTTCCCCAGGGTGAGGGAGTCCAAAACTAGAGGGGCACAGGTTTAAGGTGAGAGGGGAAAGACTTAAAAGGAATCTAAGCGGCGTTTCCACACAGAGAGTGGGGCATTGTGGAATGAGTTAGCAGAGGAAGACTTTATATCTCGCCACAAAAAATGACAAACACATAGTCAAGTAACCAGATTATTATAAGTTCATTCAAAAAGTGATGAAGGATGAGAAATATGTGGATGAAAGAATTGCTTGAAATAAAAATTGGACTGTAGACATAAGATACAAGAGAAGATACAACATCGGGTCTCGGTAGGGTGAGTGCAAAAATGAAAAGGAAGGAAGGGAGCACCTGGAACCTCTTTGCTCCAGATGAGGTATCCTTGAATAGTTAATCATACTTCAGTTCTCAGAAAATCTCATTTATTGCAAAATTTCTCAACTATCACAGTTCTGGGCGCCCTATTATAGGAAAGATGTGGATGCTTTGGAGAGGGTTCAGAGGAGGTTTACCAGGATGCTGCCTGGACTGGAGGGCTTATCTTATGAAGAGAGGTTGACTGAGCTCGGTCTCTTTTCATTGGAGAAAAGGAGGAGGAGAGGGGACCTAATTGAGGTATACAAGATAATGAGAGGCATAGATAGAGACTATTTCCCAGGGCAGAAATGGCTAGCACGAGGGGTCATAGTTTTAAGCTGGTTGGAGGAAAGTATAGAGGGGATGTCAGAGGCAGGTTCTTTACGCAGAGAGTTGTGAGAGCATGGAATGCGTTGCCAGCAGCAGTTGTGGAAGCAAGGTCATTGGGGTCATTTAAGAGACTGCTGGACATGTATATGGTCACAGAAATTTGAGGGTGCTTACATGAGGATCAATGGTCGGCACAACATTGTGGGCTGAAGGGCCTGTTCTGTGCTGTACTGTTCTATGTTCTATGTTCTATCACTGAAAAAGCAGACATTCCACACAAAGGGAAGAAAAGTACAATTATCCCAAAAATATACTAAGTTTTAAAATACCCACGCTGGTTTTCAAATCACAATAGATTTCAACCATCTCTAGCTCGGATTCCCTTTACTTTCCTAAAACCCTCCAAGATCTCTGAGTTCCTCCGATTTTGACTTCTTAGTATTCTTGATTTTAATCATTTCACCATTGGCAGTCATGCCTTCAGCCAACTGGATAATCTACTTTGGCATTCCCTCCCTAAATTTCTCCCTCCTTCTTTAAAGTCACTCCTTAAAACCTCCCTCCTTGATCAAGCTTTGCTCACTTAGATGGTGATACAATGGTAAAAGAGCTAGATAAACATAAACCACTAAGCAATATGGTTAGGTGACAAAATCAGAGCTAAGTATTATGTATGAGCTGTCAAAATTGTTCATACACTAATATATTAAAAAGAGTATAGTCAGGAGAACTTGATGACCTAACATGGATACTATCGAATGTGTGGATAATGGGGGGCAGAAAACAGCCCAACTTTGTAACATGAGATAATGGGAACTGCAGATGCTGGAGAATCCAAGATAACAAAGTGTGAAGCTAGATGAACACAGCAGGCCAAGCAGCATCTCAGGAGCACAAAAGCTGTTGTTTCAGGCCTGGGCCCTTCATCAGAGAGGGGGATGGGGAGAGGGCTCTGGAATAAATAGGGAGAGAGGGGGAGGCGGACCGAAGATGGAGAGAAAAGGAGATAGGTGGAGAGGAGAGTATAGGTGGGGAGGTAGGGAGGAGATAGGTCAGTCCAGGGAAGACGGACAGGTCAAGGAGGCAGGATGAGGTTAGTAGGTAGGAAATAGAAGTGCGGCTGGAAGTGGGAGGAGGGGATAGGTGGGAGGAAGAACAGGTTAGGGACGCGGGGACAAGCTGGGCTGGTTTAGGGATGCAGTGGGGGGAGGGGAAGAACTGAGCTGGTTTTGGGATGCAGTGGGGGGAGGGGAGATTTTGAAGCTTGTAAAGTCCACATTGATGCCATTGGGCTGCAGGGTTCCCAAGCGGAATATGAGTTGCTGCTTCTGCAACCTTCGGGTGGCATCACTGTGGCACTGCAGGAGGCCCATGATGGACGTGTCGTCTAAGGAATGGGAGGGGGAGTTAAAATGGTTGACCTCCGCTTGGTTCGCAATAAACAACTGCACCTCCCAGTCACAAACCATTTTAACTCCCCCTCCCATTATGTCCCAACCAAGCCATCAGCACTTTCTATGTCAGAAGATTGTTAACTTTAAAATATACAGAAAACTGACATCTGGTTTATTATTGCAGGGCTGCTGCATTGTTGAAGGTGCCACCTGTGATATTAATTCAAGTCCAAGTAAATATTCAACATTCTTTTTTTAAATTCATATATGGAATGTAGATTTCGCTGGCTAGGCAAGCATTTAACGACCATTCCCAACTGCATTGGAAAAGGTGGTGGTTAGCTGTACTCTTGAACCATTATAGCCCTTCTAGTGTACAGATATCCACAGTGCTGTTAGGAACCACAATCCAGGATTCTGACCCAGTGATAGCAAAGGAGCTATGATATTATTCCCTGTCAGGATGTGTGAGGCTTGGAGGAAAACTTGCAAGTGGTGGTGTTCCCAGGTGTCTGTTATCCTTACCCTTCTATGTGGGACAGATCCCGTGTTTGGCAACTGCTGACTAACGAGCTTGATGAGTTACTTAAGTGCATCGTGTGAACAGTCCACACTGCTGCCACTATACATCAATGCTGAAGGAAGTGAATGTTCAGGGTGATGGATAGGGTACTAATCAAGTGAGCCTTTTTGTCCTGAATGGTGTAAGTTTCTTGAATGTTGTCGGAGCTTCACTCATCCTGCCAACTGGGGAATATTCAATTACACACTTCACTTGTGCCCTATAAATGGTGGACTAGCATTGAGGAGTCAGGAGGTGAATTACTCGTTGCAGAATTCTTAGCCTTTGACTTGCTCTAGTAGCCACAGTAAATATACAATCTAATTCAGTTCCTGGTTTATGATAACACCTGGGATATTGATTGTGGGCAGCACAGTGATAACACAATGCAATGGGCGGTGGTTGAGTTCTCTATTGTTTGGAAAAGGTAATCGCTCGGTAGTACTTGTGTCACAATCACATTGCACTAATTGTGGAAACACTCCTGTTCATCAGACTGATCTCAGCACCAATTCTTAGAGACATTTGCAGGCTTCAACTGTGCAAAAACTCTGATCATGACTAAATAACAACAGCCTCTGAACTTTTAAGTAATTCATTGTATGAGATAGCTTATATACGCAAGTCAATCTTTCTTTATGATGTTTTCCAAAAATAGCAAAGTCACAACTTCAGAGAGAATGGAGAATATAGAATCAGTGTAATGTACCACACTAAAACAAAATCCACAAATCATGCTGTAGTTAGTGCAAGCACATGATGGGAACAGACTACAGAAAGAGATGAAGAAAAAATATTAGTGTGAGAATAGTTTCTACAGGTAGCAGAGGTATAGTCTGTAGATGCCTTATAGATAGAATAAGAAACATTTGAGAGTCCAAAACAAAAGGTAAGAAGTCCTACAAATTGCCACCAAGATCATGAATGCAATTTTTTTTACCGGAAACCAGCAGAGTAAAAGTTGACAGTGAAGTAAGAAAGTGAAAAAAAAATGCAAGAGAATGAAACAGAGGCATGCATGGTCGCTCAACCTGTTTAGTACGTAGATAATAAAATGTGAGGCTGGATGAACACAGCAGGCCAAGCAGCATCTCAGGAGCACAAAAGCTGACGTTTCGGGCCTAGACCCTTCATCAGAGAGGGGGATGGGGAGAGGGAACTGGAATAAATAGGGAGAGAGGGGGAGGCGGACCGAAGATGGAGAGTAAAGAAGATAGGTGGAGAGAGTGTAGGTGGGGAGGTAGGGAGGGGATAGGTCAGTCCAGGGAAGACGGACAGGTCAAGGAGGTGGGATGAGGTTAGTAGGTAGCTGGGGGAGCGGCTTGGGGTGGGAGGAAGGGATGGGTGAGAGGAAGAACCGGTTAGGGAGGCAGAGACAGGTTGGACTGGTTTTGGGATGCAGTGGGTGGGGGGGAAGAGCTGGGCTGGTTGTGTGGTGCAGTGGGGGGAGGGGACGTACTGGGCTGGTTTAGGGATGCAGTAGGGGAAGGGGAGATTTTGAAGCTGGTGAAGTCCACATTGATACCATTAGGCTGCAGGGTTCCCAGGCGGAATATGATTTGCTGTTCCTGCAACCTTCGGGTGGCATCATTGTGGCAGTGCAGGAGGCCCATGATGGACATGTCATCTAGAGAATGGGAGGGGGAGTGGAAATGGTTTGCGACTGGGAGGTGCAGTTGTTTGTTGCGAACTGAGCTGAGGTGTTCTGCAAAGCGGTCCCCAAGCCTCCGCTTGGTTTCCCCAATGTAGAGGTAGCCGCACCGGGTACAGTGGATGCAGTATACCACATTGGCAGTGTGAAAAGATCTTGGTTAAAGCCGATAAACTGGACTTTATTAAAGTAGCACAATAAATCTGAAAATTCATGAATATAGATATACAGGGACTGAGCAAAGGGAGAAAAAGGAAGTCGATGTGATGAAATAAAATAAACCTTACTGGATGAATATAGCTGAAATTATGATTTTAAGAACAGAATTCCAACTTTAATCCAATGAATTAGAAAAATATTTCAACGTACCCAGATGGTTAAATGACCCTAACCCTAAACCTAATCACCCAGAGTGGTTTTGACAAAAAGGGTGCTGTGAACTGGTTCAATCACAGTACTGCACTAACCTTCTTTTACATCAGCTTTCAAAAGATATTTGAGCCATTGGTTTTCAACACTTGTATTTCACACAACTGATTTCAAAGCCAATGTAAAATTCACAATTTGCTGCGATAGATCACACAAAAAGCCTCTTTTTATTCATGGCCAAGTGTGCAAGATCCATTCATGGGAATCCCATGGTACAAGCCCTCTCCTAAAGCCACTATCAAAGCACCATTAGTGAATCTCAACTGTGACAGCAACACAGATACTACAATTGGTTCAGGGCCAGGAACTGTAAAAATTTAACCAAGGTACTGATTCTCTTTGTTCCTCAATTATACCCTAAGCCACAGGTAAGATTTCAATAATACACAATTAATGGATAAGTAATCAACATCACCAGTTTGAGTTCATTGTTTAACCAAGACATTTTACAAAGTTACATATCGGATTAAACAAAAATTTTAAGAATTATTCTTGTTAATATTTCTATTGTACATGACATATGAATGTATATTAAAGGACAAGTGAAAAGTGTAATTCCACCAAGAGCACTGTGATGATATAATCACATAATTAGAACCGGACCTTGTCAAGCAACGACACAAGCGGAGAATCAAGTTCACAGCTCTAAACATAGCCAAGTTTTGTCAAAATATACAAAAGCACATATGCATAAAATAGATCAAGCATCAAATGCAGAGTTAAAAAATTGTGAAGCAAAAACTTTGCATATAACGCTCAGAAATGATCTAATGCACAAATCAACTAATGTACATAACAGAAAGCAAGATATCCATCAGAAATTGGTGCCCCTCTTGAACTACTTGTTCTGGAAATTTCCTCTTTAAAGCAAAGTCTTGTGATCATTATGTACTCTATGATATGCAATGACACATGTTCTTTTGTATTATCCATGGAACAGAATAGACAGCAGCACATCAGAAATTTAACAGACAGCACCAGGAATCTGAACTGAGGAAAGCGCGAGACAATACCAAACAGCCATCGTATCAGAGGTTTAACACAGCAGAAAAAACATGGTATTTTCAGAAGAATGTACCACATACTGTCACATCTATATTAAAACAAAGATTAAGTTATACTATTTACCTGCACAACTATCATTGCCTGAAGGCTTTTTCGTGCCGTAACTCCTGTATAAGTGCACAAACAATGCAGTGAATCAACAAATCAACAGGTCGGGATCAATGACTCTATCTCTTTTTGGATGACATAGAAAAAAAACTGGATGCAACAGCTGACAGAGGGAACAGGATTTGTTGAAATAAAGAAGAAATGCAATTGATCTTACTCATCCAAAATGTCAACTTTACAGTCTTCTCAAAGCAGGCAGGTTTGAAAATCACACGTAAACAGGATACATTCAAAACGAAGTAAAAGAAAGAATTAACTTCCTTGGTATTAGATCAACTCAGATTATACATTCAATTTGTGGTGATGGATACAATACCTTCTAATACAGAGGATACAGAGCTACCAACTGAGCCATGCAAAAGAGAATAAGCCCTGAACTGTGTGAATATTACAACAGAGATTTTCTCTCAAAGTTGATTATCAAAACATATTATCATGACCTGTGGACACAAACTGGTTCTACGCGCAATGATACTGTAGGGTGGATGCAACGTATCACATTCTTGAACAACTCAATCAGGCTAGAGTCACAAGATCTGTCTACTAATAATGGATGCACCCGTATTCCTGCTTTTGTTGTCACAGAAACTGTCCTTTCCTTCATTGTTACCCAGAGGCGAAACACTTTTGTATCCTTACTCTTCTTAACAGGCAAAATAATGCCCTCAGCACAATTCTTCATATTTCATCTATTGATTGTAATGACCCCAATAGCAGTTACAACTGTGAAAACAGTATCATTATAATTCAGGGACTGTGTCAAGACTGACATGAGGGAAGGCCATTTCAGCTGTTTCAACCTGTTGAAGTAAAGACTGAATCAGTGACTGCAAATTAAACATCTTTCTTTATTTTGGGATGATTTAGGCAGAATAAATACAAACTGAGATAAGAAGATAAAATTTAATAGATCAGGTACAGTCATAGTCTGCAGTTAACTGGATTTGACCAAACTGCAGCAATTTGTTGCCGAGCAAAGAAACCTAGAGGCATATGGGTATAGTTACTTGAAAGTGAGTCGCAGGCAAACAGGGTGGTGAAGAAGGCGTTTTGGCACACATGTCTTATTACTCAAACACTGAGTGTAGGAGTCAGGGCATCATGTGGCAGCTGTACAGGACATTGGTGAGGCCACACTTAGAACACTATGTAGAATTCTGGTTACCCTTCTATAGGATGGATGTTGTTAAACTCAAGTGGGTGCAAAGAAGGTTTACAAGGATATTGCTGGGACTGTAGGGTTTGAGTTATAGGGAGGGGCTGAATAGGCTAGGTTTGCCCCTAGCGTATTGGAGGCTGAGGGGCGACCTCACAGCAATCTATAAAATCATGAGTAGCATGGATAGAACGAATAATCAAGGTCCTTTTTTTCAGGATATGGGAGTCCAAAAACGAGACAGCATAGTTTAAGGTGAGGGGAGGAAGATTTAAAAGGGACCGGAGGGGAAAATCTTTCATGTGTGTCTGGAATAAGCTACCAGAGAAGGTCATGGAGACGGGTACAATTACAACATTTAAAAGGCATCTGGATTGGTACACGAATATGAAAGGTTTCGAGGGATACAGACCAAACGCTGGCAAATGGGACTAGATTAATTTAGGATATTGGTCAGCACAGACAAGTTGGACCAAAGAGTCTGTTGCCATGCTGTATAACTCTATGACTCTAAGTGAGGATGACAACAGAACTAAAACAAGTGCAAGAAACTTTTTCAAGCAGTCTTACTGATTAATTTTAAAATAGGAAAGAAAAAAGAAAAAATATTGAGCACTGAGGAAAGGGCAAATATTTGCCATCACCTAGCACAACATAAAAAGTGGTGAATGTTAAACCTTTCAGTGTTGTCTTCATTTTTTTTACCTGTTACTCTTCATAATGTCATTGTACAGTTTTATGGACTTTAGCAGGTATCTGATACCTTGCCCATTAAGACACTGCCATTACATAAAGAAAAGAAAGGAATATCAATAAGTAATTCAACTGCCCAATCCTAGCCTTAGCCAATGTCCACAATTACCACATCCAGGAGTGAACCACTAGGCAGTGACAATAAGCAGGAAATCTGGCTGATGTTTGCATCACATATAGACAGGGTGGTTAAAATGGTATTTGGTACGCTTGCTTTCATTGCTTAGTCCCCTGGCTAGGGAGTTGGGACATCATGTTGAGGTTGTTCAGGGCACTGGCAAGACCTCTTCTGGAATACTGTGTCCAGTTCTACTCGCTCAGTGGTAAGAAGGATATTTCTCAGCTGGAGAGGATTCAGAAAAGATTTAGCAAGATATTGCCTGGTATGGAGTTATAAAGAAAGGCTGGGACTTTTTTACTAGAGCATAGGAAGTTGAGGGGTGACTTTTTAGAAGTTTATAAAGTTATGAGGGGGATAGATGGAGACAATGGTAGTTGTCTTTTCTGTAGGATGGGGGATTTCAAGACTAGGGGAAACGTTTTTAAGGTGAGACAAGAGAGACTTTAAAAAAGACATGAGGGGAAAATCTTTTACTCAGAGGGTCGTTCACACGTGGAATGAACTTCCTGAGGAAGTGGCGGATTTCAGGTACAGTTACAACATTTAAAAGACATTTGGATAAGTTCATGGATAAGAAAGGTTTGGATGGTTATGGGCCAGCAGCAGGCAGGTGGGACTAGTTTAGTTTGGGATTCTGATCAGCATGGCCTGGTTTGACTGAATGGTCTGCTTCTGTGCTGTATGACTCTACTATGCTATGATCCCCACGATCCAATGCCTGGTAATTGGCAATTACAATAATTAAATGGGATGGTCTCACTGAGCAAAATGAGCATTATTCATCAAGTAAACAGAGCCTCTACTAACAAAAACAGAAGTTATGAAAAAGCTCAGCAGGTCTGGCAGCATCTGTAGAGGAAAATCAGAATTAATGTTTCAGGTCCAATATAATAATAGATTTTTGAGTGGCTTAGTTTAAAACACGTCAGACATTTGTCCAGTCCACAATTTTGAACAGTCATGCCTGTAAGCTTGTTGCCCAAGATGACGATGCCAAAACCTGTTGTGTTACTGTCTTTGCAAACCTGGTTTAAGAGTCAGGCATAAATGCAAACCAGACAGCTTGTACTGCTCTCCTCCAATTCAAACTATATAACTGTCAACCTGAGAGCATACTTTTACATGGGGATGGGTTTCTTAGTTCATTGGGTATCAGGACGAATGACACAAGTGAAACATTTTTAATGAACAGATCTACATTATGTTAAGAAACCAGACTGTGATCTTCCTATTTACACAAAACTTTTAATATTCTGGGTGAGCAAAGACTCCTCACTCATATTGCAAGATTGAAAAGAATGTATTTTGTTTGTGAGTACACAGTGTAAACAGAGAAGCTGTTTGAACAATTCATGTACTGGGTATAGACTAAGTACTAACTATAGAGCTGCAAGGAATGTTTAAGCCTTCAATGTTTCACAAGGATTTTCCGATAAAAGGACTTGGATAGTATCTATAGGTCAAAAGGTTATACAACATGTACATACTCAAACAGTGTGTGGTTGAGTCAAAGAAAGGAAAACAAATAAAAAGCAGAGAGAAAAAAAGTTTTCAAATTTTTGTTCGCATTAGCATTTCTCACAATCTCAAGATGTCCTGAAGTCCCTGAAAGCCAATGGAGAGAGATATTCAACCAGCAGGGGGTGCACACTGGATTTCAGGTGCTTTAAGACAACTAACGCACACAAACATGACTTCTAGTCCACATGGATGGAAAAGCGCACAGGCCGCAGGCAGACCAAATTGAGCTTGCCGCCCAAATCCTGCCGTGCACTCATTCCTGCTCAAAAACTCTAGTCCAAGCATGATATTTGACATGATTATTGTAGTCATTGTATACCTAAGGACAGTGAAAAACTTTGTTTGTGAACAGTACAGGCAGATCATAGTAAGTAAGGACATACAGATCATAGCATGCTTAAGAGTGAGACGTTACACTACATAGGTGTGCAAAGCAAGGTCAACACTAACCCACACTGTAGGGAATCTAATCTAATCTAATCTAACAAGATCAACATTATTTGAAGTCAGACAGTCCACTCATCTGTCTATTAACGGCGGGGAAGAAGCTGTTCTTGAACCTGTCTGTGTGTTCAAGCCTGAACGGGGTAGGAGGGGTCTTTGATGATGTTCCAGAACATACTCTACTGATTCAAAATAACAAATTATGATTCCGAAACACAAACAAAAAGATAATCTGATAGTCTTCATAAAATGAAAATGTCCCTGTTTGATAACTGGCTTTATTGCAGTGAATATAGAATCAGAGAATCTCTACAGTGCAGAAAGAGGCCATGTGATCCATCAAGTCTGCACTGACTATCCAAAGAGCACCCCACCCAGAACCAGCCCCACACACCCTCTTCTCGTAACCCTGAATTCACTAGGGCTAATCCACTTAGCCTGCAGATCCCTGGGCACTACCAACAATTCAGCATGGATAATCCACCTAACTGGCACATCTTTGGACTATAGGAGAAAACTAGAGCACTCCCCAAACTCCACACAATCACCCAAGGCTGGGATTAAATTCAGGTTCCTGGTAGTATGAGGTAGTAGTTCTAACCACTGAGCCACTGTGCTATTCAAGTATATGAGTAAATAGCACTCTGAGTGAGATATGTGATCAAGAAACATGTTTGCACGGTACCATTTATATAGGCGATGAGGGACTAGCTGCAGATCCATCTATATTACAATGACAGGCAACAAGAGAAACAAGACAGTCAAGGTCTTTTTCCTTGGGTGGAGGAGTTCAAAAATAAAGGGCATACTTTTAAGGCTGAAAGGACAAAGTTTTAAAAAAAGGGGCAAAGTGGTTCATGTGTGGAATGAACTACCAGAGGAAGTGATGGATCCAGGTACATTTAAAACATTGGAATAAATACATGAACAGGAAAGGTTTGGAGGGATCTGGGCCAAGTGGAACATGGTCAGCACAGTCTAGTTAAACCAAAAGATCTGTTTCCATGCTGTATGACTCTAAATTCTCAATCATGGTGAACCCCATTAAAATTATTTTTCAAAACTGTTTTGCTAGCTAATGTGATCAGCATGTCTGGACACTCCCACATTTCCACAGTGGTGCAATGATAAAATGACTCCCAAAAGATTTATCACTCCTCACGTTTAATTCAAGCTTTCCCTTTAGCCCAAAAGTACAAGCTGTACCGATGAATATAAAACTGTATGGACCAAACTGAATATTTTTTAATTCCATGTGTCTATTCCCAACACATTCAATACAGTACCTAGCGCCATATGTGCCCTATGGGCTATTACCCAAATACATACTCAGACAAACATCGATTGTGCCCAGAGGACCGTCAACTTGGGGAAAGATGATCTTCGGTCAGCTGAAACTTGGTAGTCTTCCAGTGTAAAGTATTAACCTTGACCAAAAGTTGCAGACTGGGGCGTTGCCAGGTTCAGGGCTATATGCTGTAGTGCTCCAAAGCTTGGGGCAGTTGCCTCCAAACACAGTGGGGTACGAACACAGTCTAAGGTCTTTCTGCCAAAATACAATTAAGGTCTATCCAATTGTCAAATGCCTCTTGTTGCCTCAAACTGAATATAAATAGTTTCCTGCATGAGTAGAAAATGCCTTTGTTTCACAACTGCAGGGCAGCTCTGAAGAATGCCTAATTCCAATGCGCTATTTGTCCTTAATCTGCAAAGGACTGACGTGAACCTTTTCTATGTCTTATAGAAAATGTTTCTATTCATAAAGTATATTTTTCAAATTAAAAAAATGTGCAAACAACTTCCATGTTGCTGTGCTAGGCTCAACTTGACTGAGGTGCAAATTTACACTGGAGTTGCACATTTCAAGTCAAACTACAGTGAGTCTGTTTGCTGTTAGGCTGGTTTAGATGCAGAACTTTATCAGCGCGTAGGCATGCGTTTGTATTGTTTTGCCATTATTGCTGCCCCATTCCAGTTAAATGTGCATACGACATAGATGTATCCCTGTTATACTCACAGAATCCTTTAAGTGTGGAATCAGGCCATTCAGTCCATCATATCCACACCACTCCTCTGAACAGCATCCCACCCAGACCCACTATACCTGAACCCCTGCATTTTCCACAGCTAATCTAGCTGGCCTACACATCTCTGGACACCGTGAGCAACTTAGCACGGCCAACCCACCTAATCTGCACATCTCTGAACTGTGGGAGGAAACCCACACTGACAGGAGAATGTGCAAACTCCACACAATCAGGTGCCTGAGACTGGAATTGAACCCAGATCCCTGGCGCTGTGAGGCAGCAGTGCTAAGCAGTGAGCCACCATGCCACCTCAAATCTTCTAATGATTCTTGTGTGCCACTCTAGTTAGTGTATGTTTGTTGTCTCCTTCCACTTTCTAGCAGGGCTTGACTTAAAATTTGAAATAACTGCACAGAGCCAGGTATACCATCACTGAGTCACCCTTTATTTACTGTGCATAGTACATTGGCTGTGGCCAGCAGGGAGTTGGTCCCCTCAACTGAGGGGATACTAAATTCCCCATTTATAAAGGTTAGGCAGGGCTTTCTGATTCGTCCAGATTAACAACCACAATCAAGGATCTCAATTAACATGATCCACCTGGTTCCAAGCACTACACTTTTTTTTAAAATAGTAACCCTATTGCAGCTGCCCCAGCTCAGAGCCTCCCTCTCCCAGACCTGCAAAGGACCCCTGCTGTTTTTTATCCGCCGCAGGATCCACAGACTGAACACCCAGTTCCACTCAGCTTTACTGGACACCAAAAATCGTAAGTACAACCAACTCACTGGCCCCTGCCACCCACGAGAGGATTCCTGCGCCTCCCAAATCCCGACTCTGCCCCTGCCCCTCCCCCACCATGCACCCGCCGCCATTGACCATGAGGACACGGCCGGAGACCCCACCGATGCCCACCCCGATCCTCCCACCGCCGACGGAACCCCGCCCACGGCCGACGCCGACGGAACCCCGCCCACGGCCGACAGAACCCCGCCCACGGCCGACGGAACCCCGCCCACGGCCGACCACATCATCGCTCCGCCCACAACCTCCACAGCCTGCAACCCCAGAGAAGACAGCCACACTGAGCCCTGCCGCATCTTCACCATCCCCCCAGACCTCCCACTGACTGAGGACGAACGATCAGTCCTTAGCAAGGGGCTCACCTTTGTCCCCCTACAACCACACATCAACGAATACCAGTCACGGTTGGACATAGAGCAGTTTTTCCGTCGTCTTCGCCTGCATGCCTACTTCTTCAACCGGGAACCCAACCCTCCTTCCACTGACCCCTTCACCCGCTTCCAACACAAGTCCTCCTGGACACCACCCCCAGGCCTCCTACCCTCCCTCGACCTCTTCACCTCCAACTGCCGTCGAGACATCAACCGCCTCAACCTCTCCACCCCTCTCACCCACTCCAACCTCTCCCCCGCAGAACGGGCAGCCCTCCGCTCCCTCCGCTCCAACCCCAACCTCACCATCAAACCCGCAGACAAGGGTGGCGCAGTGGTAGTATGGCGTACTGACCTCTACATCGCCGAGGCCAGACGCCAACTCTCCGACACCACCTCCTACCGCCTCCTCGACCATGACCCCACACCCGAGCACCAAACCATCATCTCCAACACCATTCATGACCTCATCACCTCAGGGGACCTCCCACCCACAGCCTCCAACCTCATTGTTCCCCAACCCCGCACGGCCCGTTTCTATCTCCTTCCCAAAATCCACAAACCTGCCTGCCCTGGTCGACCCATCGTCTCAGCCTGCTCCTGCCCCACCGAACTCATCTCCACCTATCTGGACTCCATTTTCTCCCCTCTGGTCCAGGAACTCCCCACCTATGTCCGTGACACCACCCACGCCCTCCACCTCCTCCAGGACTTCCAATTCCCTGGCCCCCAACACCTCATATTCACCATGGACGTCCAGTCCCTGTACACCTGCATTCCGCATGGAGATGGCCTCAAGGCCCTCCGCTTCTTCCTGTCCCGCAGGCCCGACCAGGCCCCCTCCACCGACACTCTCATCCGCCTAGCGGAACTCGTCCTCACACTCAACAACTTCTCTTTTGACTCCTCCCACTTCCTACAGACCAAGGGGGTGGCCATGGGCACCCGCATGGGCCCCAGCTATGCCTGCCTCTTTGTAGGTTACGTGGAACAGTCCATCTTCCGCACCTACGCAGGCCCCAAACCCCACCTCTTCCTCCGGTACATTGATGACTGTATCGGCGCCGCCTCTTGCTCCCCAGAGGAGCTCGAACAGTTCATCCACTTCACCAACACCTTCCACCCCAACCTTCAGTTCACCTGGGCCATCTCCAGCACATCCCTCACCTTCCTGGACCTCTCAGTCTCCATCTCAGGCAACCAGCTTGTAACTGATGTCCATTTCAAGCCCACCGACTCCCACAGCTACCTAGCATACACCTCCTCCCACCCACCCTCCTGCAAAAATTCCATCCCCTATTCCCAATTCCTCCGGCTCCGCCGCATCTGCTCCCACGATAAGACATTCCACTCCCGCACATCCCAGATGTCCAAGTTCTTTAAGGACCGCAACTTTCCCCCCACGGTGATTGAGAACGCCTTTGACCGCGTCTCCCGCATTTCCCGCGACACATCCCTCACACCCCGCCCCCGCCACAACCGCCCCAAGAGGATCCCCCTCGTTCTCACACACCACCCTACCAACCTCCGGATACAACGCATTATCCTCCGTCACTTCCGCCATTTACAATCCGACCCCACCACCCAAGACATTTTTCCATCCCCTCCCCTGTCTGCTTTCCGGAGAGACCACTCTCTCCGTGACTCCCTTGTTCGCTCCACACTGCCCTCCAACCCCACCACACCCGGCACCTTCCCCTGCAACCGCAGGAAATGCTACACTTGTCCCCACACCTCCTCCCTCACCCCCATCCCAGGCCCCAAGATGACATTCCACATTAAGCAGAGGTTCACCTGCACATCTGCCAATGTGGTATACTGCATCCACTGTACCCGGTGCGGCTTCCTCTACATTGGGGAAACCAAGCGGAGACTTGGGGACCGCTTTGCAGAACACCTCCGCTCAGTTCGCAACAAACAACTGCACCTCCCAGTCGCAAACCATTTCCACTCCCCCTCCCATTCTCTTGATGACATGTCCATCATGGGCCTCCTGCACTGCCACAATGATGCCACCCGAAGGTTGCAGGAACAGCAACTCATATTCCGCCTGGGAACCCTGCAGCCATATGGTATCAATGTGGACTTCACCAGTTTCAAAATCTCCCCTTCCCCCACTGCATCCCTAAACCAGCCCAGTTCATCCCCTCCCCCCACTGCACCACACAACCAGCCCAGCTCTTCCCCCCCACCCACTGCATCCCAAAACCAGTCCAACCTGTCTCTGCCTCCCTAACCGGTTCTTCCTCTCACCCATCCCTTCCTCCCACCCCAAGCCACACCCCCAGCTACCTACTAACCTCATCCCACCTCCTTGACCTGTCCGTCTTCCCTGGACTGACCTATCCCCTCCCTACCTCCCCACCTACACCCTCTCCACCTATCTTCTTTACTCTCCATCTTCGGTCCGCCTCCCCCTCTCTCCCTATTTATTCCAGTTCCCTCCCCCCATCCCCCTCTCTGATGAAGGGTCTAGGCCCGAAACGTCAGCTTTTGTGCTCCTGAGATGCTGCTTGGCCTGCTGTGTTCATCCAGCCTCACATTTTATTATCTTGGAATCTCCAGCATCTGCAGTTCCCATTATCACTGGATGGTAAATCCTTCTTTGCTGCACAATGCTATAGGTAGTAAACTGTAACAAGTTAAAGATTCATGTTGGGGAGTAAATTTGATCAGTACCAGAGCTGATCTGAATGAGAAATCAAGCAATTTCTCACTGGTAAGATGCTGCACATATGTACATGGTGCTCCATCTAGTTGTGGCAAAAACACTGGCCTTTTCAATTTCTTTCTCTGATTCGAGTTGACACTAAAAGATTTCCATGTATTTTTATTTAAGGGTATACCAAGCTTCAAAGCGAGGTTTGGTTAACTGGGTTGATGATGGGAGTGAGACAGGGGAGGGCAGTGGAAGAGTAAAGTTCAAGGGTTGGACAAATTTGCAGGAAAGGAACAAAGCTAAAAACTGTGGAATGTCATACGAACTTGCCTAGTCCTAAGGACAAATTGGGAACTGGTCAGGCAAGTAGGTGGAGGCTATGGTGAGTGACACAAACTCTTGAGGGAAAATGGATGTGGTTTGCCAATGCTATATTGCTCAATGGTTGATTAGAGTTGGGAGGAATGACCACCCTTCATGATCTCCTCCTCAATGAATCTGCCACAGGATGTTTCCCAGAAACAATCTTCATCTACTGAAACATACTGATGAGAATGTCAGATGAAGACAAGACTGGACTCCTCTGGAATGCCCTTTATGGTCAAACTGTCTGCCACACATGGCTTAGCTTTTACATGAAGAAAAGTGTGTGCTTTGTAAGAAAAAAATGAACGTGCTCCAATCATATGTATTTTGCTCATTTTCATCTGTTGCCTCATTGTCACAGGTCGGTCTGAAATCAAGTCTGTACTATTTTCTATGTTACCTCATTTCTATGACATCAAATCTTTGTCTCTTTTAAATTGAGATGCCTAACCTTCTCCAGTCTACTCTCAGAGCTCATTTTTTTATGCTAAGGTCAGTCTTGTGTCACTTTGCCATACCTCATCCATGATTTGAAGGGTAATTTATTTTCAGATTTACTGCCAGATTAGTGCCACCAACATGACAACATGACACAGATTATACTTGTAGCAATGAAGAATTTTTGTTTAAAAAAATCAGATCTTCTTGTCATTGCTAAACTAATACAGAGCTCACTTTAATCACTTAATGGTGTAGGACATGACTCTAACCAACTTTTAACTAGTGGAGGGTCAGTTTTCACAGAAGTATTATAGATTTTTTAAAATCTTTACAGTGCGGAAACAGGCCAATCAGCCCTACATGTCCACACCAACTCGCCAAAGAGCATCCCACCAAGACTCAGCTCCTACCCTATCCCTGTGACCCAGCATTTTCCATAGCTGATCTACATAACTTGCACATCCCTGGACACTGTAAGCAATTTAGCACGGCCAATCCACCTAACCTACACATCTCTGGACTAGGAAGGAAACGGGAGCACCCGGAGGAAACCCATAAAGACACAGGGAGAATGTGCAAACTCCACACAGTCACCTGAGGCTGGAATTGAACTCAGGCCCCTGGCACTGTGAGGCAGCAGTGCTAACCATTAAGCCATCATGCTGCCTATGGTGGACCTTGAAATGCTGTTATTTGAATACATAAATGCTTATTGTATTCATACATAATGATTTACAGCAATGTAATTTCAGTATTTGATTTGATTTGTTTATTGTCACATGTACCTACGTGCAGTGAAAAGCTTGTTTATGAGCAGTGCAGTCAAATCATAGCAAGCAAGGGCATACAGATCACAGGGTGAAAAGACAGAGGCATACAGGTGTTTTTTCCTTTGTTCATTCACAAGATGAGGGTGTCGCTGACCAGGCATCATTTATTGCCCATCCCTAATTGCCCAGAGGGCTGTTCAAAATCAACTACATTGCTGTGGGTCTGGAGTTACATGTAGGCCAGAACAGGTAAGGATTGCAGATTTCCTTCCCTAAAGGACATTGGTGAACCAGATGGGTTTTTCTGGCAATTGACAATGGATTCATGGTCATCACTAGATTCTTAATTTCAGATATTTTACTGAATTCGAATTCCATCATTTGCCATGAATTCATGGTCATCACTAGATTCTTAATTTCAGATATTTTACCGAATTCGAATTCCATCATTTGCCAGGGCAGGATTTGATCCTGGGTCCCCAGAATGTTGTCTGGGTCTCTAGATTAACAGTCCAGTGATAATACCACTAGGCTGCTGCCTCCCCCCAGGGCATATGCTAGACAAGATCAACATTAACAAGATCACCACTACTTAGCGAGTCTATTCATCAGTCTAATAATGGCAAGAAAGGAGTTCTGGTGAATGTGTTCAAGCTACTGTATCCTGTGCCTGACAGAAGAGGTTGTAGCAGACATTACCAGGGCGCGATGGGTGTTTGATGATGTTGGCAGCCTTTCCACGACAACGAGAAGTGTAAATAGAGTCCATTGATGGAAAGTTGGTTCTGTGATGGTCTGGGCTGTGTACACAACTTTCTGTAGTTTCTTATGTTCCTGGGCAGAGCAGTTGCCGTGCCAGTCCATTATGCACCTGGCCACTATGCTTCCAGGTTTGCATTTTATCAAAGAAAACAACAAACGAAGAATTATCTGAGCAATTTCTGTAAATGTTATGAGCTACAATCAGATGTTATGGTAAATATCACAAGCAGCCATAATATGTGAACTGTCAAAGGAAAATCTCTTTTTAAGCCCATTCAGGAGTACTAATGAAAGGGTTAAGCATTTTGCCATTTGATCTCACACAGCATTTACAATCAATGGTGTGTGCAGAGCTGTATTTACTGATTCTGAATGTCATGTGCCATCCAGAAACCTCAAAGAAACATCAGTACCCTGAAGCAACACTAGTCTGTTATCTACAGCTAAAAGACATTCCAAGGAACACAAAAGCTATTTAAGGATCCTTAATGCATGTACGTTGCTGGGTAGGCAACTCAAAGACACAAGGGGAAAGAAACCAGCATGGTCATATAGAGGAAAAGTAAACAATACCTTTATTTTCTTTTGTTATTTCATTTGGCGACTAAAAGATTGCATAGTGTGCTGAAACCTTATGTCTCTCAGACGCATCTCAAAACACATTGTAAAGAAGGGTCTAGACCCGAAATCTCCGATGAAGGGTCTAGGCCCGAAACGTCAGCTTTTGTGCTCCTGAGATGCTGCTTGGCCTGCTGTGCTCATCCAGCTTCACACCTTGTAAAGAAATGAGTTGCTTTATACAGCAGTGACTGGGTTACTTAAGCCTTCCCTGCAAAATGCAACAGGTGACCATTTATTCTGTTATGCAGAGCACTGCGACAAGCATCTATCTTTTAAAAAACATCAGACTTTTTAAACTTGGAACTTTTAACGTTCAATCAAGCAGGCACCATCACATCCGTCATCAGTAATGCATAGATTATGCACTTGAACCCTGATGTGGGAGCTGAACCCATAACCTTGTGACCTCAGCAGCCACCAAGCCAAGTAGATGACAGTCTGAATGCTTGTACAAGTGGGTGATACTATCTGAGTTTACAGGATTTTGCAGAAGGAATCATTTGGGAAATTTTGTCATCTCATATATCATGTTTGCATCTAATATAGAACTAAATTTTTAACTCTTTCACACTGGCCACAGATATGCCCTGGTATTGAGGCAATATTCAGTATTGATCAGTGATAATGGGAACTGCAGATGCTGGAGAATCCAAGATAATGAAATGTGAGGCTGGATGAACACAGCAGGCCCAGCAGCATCTCAGGAGCACAAAAGCTGACGTTTCGGGCCTAGACCCTTCATCAGAGAGGGTCTAGGCCCGAAACGTCAGCTTTTGTGCTCCTGAGATGCTGCTGGGCCTGCTGTGTTCATCCAGCCTCACATTTCATTATCTCAGTATTGATCATGCTTGGTTTATGCAGGGAGCTCAGATCAAAAGAAGAAACATGAAACAATGAAACCATGACTGGCAGCCACACCACTTGGATGTTTTTTGGATGAAGGGTCTAGGCCTGAAACGCCAGCTTTTGTGCTCCTAAGATGCTGCTTGGCCTGCTGTGTTCATCCAACTCCACACTTTGTTATCTCGGATTCTCCAGCATCTGCAGTTCCCATTATCTCTGCTACAATATTAAGCTCCCCAAAAGAGTCATAGAGATGTACAGCATGGAAACAGACGCTTCAATCCAACTCATCCATGCCATCCACATATCCTAAATTAATCTAATCTCATTTGCCAGCATTTGGCCCATATCCCTCATAAATCCTTCCCATTCATACATCCATCCAGATGACTTTTAAACGTTGTAACTGTACCAGCCTCCACCACTTCCTCTGGCAGCTCATTCCATACATGCACCACCCTCTACGTGAAAAAGTTGTCCTTTATCTCCCTTTTAAATCTTTCCCCTCTCACCTTAGACCTATGCCCCTCTAGATGTGGGCTTCCCTACCCTGTGGAAAAGATCTTGACCACTCACCCTATCCATGGCCCTAATGATTTTATAAACCTTCACCCCTCAGCCTCTGATGCTTCAGGGAAAACAGCCCCAGCCTATTATGTCTCTCCCTGTACGAAAAGAGCTTTTTAAATGTTTGAATGTCTCTATATTTTCAGTATTAAATTTCCCAGTTTCTCATTTCTCATCTTTATGCTACCCTCTCTGCAACATCATCTGAATGCGCAACATTATTTTCCACACAAACGCTGAAAACATCCGGCTCTCCTTCAACTCTGTTCACCTCTTCAACATCTCTGATTTGTCATTTTACTTGATGAGCATGAAGTAGTGATTGGGTAGCACTGAATGTCTTTACAAATTCTAATCACCAGCCATAATGCCATCTCCTGCCCTCTGTGGAAGATGTTCAAGCAGAGCCAATCTCTTCACAACTTTGATTTTGTATTTGAACCTGAGACAAGTTTCTACCTTATATCCACTGCAGTAAGCAACAATACCTACTTGCACATTAAACTCATTACCTAACTCTGCCTTTACTCTAGCTTGTCACTGAAACACTCATTCAGGTCATTATTACCTCCGGACATGATCAATCCAACACTTTCCGGAGTCAGTCCCACTTTTTCTGCACTTCAAAAATTTGACGTAATTCAAAAGATTGCTGCAGATGTATCTTACAAAAAGTTCCTGACCTATATTGACTCCCCTTCCAGCAATTACTTAATTTTAAAATTCTCAGGCTTTGTCTTCAAATCTCTGCATTGCCTAGCCTTTTCCTATTTCTGTAACCTCTCAATTTCTACAACTCTCCAAAATCCAAGTTCCTTACAATTTTTGTGCATCACTGGTTAGGTGATCAGGTGGTGTTAAACTTAAGTATTATTGAAGCTGCACTCATCCAGGCTAATACATTTTTCAACATGCCTGACAGATAGCTAACAGGCTATGGGGACTGGGGAGGTGACTTATTTCCGAAGAAGGGTCTAGACCCAAAACGTCAGCTTTCCTACTCCTCTGATGCTGCTTGGCCTGCTGTTTTCATCCAGCTGTACGCCTTGTTATCTCAGATTCTCCAGCATCGGCAGTTCCTACTATCTCTATACAATCCCTGGCTTCTTTCCACATCAAAATTGCTCCACCACTGTTCCTACCTTCAAATGCCTAGGCTTTAAATATTGGAATTCTGTTCCCAAACATCTTCACCCCCGCCACCGCTCTTTCCTCATTTAAGATATTCCTTAAAACCTAGCCCTTTTACCAAACCTCTACTGAACAGCTGCAATATCTCAAGAAAAACTATGTCAAATTTCATTTGGCAATGCTTTTGTGAATCGCCTTGTCATGTTTTACTTCATTAAAGGTGTTAAATAAACGTAAGCCATCTTGTTATTGAGAGGGGTAACAAATGCAAACTGCAGAGAGGGACAAGGGGTAATTGTCTCCAGCAAAATAAAACCTGCATATATCATCATTACTAAAAGGGTTGCCAAAGGGAAATTAAAAATTCAACGTGCATTATTATTTATCAAGCCATAAACTTTAATTCTAAAATCTTCGTGGCTTACAGTAATTTTATTTTAACTCTGTGAAAGTGTGTACAGTAGAGGATGAATCAACATTTCAAACATCTTTTCTCACTTATCCAGATGCAGTGCATCCAATAACTTTATGTACAGGTGCAGCTCATTGTGGAATACTGACACAACAGTAACAGGCATTACTAGCATGAGTTAATACAGCTCAAAAATAGTCAAGTACAGAGGCATGGTCCTCTGTCTATTAACTGCATTTCATAATACAGCTAGGATCAAACTACAGGAACTAACAGAATTATGGTTTTGTGACCCTACATGTACTAAAATTCCACTATTCAAGTGTTCAAGACAAACTAAATAGCATGTCCTGATATTACTAAGTTCAGATGTGGAAATTTAAATCAGTCAACAACCCCAAACAACTAAACTTGTCCAATTCATTCATTCAATCGGGTCAATGATCATACCAAGTTTTTCGGCATCATAGACTAGCAGCTCCAGCACAATATTTTAAAAGAAGCTGCAATTATGCAAACACAGTAGAGCCAGTCACACATGTTTACTCAGTCTGTCTCCCTGTAAAAAAAAGTACTGAAGGAGCCCACAAAGGCCAGTTTTCCAGTTGCAGACCAGATTTTGTGCACTGGTCTCCTGAAACAGGATACAGAAAAAAAGATGCTCCTGGTGTACTAATAAACCACAATACTCTTTGCCCACACTTAGACCCACATCAAGAAACCACATGGAAGTCTTGGAACAGACTGAAGTTGTAAGAAACCAAATTGCCAGACAGAAACTACAGCAAGCAACTTCCCTTCATTTCTCAATCAGGCAGGCACCGCTTAAAGTTACAGCACTTCTGTCTCTTGACTACATATTTACAGAACACACGGCACCATGCAAACTCTGTAGCTGATGCCTGAGAAGGAAAGGCGGGAATCAAAATCTTACCTTGCAGCTGCTTGAATCTTCCCTCCAGGACACTGGAATACTGTGTTGAGTTGACATATGCCGCGGGTGACAGGGGTGGTGTCATTGATCTCCTCTGTACCTCCATCTGATCGAGCTAAATCAAGAAGGTTTCAAATGTGAAATAAAATTTAAAAAGTGAGGTGGGGACAGAAAAAACAAATCCCCCTGAGTCTGAAAGCTAGGATCCTTCAATTTGGCCACTGGATCTTTCATACGGTCAACATCAGCAGCACTCTGGTCCAAAAACAACACGATGAGAACTTCAGCTACAACTCTGTCTGTGAAAGGAGGATTCCCTCTGGCATTTCTCCCCCTTTATTTGTGTCCTGACTTTGAAAAGCTTTCTCAGCCACAAATGCTACCAAAAGTGCACCCGATCTTATCCAGTAGTTGCTGCTTCTTTTTTTTGCTGTAGTTTTCCTTCAGGGTCCAACCGAAGTGAACATTCCCAAACTCCCGGAGTAAAAAGGAATCAAGAATCCTCTGCCATCAGTACCCCAGAGAACTTTTGTGCTCCAAGTGCACACCTTTGTTGAATATGCAAAGGCTGCTCCCTCTGACCAGCAGCCTGGCGTACTCAGTTATTACATCACTGAGCTCATTATCATAGGAGTAAGGTAGCCTGGATTAGTCCATTCTAAAAGGTGCATAGGGGTAATGAGGAGGAAGAAATAGTTACTCAGGTATACTTCATAATCAAAAAACTGCACCATAACCTTTGGCCGGAAAGCTACTTCTGCATCTGTGATGTAGCTTCTACAAAAAGTACGTATTAAACATTTGCAGTCATTCTAAGACCGCCCTACCATTCAAATGAGCTGATAACACCTTGTTGTGAAAGGCTGAATATTTTTGAAATGACAGCATCACAAACATCAAACCCAGATCAGACCGCCCACATCTTCTGACTTTGGCAGCTTTCCTGTCTTAGCTTCAGTCTCTGTCGTTTTTTCCTTTCTCCCCCCGCCCGCCCAACTCCACCTCCAAACACCACCCCACTCCCCACCACCGCCCCCCCACCTAACGGCACTTCCTCCTTGTGATCACTTCAACACATATGCCTGAAGTTAGCAGGGTGGTGAAACGGGCTTTGCAACTTCTTTAGGCACCACTCATTTCTCTTTACAACAAATGCACCACCACCACCCCCCTCCCCCGGCTACCTTCTCTGGGATAATACCAATCTTCTACCCTGATAGCAAACTTACCTGACATTGATTTTTTTAAAATTAATACATAGTAGTTAAAACTCTCACATTTAATGCATGTTGTCTTACAAATAATTATGTAAATTCTTAGTGAACATGTCTTCCAAACATCTATATATCAGTTTCTGAACAGTTGTAATGTCATGGAATGTGGGTCACCACTCATCTGTAACTGAACACGGCAAAGAATAAATGCCAGTAACATTTGTTCTAGTTTAACAGTCCTTGAGCTCTACTGATGCCTTTGTAAAGCTACTATCTGGAGTGGCACTGAACCATTGAACCAAGCGCCTAAGATTCATTCTCCAGCCTTTGCTAAATTAACCAATTTCATTTAGAGCTCGTGCAAAGATTTCAGTTTGTGGGCTTCAGGGAGGAAAAAAAAACATTCACGCCTGCTGCTCTTATTGCTCTTTGCCTTGAGATCTCTACTTTGCAAGATATTGATCTAAAACAAAGAATAAATGAATTACTGCAATTCATCAAAATTCGGTTGTTTAACTGATGTTGGGGTTTACGCACTGGGAATTACAAGGGGTCAAATCCTGTTCTTGTCTCCAGTTTTCACCAGCGGAACAAATCAATGACCTCAGGTCAATGCAAACACTTTAACCCTAACAGAATTCTGCTCATATTCCAAAGTGCTGCTGGATGGAATAATACAAAGCAAGAAAGGATACATCCGCAATTCTCTTTCTGCCAGGAGCCCAAGACAGAATCATGAATATGTATTTGTTTTTAGCCTAATGAGATTGAGGGGCTGAGTAGAAAACAATTTATCTATAAAGAAAGGAGGGAGTATCATCATGGACTGCACTCAGGCAATTGATACACATTCTACAAGGCACTTTTACTGTGATATTGACAGAGGCAAGGTAGTTATCCAAACTCTCTCAGCTAGGGGCACATAATAATGTCTACAACAGTAAGAGACTTGTTAAAAAAATCTATAGGAAGTGAAACCCCACTGAGTTCATGCTGTTCGTATTAATTCGTGTAACATTCCTGTGCATGCTCTTAACAGGTTAAAAGTGTGATTAAAATGCCACAGGAATTATCATTACTTTACCAAGTTAGAATCCAGCAGAACTGCACCAACCAGAAAGTATTTCTCTCCGGTTCTAATTATCAACATAGAAGATTATATATTTACAGAACATCAGATGTTGCAGGATTGTGACCCAGAGTACATTTCAGATGCTGGAAGGGACATTCAGTCTTCAAAAGGACTGCTGAAAAACCAATTATATTTGCTGGCTTTTGCTAGGGTACATCAATGCTAAGTACAGACCTTCACCAAATTTTGGCAAGCTGCCAAGGTTGGAGAAATAACTATTTCGGACTTTAAAACTTCAGTGTATGTCAAGAGATTATATACACAGAGGTTTAAAGTTGTTCTGGTTGAATGGCATGAACTGATTGCTGTAGCAAATCAGCCAAGGAGCATGAAAGGCAGCTCCCAATGCAAATCCAGGGCCAAATTATCATTGCATAGAATTAGATAACACCCTCTGTATGATACACAACGCCTTTAAGAACAGATTCTGCAATATCATCCAAAGCTGCCAGTGCCGTGCCTATGATACTACTGTACGTTGAGTGGTAAACGCCACACCACCAAAGCAAAACAGCTCACAGCTTTTTTAAAAGTCACATTTTGCAGCTTAGTAGTCTGGGAATTAGATTTTACACACTCAGGAATGGGGTAGGTGGGAGGAAGGAATACAGAGTGCGCTGTTGCCTTGGGCTTGTACAGGCAGGATAGCATCCAGTCCCAGCCAGAAATGGTGGCATCCTCTCCCTCCAGCAACAGCACCTATAATTGTTGCAGCATTCCTCTCAACCCCAGAGAAACTGGCAAAACCACCTTCTTGAATTGAGTCCTAGCGACGGCTAACTTCACAATATATTGGTGAAAACCAGGCTTTTGTGACCTAAATACCAGCTAGGCCCAACAGTTAAAAAGAACCCAGCAATGATTCTGAAACATTTGAAATTTCTCACCTTTACAAATAAAGTTTAAAAAAGTATTAACTAGTTTTAAAAAAGTTCTACCCATATTCAGCTTTACACAAAATCACATGAATCTTAAATCACTACCACCACCTCCCACATTTTAATCCTCAATGTTTGAAAGCCTTATTCAGCCACATTCCTGTGGTCAACTGCGAAACAGAACAAACAGTCTAACTTCACAATCAATATTTAGGAGTAGATAACAACTCTGACAACATCACTCACACTGTGTCCTTCATAAAAAGCAATACTTTGTTTTTGTAAAACAATACGTTGCACATTTCCCTCTTTTGGTTAGCTATTGCCAATCAAACGGCATCCTGTTAACGATCATCTATTTGTGGTTGAGTAAGATCAGCGTTCACTCAAGAATTACCATTACAATTCAATCCAAAGAAATGGTGCTTCATAGATCCGCTGCCAGTCAGGCTTAACTAGTACAGCATGCAAGGATATGGTCGAAGACAGAACTGTATATCATAGCTGCATTTTTTTTTAAATTGCCCATACTCATTATCCTTGGCAAGCTTCATTGGCTCACACTTCTACTACTTGTTCTCAAATCTCTCCCTCTTGCCCCAACCCACTGTCTTCTGATTGATTTTAATCCTCTTTAGCAATAAATTCACAAATGCTATACTTGGTCTCTGACACTCTCCCATAATCACTTTGCTTCAGTATCTCCTTCTCACTGCAAAGGCCTCCAAAATTATTACCCTCTTTGAACGACTATTTAACTCTTTTCTCTCCACACCATTCAAATCTTATCTCGTATGAAGCATTCTCAGACATTCTGCTATGTAAATGCAGTATATATTGCTGGGTGTGAGCACCACATTGCCTGTTACAACACAGATCACAGCGGCCGACGTTTAATTCCTGCTCTGTGGTGAATTAACTGATCTCACAGCTTTGACTTCACACTTGTTGAAGGCCATACACTCGGTGGGTCTTCACAAATTTCCACAGTGGGAAGCTAATGATTGAGCTGTTACCAGAAATATGCAGTAACAGCAGTAGCATTCTAAATGGGTTACCACTACCTCCACCTCTGTAGCATCACGAGAAAATACAACTGCTGTAAGGTATCATATGCTTACCCAACGCTTCTACAATCAAAAGGGATTTGAAATTCAATGCAAGTATCTATACTTCAAAACATGGCATTTTAGCTACTGGTTGGCTGTTGTACAAATATAACCCAATAACCTGGTGTGTCATCCATGTTATTGAAAACCTCAACCAGAAGAAAACAGAATCAAATGATAACCCAACAGGAAGACAAACGATGACAATGAAGATAAACCCTAGAGTAGGGGGCAGATGACAGAAATACAATACTGCCACCCCATGCATGGAGGACTACAACAACTACTTGAGGTTTACTGTTTATTCAACATTATTTTTCAAATGTATGCCTTGATTATTCTTAAATGCCTTTTCAGATAAATGTCACATTTCTGCTCGCTATTTATTCCAACTCAACTAAAGCATTGAATTCTGAGGATTTTAACATTTCCTAACTGTTAGAAATTGTCTTTTTAATGCCAAACAAGGTAAACATTTACAAGCTCTACTAGTGTACAAAATCAAAATACCTCAAATGCTAGAAATTTGAAATAAGCTCAAAAACTGATGGAATAACTCAGGTCTGGCACCATTGGGCATCAATCTGAACCATCAAATGAATTTTCCCATCTTCAATTAAAGTATTTCATCGACTGAGATTTATGCTATCTGGTCCACCATGGCCTGTAGCAACTATTCTCATAAGGTTTTCCATCTTCACCTCACTCATCATGAAACAGGCAATCTTTTTGTGGAATTCCCTATTAGGAGAAGCGGAAATTCTTCTGTTCCCTTCTGCTTGAGGTTTTCAATAACATGGATGACACATCAGGTTATTGGGTTATATTTGTACAACAGCCATTAGGGGCATTTAAACAGTCTTTAGATAAGCATATGAATGATGATGGGATAGTGGAGGGGAATGGGCTTAGATTAGTTCACACGTCAGGGCAACATCAAGAGCCGAAGGGCCTCTTCTGCGCTGTATGTCCTATGCTCTATATAAATGTTCAATGCTGCCAGGCCTTCCAGATGCTAGCAGCAAATTTAAAGCCCAGCTGCCAACCATTCCATATGTTCCAATCTGAGAGCTGACCCTCACACTGTTGCCCTGAAAATGGCTCAGAAAAGTTTTCTCCCTGCATTATGGATGAGGACCTGGGGGTGCTAGATGAAGGGCGGTGCACAGCAAGGGAGCACTTTTTACTGTCAAATGAGGCCATGCCATGAGATGCAGCCAGCCTGGATAAAGAGAGCAGTTTAGATCAGTCTTATATCCCAAGTTAATGCATAGAAGTGTATTAATGATATTCTGCACTCCATGATGATAAGTGCCATGAGCTTTTCTCTGCTATCTCACACTCACAGGCACTGCAAGCAAGGATCATGAAATTTAACTCTCTCAACTGCTTGCATAATGTCCATTCATCAGCCCTCAACTATATCATCCTTCCAAACTACTAACCCTTTCTGTCCTCTGTGATTGCCACTCACTTCTTGAAAACACCTCACCACCTCTCAGATAATAAAATGTGAGGCTGGATGAACACAGCAGGCCAAGCAGCATCTCAGGAGCACAAAAGCTGATGTTTCGGGCCTAGACCCTTCATCAGAGAGGGGGATGGGGAGAGGGAACTGGAATAAATAGGGAGAGAGGGGGAGGCGGACCGAAGATGGAGAGTAAAGAAGATAGGCGAAGAGGGTGTAGGTGGGGAGGTAGGGAGGGGATAGGTCAGTCCAGGGAAGACGGGCAGGTCAAGGAGGTGGGATGAGGTTAGTAGGTAGCTGGGGGTGCGGCTTGGGGTGGGAGGAAGAGATGGGTGAGAGGAAGAACCGGTTAGGGAGGCAGAGACAGGTTGGACTGGTTTTGGGATGCAGTGGGTGGGGGGGAAGAGCTGGGCTGGTTGTGTGGTGCAGTGGGGGGAGGGGACGAACTGGGCTGGTTTGGGGACCAGCCCAGTTCGTCCCCTCCCCCCACTGCACCACACAACCAGCCCAGCTCTTTCCCCCCCCCCCACCCACTGCATCCCAAAACCAGTCCAACCTGTCTCTGCCTCCCTAACCGGTTCTTCCTCTCACCCATCTCTTCCTCCCACCCCAAGCCGCACCCCCAGCTACCTACTAACCTCATCCCACCTCCTTGACCTGCCCGTCTTCCCTGGACTGACCTATCCCCTCCCTACCTCCCCACCTACACCCTCTCCGCCTATCTTCTTTACTCTCCATCTTCGGTCCGCCTCCCCCTCTCTCCCTATTTATTCCAGTTCCCTCCCCCCATCCCCCTTTCTGATGAAGGGTCTAGGCCCGAAACGTCAGCTTTTGTGCTCCTGAGATGCTGCTTGGCCTGCTGTGTTCATCCAGCCTCACATTTTATTATCTTGGAATTCTCCAGCATCTGCAGTTCCCATTATCTCTCACCACCTCTCATACTCCTGCACCACAACCATCTGGTCTTACACACACATTCATCGTTGAACCTGGGAGTACCCTAGTAAGATAGCCTACATATTAACAGTTTGAGAGCACAATCTGGTAAGCACACCACTACATCATTGTCATTACTCCACAGCTGGCCAAGCAAGAAATGCCCTGGGTCTTTAACACTCAGAGGACTACTGGAGACGAGGCACCTGCTCAGCCCCAGGCAGGAGTCGATCTCACAGTCTTAGTTATTAATGATTTCATGAAAATGCAGAGACAGGCACAGGAACAGCCTGCAGGTTTGTCAGAGGCACTCAGTAAGCAAAATCAAAGAATGGAGGAGTTTATCAAGGTTATCATTACAATGCGAGTTCCAGCATGTGTGTGTCTCACTACCTCTATGAAGAAGTGCTGAACCCCATGGAAACCCAGACCTGGCACAATCAGGTCTCTACCAGATACACAAAAATGAATTTGCGTTCCACTGTTCCAGTCAGAGCTACTCAAGATCAATGGCAAGGTAAGAGGGAGTCAAGGGACTTCAACATCACTCCAGGTGCCCCCTTTCTTTCAGGGCAATAGGGTGATGCCTGCAGATACCACAGAGAGGAGAAGCAACATACAGGATGCCAAGAAACATCTTCCCACAAGATTATAGGGGTGCCCAACCCCTGCACCTCCTCTCTGCCCGTGATGCTAAAGTGTGCAGACATCCAAGCCCAGTAGGGTGATCCTATAGAGATAGTAGTAACTGCCGATGCTGGAGCATCTGAGACAACACGGTGTTAAGCTGGTTGAACACAGCAGGCCAAGCTGCATCAGTGGAGTAGGAAAGTTTGATTTTTCTGGTCGAGACCCTTCTTCAGGGTGATCCTACATATGGGCAGAGTACTCTCATCAGGCCGAACCCTCTAGGTACAAACAGCCCTGGGACAACTGCCCAAGTTTTTCAGTCAACTACTGAGTAAACTCTTCCAACTCAGCTTCAGAAGTCAGGACTGCACTTTGATATAGTGGAAGAGAGAAGAGGAAAAATCATACTGGGGGCACAAAGGCAGAGGCAACGTTGGTGAGGTAGATCCAGTGGCAAAAGATGCCCGAGAATCAGCAACTTCCTTGTTGGTTGGGTCCACCACGGCAGCAGCAACAAAGCAGAGGCAGTAGGGCATCATGACAACATTGATGAGGTGGGCCCAGCAGCAAGAAGTGTGAATCTGACATTGGTTGGTCCAGCACAGGTGGTGGCAAGGTGATGGAGGAGGAGTATTGGTCCAGTGACAAAGATAGTGCTGAGGCTTGGTGACTTCAATATTGGTTGGGTTTGGTGTAAACAGTGACAAACCAATGGTGGAGCAACGGCAGCACAGGTGTCATTGATGGTGATGACCTGGTTCAAGACTGAAGGACTGTCTTCAAGGTATATCTTCCTTTATTTCCTTATTGTTGAATTATTCAAAATGGTGAGGTAACATGGTTTCAAATGAAAGCTTTTCACTATTTTATTGTATTCTTACTGTAAAATACACATGACAATAAAATCAAAATCAAAAGGTGCCACAGGTGACATGCAAAACTGAAAATAAACTTGCACTTTTGTAAATATATCTGATTTTGTACTCCTAGAGTGTCTGCTCTAGTCTCTGTCACTGTTGGACCTGGTTAAGTTACACCCATGTGAGGGATCAGAGGCCTCTTCAGATGTCCCGAGGATGAAAGAAGTTGCAATGGTCAAGCACTGCTCATCTCTCACAGTCAACCAACTCCATGACTGCAGATAGCCTCAAATATCAAGAATCCTTAAACTTTAGCGTTGAGGACTGTTGCTGCGCTTTGATGTGGGCAACACCAAGGCCAAAAATTGAGTGCAGGGATTATGCTAGGGGGTCTGGCCTGCACACATCTTCCCAAACTTACCTCTGCTGCATGGAGATGTTTGTTCTATCTATAAGCTACTCAAGGGAGCACACTGCCATTCAATGCTGTGAGCCTACAAATGTCTAAGCTGAGAAGAGTAAGACTACATCAGAGCAGATTATTCTCAATGTTATGATAGGAGGAGGAACTTCAGCTATGAGGTCAGATGGAAGGCAGTGAGGCTGTTCTCCTTGGAGAGAAGAAGGCTGACAGTATATCCGATAGAGATTTTCAAAATCATCAGTGGGCTAGGTAGAGTAGATAGGGAGAAACTGTTCCTGCTCATAAAACAAACAAGAAATGACGCCACCCACAAACTGAAGGAGCAGCACCTCATATTCCACCTCGGGAGCCTACAGAATGATGGCCTAAACAAGGAATTCACTAGCTTTAAAATCTCTCCACCCCCGACTCCAGCTTCATCCCATGTCCAACGCTCCCTCTCATCCCCACCTCCTTGGCCTGACACAACGTGTCCATCTTCTCTCCCACCTCACTGACCAATCCCCACCACTCCCTGCCTGCACTCATCTATCACCACCACCTACCTGCCCCAGCCCTACCCCTTCTCTCTCTGTTTATATCACAGCTCCCTTACTCCTCTCCATTCTGACGAAGGGTCCTGACTCAAAACGTCAACTTTTCTGCTCCTCTGATGCTGCCTGACCTGCAGTGTTCCTCCAGCTCCATACTGTATTGGCTCTGACTCCAGCATCTGGAGTTCTTGCTATATCTAAGAATAAGAGGGCATTGGTTTGAATTGTTCTACAAAAGAAGCAAGGATGAAAAAAGGAAAATCTTTTCATTCAGCAAGTACCTAGGGCACAGAATGCACTGCCTGGAATTGTGGAGGAGACAGGTTTAATTGAGGCATTCAAAAGGGCATTGGATAATTATTTGGTCAAAAATAATGTGCAAGGGTAGGGGGGAAAGCATCAAACAGACTCAAGGTAATAATGCTCATTTAACAAGCAGCAGAGGTACGAATGCCGTCTCTTTGTGCTGTAACACTTCTGTGATTCTGAGATGTGCAATGGGCAGTTCACATATCCATTCTCCCTCATAATTGAGTGGGCTGTCAAGAAAAGCTGCACAAAGTCCTGCCTCTTGCAGGTTCTACATCGTCTTGGAGATGCTCAAATATTTCAGGGTAACTTAGTCTGTACACACTCTGAAACATTGATGGAGTACTGATGATGAAAAAGTCAAAAGGAGACTCCTCAGGATAACCTTTCAAATACAGCTATCACGAGCGATTTCAACGCACAACACTTGGATATGATATCCTGATGGCGGCATTAAGATATACTTAACCTTAGTGCCATGCAATGTACTGCACTGTCTCACTGACTGCTACTTTCTCTCTAATGGTTAACTGGATGTGTAATGTTCAGGTACTTGAAAATGGGACCATCCATAAAGCATTTAATCAGATGTATGACTAGGCATTTATTCAGCAATAGGAAAAAGTCAACAACTGCAAATGGTAACATGATTTACATATCTTTTGCATTAAGCAGGGTCTGCTTGTCATATAACCACAAAATCTTAAAAATTAAAGAATGCCACAATTCAGCTCATTCATCATGGAAGCAGTTTCAAAGAGATTATCTCTGGTTTCTTGCACTCGACAATGCATTGCTCTGTCATTCTGTTTTGGACAGCCCTCCTGGTCAATGTCCGGATCCTCAACCTCAGAAGATTGCTAATAATGAGATGCAAAATCATGAAAATAAGATAGTTGCCTCTTCATATAGAAATTATGAAATTTCCATTTAAAGCATAAGAGAAAAATCAGCTGCATTTTTATTGAAATCAAATTTTTGACCTTTTCATTCTCAATGTATTTTCCCAACTTTCTTGCTATTACCCATGTCCCATTAAATAGGAGCAATTCTGCCCAGTAGCCCTGTTTTGCTTCACAGAAGCTACTTGACTGATGGGTTATTCCAGTGTTCCCTTGTATATTTACTTAACTCCTTTAACACAATAAAACAACACCAGGCATTTCATAAGCAAGTAATGAAACAATGACTGACTCCAAGCCACATTGGGAAGTTATCACTGCAGATGACAAAATGGCTGGTTAAAGAGGTAGGTTTGAAAAATCTTAAAGCATGATAGTCAGGGAATTTATTTATTTATTTATTCATTCACTTGATTGGATGTCAGCTTCACTGCCCAGACCAACATTTGTTGTCCATTACTAATCACCCTTGAATTGAGTGGCTTGACAGACTATTTCTGAGGGCAGTGAAGAGTCAGCGGCATTGCAGTACGTTTGGAACCACATGTAGGGTAAATCAGGTAAGGGCAACAGATCTCCATTATTGGCTTTCAATTACAAATTCTATTCATTGAATTTTAAATTCCTCCAGCTGCTGTGGTCAGATTTGAACCCACATCCGCAGAATGTTAGCTGGGGCCCCTGTATTACTAGCTAACAGTCAGGCAACGTAACAGACGGGAAAACAGGTAAATTCACGAATGTCTTTCTGTACTTTTTTTGAGTTAAACCCTACTAACTTTTTATTGATTTCTCTAGACTGCTCAAGGTCATGTTTGTTATATATAAATCATAAAAACAGACTTCAGTACTACTTAAAGGTTTAATTTTCATTGTTACTCAAGTACAGAGATACCACACTCTTGTTCACCTATGCTGAGACTACTTAATTTTCTGTAACAGCTTTCCTGGATTTTGCACCCCTAGTTAGTCTATCGTTTAAAAACAATGATGATTGAATTGAGATTAATTATGTCATTACCAGGCAGAGAAAGAAGAGATATGGCTAAGAGGAGAAAAGATACCGTAGAGAGGAAGCCAGATACAGTAAAGAGGCAGAGATAAAATAGAGAAGAGTGTAGGAAATATAACAGATAAGTAACGTTCAACAGCAGCTGGTTGACAGAATTTGCCTATCATCAAATCACAGAATTTACAACAGTGCTTAACCCAAAATACTTGAAAATGTGATATCATTTTAACACTTGAAAATTTACAAGATTCCAGATGTCAGTAAAAACAAACGAACAACTAAGCAGCAGAGTAACATTCAATGAACAATTATTGAAGTTTGCACACTACAGATCAACATAAAAGTACATTGCGTGAACAACAGAATCTGTGTTTTGCAACAGATGTGCTCCTATTCACAATGCACAACCCCCAAGTGTGACTTCTGCCACACCATAAGGGGTGCAACCCACAATTTGGGAAATCTTAATTTACAGCATAATAAAATAAGCAGTCAATCACATTCAAATCTGCGTTTTCTCTTCAACTCTTTTTATCTGCTTTTCCTATCCTTTTCTATTCTTTTACAAATCCTATCAAATTCTATTTAAAATACTGCAGCTTCTGCCTCAACAGCTACCTGGGAAATGCATTCCATGGAAAAAAAGTCTTCTAACATTTTTTTTAAGCAAATACTCGTGTTCAGTCTACTCCCCTTTGATACAAGTTGGTCAATCATTAAAAACAACAAAAATATCAATTTATAGAGGCAAAAAACCTTTGAAGTCACCTTCTATGCATTTACAGACCACAGGAACTTTTTTTTGTATAAGTGCATGGGAAATGGGTTTGCTGGCTAGGCTAGAATTTATTGACCATCTTACTTTGCCGGACTGACCTGGAACTGAGTGGTTTACTATGCCATTTCAGACGGCAGTTAAGCATGAACTGCATTGTTGTTGCGTCTGGAGTCACATTAAGCCAGACCCGATTAGGATAGAAGATCTTCTTCCCTAAAGGACATTAGTAAGCCTGATGTGTTTTTATAAAAATTGACAGTGAATTGCATGGTCACCATCAGGCAAGCTTTCAATTCCATATTTTTATTCAATTAAAATTTCACAATCTGCCATGGTGGAATTCGAGACTATGTTCCAAGATGGCAGTCTTAAATACTCACCCGATGATATTACGATGCCATCACCTCCCCTCATTAGATATTTCAAGTTAGGTTTACTTAGACATTATGTTGAGATTCTACAAGGAATGATTTTCTTTGGGTGAGACAATAACCTACATGCCCCTGCATGCTATTTGTAACACTGCAGAACTGGACACATTGGAAATTGACAGGAGTACACTGAACATCAGCATCTGAAATCTCTAATCAGAACATGTATCCTCAAGACAGCATGCTTAACTGCGATGAATCCGGCTCAGAAAAGTATGTTGATCTTCACTGTCTCAACTCAGTTAGAATGAACAGCCAACAGGCTAGTACTGATTGACCATATGTCCACATGAAATAACACCTTCATTACAGTGACAGAAAACCATGAAGCAGAAAAAGGAACTCACTGGGACTATAATACAGTAGGTGCTCTGCCTGGCTGACGTTTCAGAATAAAATGGTTAATTAACATGAGTTTTCCTGGAAGTATTTAGTACAGCAAAAATTCATTAATTAATTTGGAATGCTCTTCTCATGAGGAGGTCCTTGACTCTTTGTCTGCTGATTCTCCTTCCTGAACTATTTTCTTGATGTTTTTGTCAATTGTGGCAAAGGAGACAACTCAGCAATGAAAGAAAAGGAGGAAGTATTATAAAATGAAGCACTATATTTATCATTGTAGGAACATGAAAGGGTGGGAAAGACTTTGAACAGGATACCATCACATTAGGGTTAGACACTAAGCTTATCGGAGCAGACGGTTTCTGTACAATATCCCTAAGGATACATTTATCTCTGGATTGAGCTAAGCTTCACGTCAAGGGCCTTAAACCAAAAACTAGCAGTTACTGAACAATATGCAATGTTAACCCACAGTGAGGCTCTTCCGCACGTACTATTTAACATTTTCTGTCTCTCTATAATGAACCAAAGTCTTCATTTAATGTAGAAATAATCTATAATTTGCAAGTCTTTTGCTTTTTCATTACTACTATTCACTCTGTCCTTCTCCATCTCTAGTAGTACATACAGATCATACACATTTGTCATTGAATAGTTTAACTAAGACCTCCAAAGCATTGCGAATGGTATCAGAGAATTTGTTTCCAGGAGGGACCTTGGAAGGATGAGCAGAAGTGACATGATAAACAGGAAGAAGATGAACAGTAAAAACAGAAACAGATTTCGCAATAACTGTTTATTTAACACAAAAGATTCAGGCTCTCAGTTTGGATTTCAGATTAAATAATCCCTCAGAACTACAAATTGTACACCTTACATTTGCTCTGTTCCTAATTATTCTCTGTCCTGTTCCTAATTATTCTCCGTCATGCTCCTGCCAGCTGTCCTCTTTGTTCAGGCTCTATCTCTCTGAATCCTGTCTGTACTCCTGCTCTGTCATTACTTCAAGTGACGATTCCACTGCTCAAACTCACACAATAGAACCCTCCCTTCCTGCCAGTGGTGGCTAGTTCAGGTTGGTTGAAAACTGGCAAGTTGCTGGCAATGTTGATTAGTGGATGATGCAATGATTGTAATGCACTATCTTGTTGACTATTCTGTTGCTCTCGTTTTAATCAAAACATTTTACTGTTATACTTTTCAGATATAAGTTATCGTAAACTCTACTATTTCCGTGCGGTAGGAATAGATTTTTGAGGTCCTATCTTATGAAGAGAGGTTGACTGAGCTCGGACTTTTTTCATTAGAGAAAAGGAGGAGGAGAGGGGACCTAATTGAGGTATACAAGATAATGAAAGGCATAGACAGAGTTGATAGAGACTATTTCCCAGGGCAGAAATGGCTAACACGAGGGGTCATAGTTTTAAGCTGGTTGGAGCAAAGTATAGAGGGGATGTCAGAGGCGGGTTCTTTACACAGAGAGTTGTGAGAGCATGGAATGCGTTGCCAGCAGCAGTTGTGGAAGAAAGGTCATTGGGGACATTTAAGAGACTGCTGGACATGCCTATGGTCACAGAAATTTGAGGGTGCATACAGGAGGATCAATGGTCGGCACAACATCGTGGGCTGAAGGGCCTGTTCTGTGCTGTACTGTTCTATGTTCTATGTTCTATGTACAAATTATAGCAACACCAGCTACAATAGTATGATGAGCTAATACTGCACAGTCAATGGCATGGTCAAGCATAAATTTTCTATTCAGCTTACACCCAAAATCTACTGCAAGGGCTTTGAACACAAAGTGCCAGTTCTGTGCAGCAGCTTACCCTTTGGTATAAAATTGCAAAACAACACAAATAGTCAAGATATACAGACTGCCTGACCACAGGCAACAACTCAACACTTCTTGGCATTTTTTTTTAGTATAAAGTAAGTACTAACATAGTTTGTCATGGAGGAATCCTCTGCTTTCCTAACTTGGAAGATGGGTAAACCAATCCTGACTTTCCACGCAGTGGGGAATTGAAACATTGACAAAACATATGTGAATTTTGACATTGTTTTCCCAACAGTGTTTGCATGTATAACAATGACTTGAGTAGTCAGAAGAGTAGAGCTAACCCAGAAACTGAAGCATCAGTTTTGTATTAAAGTAATTTTCTTCTAGACCCATCAAGAAGAATTCCAAATCCAACTATATTTCCTTCACCTCTGAGGTTCTGGACTTATTTCCACTCATTTTATCTTCACTCTTTCTAAATCACATTTTTATTTCCTTATAACAATGTTAAGTTCATGGATTTATATGTACAACAGTAAAGATGTGCAAATTAATGCGGGTGCCCTGCAGCCCACACATGAGGAATTTATTTCATTTTTGCCCCCCCATGACCCTGAGAAATTTATTTCATCTTTGCTCCCCCATTACCCAGATAGAGAACTGCTGTTATCTCCAAAGATACTTCATACCAATGGAGAACAAGAATGTTGAGAATTTTTTTAAATGAAGGACAGATCAGGTTCTGATAAAGGACCTGTATGGGCACTTTCTGTGCCTTTCCTTTGGTGGCACAATATGAATTTTATCTGAAAACTGAAAACAGTAAATTGTCTGAAAATAAATACACTCAAACATCTGAGCTATTTTGCTTCACCACCTAACAAATATTCCCAAAGTTGAAACTTCCAAAATACTTAAAAGGATAGATGCAATAAAATGTTTCCTGGGTTGGCAAGTCTAGAGCAATGGAGCACAATTTAAAAATAACAGCGATGCCACTTAGGTCTGAGATAAGATTTTTTTTGAAGGGTTGTGAACCTTTAGAACTGTCTACCACAGGGGCTGTGGAAGCTTAGTCTTTGAGTATGTTCTTTAGATAGAGATTAAGAAATGTTTGATTACCAGTGGAGTACAGGGTTATGTGGGATGAATAAAAGGCATTTAAGTGTTCAATTAGATATGATCGTATTAAAAGGCAAAGCAGGAATGATGGGCTGAATGACCCATTCATATTCTTACGCTCCTAAGTGGTTTCTAAAACGTGCATTTTGGAAGGTGAAAGGAAAAAGAAGTTCAAATCAAAAATATAAAACTGAATGGAACTTGAAATCTAAATTTCATACAATCCATTCTAAGTGGATTAGGCCATTCAGCCCAACAAGTCCACACCACCCTCTGAAGAGCATCCCACCCAGGCTCACACTACTACCTTATCTCTGTAACCATGCATTTCCATGGCTAATCCACCTAACCTAAACATCCATGGGCACTATAGGCATCTTGGCAATGTCAATCCACCCTAACCTGCATATTTTTCGACTATAGGAGGAAACAGCAGCATCAAGAGTAAACCCACACAGACATAGGGAGAACATGCAAACTCCACAGAAACAGTCGCCTAAGGCTGCAATTGATCCAGGCTCCTTGACACTTTGAAGCAGCAGTGCTAACCAGTGAGCCACCAGGCCACCCACAACACTTGTGAATATGTTACAAGTAACCCAAAAATGGCTTCTGACATTCACTGTCAGTGATTGAGACTTTTTGCAACAGGTCCAATGCAAATACAAAAATCAGGAGAAAAGTAACAGTCTGCCAACTAACACCCACTTTGCACCAAGATAATAAAGTGTGAAGCTGGATGAACACAGCAAGCCAAGCAGCATCTCAGGAGCACAAAAGCTGACGTTTCTGGCCTAGACCCTTCATCAGAGTTCTGATGAAGGGTCTAGGCCCGAAACGTCAGCTTTTGCGCTCCTCAGATGCTGCTTGGCCTGCTGTGTTCATCCAGCTTCACACTTTATTATCTTGGATTCTCCAGCATCTGCAGTTCCCATTATCACTATCACCCACTTTGCACCACTGCACAGAAGTCAAGCTTTAGACTCAGATGTCTCTCTCTGATTTCTTGATGGGTGTCTGCAGAGAACAAAATAACGTAGATACTTACTTGAAGTTGATAAACTGTTTATCTGTGACAAAGTCTGAATTTCCAGTTTAAAAGAAAACCATTAAATTTTTATAAATGATCAAAGCTGTCTGTTACATTTTGAATTAGTAACAGGTTTAACAATCCTGGCTGAACCAGACAAGATCATCAGACTTCCACATTGTGGAAATGTCCTTACTGTTGACTGGTTTCCATGATTTCTCTGAATTTTGTTAACTAGAGTTACAAAGCTGTTTTATATTTAATATTGTTTGGAGGAAGCACGCTTTGAATGTTTGTGGAAAATGGATTTATTTCAGGTTTTGTAGAAATATCTGAAACTGTCTCTTTGTTTTTGCTCTGGATTTGCAGAATCCACATTCTTTGTTCAACTTTACTGAAAATCACAATGGAGTTGGAGTTTTTTTTTAACAAGTCTTCCAAGAAATTATGTGGCTCGCAAGAACTGCTTCTTTTACTGTACAATGCTGCTCAGGTTGTTCTTAAAGTGACTGGCTTAAAAAGATGCATATGATTAACTCCTTCAGTTGAAGGAAAGGCTGCAGAGAACAAGCTGATTTGGAATAAATATAATAAAGTGTGGAGCTGGATGAACACAGCAGGCCAAGCAGCATCTCAGGAGCACAAAAGCTGACGTTTTGGGCCTAGACCCTTCATCAGAGAGCCAAACGTCAGCTTTTGTGCTCCTGAGCTGCTGCTTGGCCTGCTGTGTTCATCCAGCTCCACACTTTGTTATCTTGGGTTCTCCAGCATCTGCAGTTCCCATTATCACTGATTTGGAATAAAGTTTGCTAAGAACAGACTGCAGAACTTTCAAAGCAGGGGTCACAGTCTGACGATTCACGGTAGACCATTTAGGACAGAGATGAGGAGACATTTCTTCACCCAAAGAGTGGTGAGCCTGTGCAATTCATTACCACAGGAAGTAGCTGATGCCAGAATATTGAATATATTCAAGAGGTGGCTAGATATAGCACTTGGGGTGAATTAGGATTAAAGGTTATGGGGAAAACGCAGAATTAGGTTATTGAGTTGGATGATCAGACATGATTACAATGAATGGTGGAGCAGGCTCCGAGGGCCAAATAGCCTCCTCCTTCTATGTTTTAACCTTTTGGTTTTGAGAATATTCCCTTGGCCAATGTATTCTTTTTCCAGAAAACCAATTTCTACGAAGATTTCTTTTCTGTACAGTATGTGTACAAGTTAGAGATAATTAGAGGAATGGACATTTACTTCTATATTACTGTGTACAGTAACTAATTATTGTATCTTCACTGAAAGATTTGTTCTGATAATAAATTAATAATTGTGTTTATTAAGAGATCTGGTTGAAAGATATTGTTGTTTAAAACCTGAAACAGACAAGGCATTTATTTGGTCATCTCTAATTGGAGGAAGTATTTTTATTTCATTTTGTGTACCATGGAGTAGTGGAACTAAAATGATGCTGCTCTTCTTGAGCCTCAGTCATCACATACGAAACTACTATTTCTCTCCTTTTGCAGGTGTTGACTGCCAGTTCCTCTGGTGCCAACTGCCTATCAGCATCTCTTTCAAGTGACCATTATCTGCACACGAGTCAGTAAAGCAAATGTTAGTACCCTAATCAACTATGAAGGGCATCACAGCTGCTAATAAACCATGAAGGGCTTCATAACCAAGTTCACTGCAGTCCTCACATATACCCAAATGCACACATTTTCTAAAAGTTCATTCCATGGAATTGCTGGCGTGGTTGAGGCAAGACCTTTATCAGTGAGAGTCACCACAGCAAAGTCACCAGGAGCAGCAGAGACAGTCATAATACCAAATTTGATGTAGGTTTTATTCAAAAGTTCATGGATCTTCACTTTTCTGCGTAAGAACATCTTAAAGCACCAGTTGATTTTATTTGTAGAAACAAGCAGCACCATAAACAATGAATAACTTTCTAGCAATAAATCAGTCAAGTGTCAACTGTCAGGCATATATGCCCTTCAACTTGTCCTGTACCATGCAGCAAACAATGTTCAACACTTATAATATAGGTAAATGTACTTGTACAGCCCTGCAAACAGTTTTGTTATACCATATTTATGGTTACATTTTGCCGCTCCCAAACCCAAGACATTCATGAAATACTTGTGGCTTTACTATGTGAACACAATATATTTACAATATATGTTAAATCACATAGAACAAACAAGTAGTTTATTCATCCCATCCAGCTCATTCTTCCCTTGAAACCTATTTGCCTTGTAACTTCTATCGTGACATCTAATTTTCAAAAGAACTAGTCTCCATTGCTCTCCAAAGAAGCCATTCCAGTTAGTCAAGAGACTTGTGCATCCTGACTTTGGTTGCAAATTTGCCCTTTACCAATTTGTCGTTCACTTCCACACAGATGTGGTAAGTTTTCCTTGGTCCGCTAAGCATCCTATGCATCTCTAGAAGGTACCTCATTGTTTAAGGAAATTTAAGCCCTGGAGATTACTTCAGCCCTCCAGTCCAGCACAGTTGCTATGTTGACAGCGGGCCTCTCTAACCACATTACTCCATTCTTTCCTCACGTCCTTTTAATATTTTCTTTATGTTTGCCCAATTACCATGTGCATGATGCTACTGACCAAGCTTCAATGTGGTAATGGATTCCAGATTCCAATAACTCTTCGTGTTCAAAAAAAATTGTCTCATTCCTTCTTTGTACTTGCAGCACTAAGTTATCAATCAGTATAAAAGGTTTTTCATGATACATACCCATCAAAGCTTCTCCTTAATTTTCTACTCTGTTATTTCTAATTGACATTCCTTGCTCCAGTAAAAAGCCTGTCTTTCAAGTTTCTTGTAACTAATCCTCCATGGCTTCTCTATCTCTGTGATTTCCTCCAATCTTTCAACCCTCAAAGATCCATCTCTGCACTCTTCCAATTATGGCTTCTTACACATCCCTGATTTTCATCACTCCACAATTGATGCCTTCAGCTGCCAAGGCCCTAAACTCAGGAATGTCCTCTGAAAACTCTCCAAATTTTTTGCTTCCTTTAAACACTCTTTAGAAACGTATCTCTTCACTAAGCTCTCCATCAACTAACTGACATATCCTATGTGGCATACAAATTTTGGTTTGTACAGCTTATGTGAAGAGACTTAGGATTTATTTTTATTCCTCTAAAGGTGCTATATAATTATTTTTAAAAACCAATCCTTTGCAGAAAAGTTGGCTTATTTGTTCTTCCATTATAAAAGTGATTGAAAACTTCAGTTTCACTCAGTACTTCTTTCTACAAAGTCACATGGCTCAACTGAGGTTGAAGGTAGTTTCTGTGAAAGCCAGCATCCTGCGAAGTTCTTTTTAATTCACTTATGGGATGTGGGTATTACTGGCTGGCCAGCATTTCTTGCCTATCCCTAGTTGCCCTTGAGAAGGTAGTGGTGAGCTGCCTTCTTGAACCTCTGCACTCCTCCTGCTGTGGGTTGACCCACAATGCTATTAGGGAGGGAATTCCAGGATTTTGACCCAGCGATAGTGAAGGAACGGCAATATATTTCCAAGTCATGATGGTGAATGACTTAGAGAGGAACTTGGAGGTGGTGGTGTTCCCATATGTCTGATGCCCTTGTCCTTCTAGATGGAAGTGGTCATGTGTTTCGTAGGTGCTGTCTGAGGATCTTTGGTGAACTTCCACAGTGCATCTGCAGATAGTACACAATGCTGCTACTGAGCGTCAGTGGTGGAGGGAGTGAATGCTTGTGAATGTAATGCCAATCAAGCAGGCTGCTTTGTTGTGGATGATGTTGAGCTTCTTGAGTGTTGTTGAGGCTGCACTCATCCAGACAAGTGGGGAGTATTCCATCATACTCGTGACTTGTGCCTTGTAGATTGCGGTCAGGCTTTGAGGAGTCAGGAGGTGAGTTACTCGCCACAGTATTCCTAGCTTCTGGCCTGCTCTTGTAGCCACTGTTTGTGGTGAGTCCAGTTGAGCTTCTGGTCAATGGTAACTCCCAGGATGTTGATAGTGGGAGATTCAGTGATGGTAACAACAGTGAATGTCAATGGGCAGTGGTTGGATTGTCTCTTATCGGTGATGGTCATAACCCAGCATTTGTATGGCACAAATGTCACTTGCTACTTGTCTGCCCAAGCCTGGGTATTGTCCAGATCTTGTGGCTTATGAACTTGGACTGCTTCAGTATCTGAGGAGTCACGAATGGTGCTGCACATTGTGCAAACATCAGTGAACATCCCCACTTCTGACCTCACGATGGAGGGAAGGTCATTGATGAAGCAGCTGAAGATGGTTGGGCTGAGGACACTACCTTGACGAACTCTTGCATAGATGTCCTGGAGCTGAGATGATTGACATCCCACAACTACAACCATCTTCCTATGTGTCAACCACTTCAACCACTGGAGTATTTGTCCCCTGATACCCATTAATTCCAGTTTTGCTAGGGCTCCTTGATGCCACACTCAGCCGAACGCAGCCTTGATATCAAAGGCTGTCTCTCTCACCTCACCTCTGGAATTCAGCTCTTTTGTCCATATTTGAACCAAGGATGTAATGAGATCAAGAAGTGACTAACCCTGGTAGAACCCAAACTAGGCATCACTGAACAGGTTATTTCTGAGCAGGTGCTGCTTGATAGCACTGTTGATGACACATTCCATCACTTTATTGATGATCGTGAGTAGGCTGATAGGGGGCATGTTGGATTTGTCCTGTTTTTGTGTCCAGGACATACTTGGGCAATTTTCCACATTGTCAGGTAGATACCAGTGTTGTAACTGTACGGGAACAGCTTAGCTAGGGGAGCGGCAAGTTCTGGAGCACAAGTCTTCAGCACTTTTGCCAGATTGTTGTCAGGGCCCATAACCTTTGCAGTATCCAGTGTCTCCAATCGTTTCTTGATATCACGTGGAACGAACTGAATTGGCTGAAGACTGGTATCTGTAATGGTGGGGACCACTGGAGGAGGCCGAGATGAAACATTCACTTGGCACTTTGGCTGAAAATTGCTGCGAATGCTTCAGCCTTATCTTTTGCACTGATGTGTTAGGGTCTTCCATTATGGAGGAGGGGGATATTTGTGGAGCCTCCTCCTCCAATGAGTTGTCTATTTGTCCATCACCATTCACGACTTGATGTGGCAGGACTGCAGAGCTCAGATCCGATCCATTGGAGGTTGTGGGATTGCTTAGTTCTGTCTATCACTTGCTGCTTTTGCTGTGTGGCATGCCAGTAGTCCTGTTTGGTGGCTTCACCAGGTTGATACCTCATCTTCAGGTATGCCTGGTGCTGCTCCCAGCATGCCCTCCTGCACTCTTCATTGAACCAAGGCTGATCCCCTGCCTTGATGGTAATGGTTGAGTGGGCTATGGCGGGTCTTGAGGTTACAGATTGTGCTGGAGTACAATTCTGCTGCTGTTGATGGCCCACACTGCCTCATGGATGCCCAGTCTTGAGTTGCTAGATCTATGCGAAGTCTGTCTCATTTAGCACGGTGATAGTGCCACACAACACGATAGAGGTTGCTCTCAATGTGAGGGTGGGGCTTTAACTCCACAAGGACTGTGCAATGGTCATTCTTACTGATACTGTCATGGACAGATGCAACTGTAGCTGACAGATTAGTAAGGATGAGGTCAAGTATGTTTATCTCTCTAGTTGGTTTCCTCACCACCTGCCACAGACCTAATCTAGCAGCTATATCCTTTAGGACCCGGCCAGCTCGATCAGTAGTATGCTGCCGAGCCACTCTTGGTGGTGGACACTGAAAACCTCTACCCAGAGTACAATTTGTATCCTTGCTGTTGTTCAACATGGAGGATTACTGATTCATCAGCAGAGAGAGAATGATGCGTGCCAATCAGCAGGAGGTTCCCTTGCCCAAGTTTAATCTGAAGCCATGAGGCTTCTTGGGGTCCGGAGTCAATGTTTACGACTCCTACAGCAACATTCTCCCAACTGTATACCAGTGTGCTGCCACGTCTGCTGGGTCTGTCCTGCCGGTGAAACAGGACATATCCAGGGATGGTGATGTCTGGGACTTTGTCTGTAAGGTATGGTTCTGTGAGTATGACTATGTCAGGCTGTTGCTTAATGTGCTGCAGTGAACTTGTTCCCACCAACAGCAACTAAAGATTTAATTTTAGATGCATTACTCATGCACTGATGATCTGGCTCTCTCCCTCACTATCTGAGTAGTTATAGCTGCAGGTAAAATATTCATACGATCTGCTGTGTTTTCTCGTTTAAAGAGAAGGTCATAAAGGCTAATGAGACAGCTAATCTGGGTGGCTATACATGCTACAAGTAAACATGTAACTATATATTTCAGTGTCAGAGGACTAGTTCCATGTAGATTAACAAATAAACAGAGATTATAGGCCAGTAATACAATGAAACCAATCAAGTGATATTCTAAACAACAGAAGCGTGACTCCAGCTATTCACCAAGATCCAAGATAATGTGCTCAGCAGCATCTGTGGCATTACTGAGTTGGCTTAGCTTTCGAGGTCAGACTCTCAGGCGTTTTCAGACTAGTATGGCCATAATGTTTCATTAAGACATTCTGATGAAACTGAACTGTTAACAATGTTTCTGTCACAAGAGATCTACTTGTTTGGCTAAATATTTGCAGTGTTATCTATTTTTAAGTACAATTTTCAGCATGGAATTTATGAGCCTTTTCTGTTTTAATTTCAGGTTTCCAAAATCTACAGTATTTTGCTTTAGTTGAAAATTATGCGCTCATAATGCCATCCTAACCAGAACATTTTGGAGTAATTTTTTGGTGAAGAGCCATCTTTACTGTACTGTATTACTCAGTATCAGCAGAATTGTAAACAGTGAAACGGAAAACAAGTTAAAAACGCGTGACTAGCCGATGCCCAGTTTTCAGAAGCATGACACTATGGCTGTGGGGTTCCGCTACTCTGGAGTTCTGGGAGAATAACTATGATTGGAGGTTGTGCCAAGAGTTTTCGTTTTAACAAAGTGAATACAAAGCAGAAGAGAGGACAATGAAGGTAATACGTAAGGCAAGTCAAAATATTTGACATTGTTATTAAACAAATTGTAAGTGCAATGCAAAATGCAACACTAGGTGGAACTTTGTGAAATCTCAATGCTTTGAGCAAGTCCTAATTCCTAATATATACACCCAACATTCAAATATCTCAAGTCTAGTAAAGAGAACATCAAATTTACCTCTATTTTAATTATTCATCAGTTAACTTTGCTGAAATTTACTTTCACACTAATAATTATGGAAATTGAATTATTTTTTCAATTTCAATTTCCTATCCATTTCCACTGCTGAGGGTCTCTCTTTCATCCCAAAACTGTGGCTCCAACAGCATGCCTCTTCTTCTTCTTCTAAACTTCACCCAGACCTTCAGTAAGGTCTCTCCATTTCTCCCTCAGCCACATGTTCAAAACACTCTCTTTCTCCTCTCCTTCTACCTCCTAATCCAAACCAGAGCCCAGCTGTGACAGAAGCAACACAAAAGCCTCCCTATATCAAAAGGCCCCATGTGCAAATACTTATCTTGAGCAAGTGTCACATTCCCTTTAAGGGAGTATCAAAAGACTATAAGGCATAGGAGCAGAAGTTAGTCATTCAGCCCATCCAGTCCACTCTGCCATTCAAAGAGATCATGATTGATCTGATAATCCTCATCAGGTAACTGCACAGAGGCCAGCATCCTGTCACTATGTCACTCTTTATTTGCATGTGCACTTCAATGGGCTGTGACCAACCAGCTCAAGGACAGTCCCTCGACTGAGGAAGACCTTCTGAATCTTCTCTTTTTATTTTATTCAAGTGACCAGCCAGATCAAAGCCAGACCCTAGACTGAGTGTCCCTGTCCCTGTCCCTGTCCCTGTCCCTGTCCCTGTCCCTGTCCCTGTCCCTGTCCCTGTCCCTGTCGCTGTCGCTGTCGCTGTCGCTGTCGCTGTCGCTGTCGCTGTCGCTGTCGCTGTCGCTGTCGCCTGCCAGCTCAAAGCCAGTCCCTAGACTACAGAGGCCTTCAGAACCTCTTTTTTATTTGTCAGCCAGGGATTCCTGATTGGCCCAAGTTAACAACCCCAATCAAGAATCTCATAGCTAATGTGATCTATCTGGCCCAGGTTCCAATCACTACACTTCAATTCCACTTTCCTGCCTTTCCCTATAACCCTTGATTCCCTTACTGATTAGAAATTTGTCTGTCTTGGCCTTGAATATGCTTAACAGATCCCTACAGTTAAGGACTACCGCAGATTCAGTACTGTCTGCGAAATGAAATTCCTCCTCAACTCTGTCTTAAATGGACGACCCCATATTCTGAAATTATGCTCCCAAGGGGACACAACTGCTCTGCATTTGCAGCCTATGTTTAAGGTCACCTCTCATTCTTCTGAATTTTAATGAGTACAACCTACTCAATCTCCCCTGAATTGTTACTCCATACCTGGATTAAACCAAAAAAATGCAAATCTGAAACAAAAACAGAAATTGCTGGAGAAACTCAGCAGGTATGGCAGCATCCATAAACAGAAAGCACAGTTTCATGTCCAGTGACCCTTCTTCAGAACCAAAGAAGGGTCAGTGGACCCAAAACATTAATGCTGTTTTATCTCCATTTCTCCAGCAATTTCTGTTGTTGTTTCCTCCATACCTGGAATCAGCCTAGGTGAATCTTCTCTGCACTGCCTGCAATGCCAGTATATCGTTCCTTAGATAAGGGGACCAAAACTGTTAACAATATTCCAGATGTGGGCTGACCAGTGTCCAGTATAGTTGTAGCAAGACTTCTTTTCCCTTAAAAAAAGTCAACATTCCATTTGCCTTTCCAATTATCTGCTTACCCTAAATGCTAGTTTTTCATGGTTTGTGGATAAAAGAGGTCCCAAATTCCAGTGCAATGCAGCTTTCCGCAGTCTTTCTATTTTAAAATTATATGCTGTTTCTCTATTTTTTCTGCTAAATTGCATAATTCAGATCTTCCTAAATTACAGTCCATCTGCCAAGATTTTGCCCACTCGCTCAACCTGTCAATATTCCTCAGCAGTCACCTTGTGCTAGCCTCAACAATTGCCCTTTCGCCTATTTTTGTGTCATCTGCAACCTTGGCAATCATACATTTTCCTCATCCAAGTCACAAATAGATATTGTAAATAATTGTGGACCTAGCACTAACCCTGTGGCATTCCATTAGTTACAAATTACCATTCTGAAAATGTGCCCCCTTACCCCAACTGTCCACCTTATATTAGTTAGCCAATCTTCCATCCATGCTAACGTTTCCCTCAATTTTGTGGGTTCTTACAAAGCCGCCTCATATTCATCATTTAACTAATGACTATTAGTGTTCCTTTAGCCAGTCTATTGTGCTCACCAGTAATTTCGCATACACAAAACTATCTTTCTCTCAACTTTGAAGGATTGTACAGCAATTGCACTTTCAAGAAGACACATTCCAAACACTCTCCACCACTTCTCCTCAGCTATCAACTTTCCACTTCATCCTTGGCCCATCGATTATCACCATTTATCTCTCCTCTGTTATCCTTGAAACAACAACCAGCATCCTTTACATACCTTCCCTCACTTCTGAGCCTCTGCCAATTAACATCTCCATGTTCACCAAGACCCTGAATGCTTTTATTATGTGTTATCTAATTATCTAATTTATTTAATTCTGCCACTCTATAGCTGAGAGGGCATCTGATAATGAACCATCACCCCGGACCTACCACCTTCAGCATTCCACTACCCTTGACTGTCACTGTTCCCTCCCTTGCCTAGTTCCCTCAGTTCAACTCCCAGCACTAACTCCACTTTTTCAAACCATCTCTCTCCAAATATTCATGCCTGGAGAACCAATCTCTCACCCAATGACTGATTTCAGCACCCCCAAATGTGAGGCCTCCTCCGCATGCCCTACACCCTTGTGTTGATTTCCTACCCCACAGTAGTTTGCTCCATGTCTCACTTTCTGCTATAGGCAGTCCTGCCCATGCCCTCGGGTTGCAGTTTACTCTTTCTCTCCTAGCTCAGACAACTCTATCCTGTGCTTCTTAAACTACAATCTGCCTGCTCCCTGCCTCCCTCCCAAATTCTCCCTGTCCAAGGTGACCCTGTCCACTGCTGCCCCCTAGGCTGCAGCATTTCTCACTGCCTAGGTCTTGTCAAATAGGAAAGAACAGATGAGTTCTTCTGGGGCAGTGGTAGTGCCTCTACCTCTAGGCCAGGAGGCCCAAGTTCAAGTTCTACTTGCTCCAGAGTTGTGTAGTAACATCTGAGCAGGTTGATCAGTATGCAGGAAAAGGCAGCTGCTACCAATCATAACAGATTGATTACCTTGCCTGCTGCACATCTCTTATTTACATCGATAAATCTGAAGGCATGTATTTGTTGATACCAGACTATTGAAAAGATGCACTTAATTCTGTTTAGTTCACATTTAAATGAACATACATGACTTTTATTTGCATGCAAAACTGCTTTGTCACTTGCTGTCAGAAAGTTCGAACTGCCTCAAAATCTCCAAGAATCTAAGGCCAGAATCTCATTCCACCATCATGAAACCATTCTTTCGACCCCTGCACAATTTGGTTCCCCCTTGCCAAGTTTCCCACCTTGGGAGATGTGCCAAATTCCACCTACATGTGGAAGCCACAAGGTATCACTTTCTTGAACAGGCCTACATTACATCACTCCCACAGGTTTTTATAACACCTCATCTAATTTTTAGCAGACAAACACAGATGTCCTCATTAGGTACCAAGGATATTTGAAATTTTTAAAAGCAGGTTATTCCACAAACTTGATTCCTAATCTGTTCTGTCACCTGGACTGGCACTGGAAGTCACTGCAGGAGGCTCTCAGCATCATTCTGTTAGCAGTTAATTTGTAACAGACTAGAAATAAATGAAAATTAGAACCCAGCTATAATTCAGGTGAAGCAACATCGGAAATATGTATAAGTAGTAAAGAATATTTCAAATGTAAGTTTCAGAACTGGGTGTCGACTATTCCATTAATTTCAGCAAAATTAACATTCATGTATAATGTTATGCAAGCAACAGATGATCTCCTGTTGTTCACTATAGGACAATTAGAAAACCATTAACATAGTGTTGGATGTCTGCTGGCTAGCTGCTCCTGCAGAGAAAGCAGCAAGTCATCTTGTGGATTGTCAATCAGAAGGTTGCTCCGATGGATTGCAACTGGCCAACCACAATACCTGAATGGTCAATGTAGCTGCACCAAGCCATCCCCTTCTCTCTCCCTCTCTCTCTCTCTCTACCCACTTCCCCTCCCCCACTATATTGAGGCAGCTCCTCTCCTTTTCTTCTCACAGCAAATATGAGATAAAGAGAGCATAGTGCCTGAGTTGAGGATGCCTTTATACAATTAAGAATGGAATACATCTGATTCTGGTCCTGAGAAGAATTCTGCTTTCAATTTGGTTGCTTTTATATTGCTCGAAACTACCAGCTCCCAGTGGGAATATTGTGCAAGGTCTGTGATGCCATCATAGTAAACTTACTGGGATTAGATGCTCAAAGCAAATAATAGGTCAGAAAAACATGTCTTCCCTACCACTGACTCTATCGAACCTGGTGAATTTACTTTGGTGTTGTCCATGTGCTTCGAGGAGCTGATGGCCTTCCTCTGGAACCAAGACAAGTATAAAAACCAGCTTCTGACTTCTGTTCTGGGAATCTGGTATGCTGCTGTGCGTGATGTTACATTTAAAAAATGTTAAACTAGCAAATGACATATTGATCTGACTTGTCTGATATACTTCAAAACAAAGGTCCAGGAGGACCATTTTCAAGTATGACTTTTTTTTTAACAAGAGTTTCCTTTTAAGTAATCTGCGGCATTAATAAACTGCATTTTTGTCTCACTCCATTTAAGGCATTCAAATCTTGCAATATGAAGAGAATCTAGCCTGGTGAATCAGGCAATGAAGAAAATATATCCAGCTACAGCACACAAACTACAAGAAGGCAGCGTACCACAACCACCTCAAAAGCAAAAGGGCATGGGATATAAATGCTGGACTCAGTTATCAGTTACATTATAGTGCAAACAAATAAATCTTGAAAATAACTACACCCGAATTACAAAAGGAATACTTCAAAACAGTTCGTGATCAGATTCTAAGATTGTGGAAGAATGAAATAAATTAAAACTACTAGTTATTTTTTCCAGTAATCAGAATGACTAAGGTGCATTCTTCATTTTATTTTATATTTGAAATGTAGTATATTTGAAGGGTACTGCACGTGGATATCACTAACAGACATTACACTTCAGATGTCACATTTTGTAAAGACATACAAAATAATCTTAAAATGTTCTGTTCTTCTGAGCTGCAACCTGAAACTGACAAGCACATTCCAAGGTGCTGAACTGCATGACAGCAACTGAACTCTGTGTGGATCATAAACATCGGCACAGACCAGTTGGGCCTGTTTCTGTGATGTAAATTCTTTGCTACTTTTGAAATTTAGCTGTCTGTTCAACAAGAATCACAATTTATAGCCTAATTAGACCCATGATTATAAAAGAGTAAATTGCCCAATCTTCTCCAATATCACATACAGTTTTTTTATAGCACTGCAAAGTGCATAAGAGTTGAATTGTGTAGTGGTGGCACAGCGCCACATGATGGCAAGATTCAGGTTTTTCTTCCAAACCTGCACAAACTGAATTAGGCACTTCTAGATGCATCACAAGAGACTTCACATGAAAAGAGAGGAAGTGGGACTGGGTGCCCCTTCCACAACTCGCAGCCAACAGCTTCTAAGCACTATAGCATTAAACTGATCACAGCGACTAAAGTAGCTGAGTTACATTTTTATCATCTGGAACTCTGTAGTTTGTATTATTTAGGAATTTCCTTTTGCAATTCCTTCCAGGTTTCCATAACATCAGGCCTCTGGCTCAATTACGTGTAAATTCAGGAAATGGTGGTGTCTGCAGTGTCTCACCTGAGTCAGAAGGTTGAGTGTTGGTGCTCCATACCAGGAACCTGATTACAAACATCAACACAGATTTTCCAAATCCACCACCAACTGAGTGTTGCACAGCGAGATACCAAACTCAAGCCTCATCTACCTCAGACAAATGTAGAAGATCTTCTGTACTATTTTGGAGAAAAGCTAGAGAACTCCCATTCCACCTTCAATCAACACAATGGAAACAGGTAATCTTGTTATTATAATGTTGCTCATTGTTGAGGCTTTGTTGCATACCAATTGCACAGCACACTCGCATTAACGCCATTCTCAATTTGTATGGCTCTGTGGACAGCCTTTTTGCCTTAGGAAGAAGGCTGCCTCTTCAAGCCCTGCTCCACAGAGTTGAGTTCATGACCCAAGTTGACTACCCCAATCTAAACCAGTACAGAACTGAAGAAGCAAAGTGGAGGTGCAAGGTTTTCAATGTAACATTAAAACAAGTCTACCTCTCTGGCAGATTTTAAAAAGTCCCATATCTACTCTCTCAAAGGAGTGTAGAGAAGTCCTGAGTCAATACTTATTCCTCATTCCATGTCACAAAAACAGACTACTTGGTCACTACTACATTGCTGCCTGCGGGAACTTGTTCAGAGGTTTCTGAATTTCCTACTTTATGACAGTCACTACTGCTCAGCAGCACTTCATTTGTTGTAAAACACTGTAGAACTCTTTATGGTCGTGAAAGGCTGTATCAAGTGTGCCCCATGCTAAGAGGAAAGTCATTCAAACCAAATAACTAACAACAAGGTCAGCCAGCTGACCTCACAGAATATGAATTCCATGAAAGGGGGTTTAAACTGGTTCAATCAGGAAGCCCTGACCAACAAAAAAGACTGAGTGTCAGGGACAATGGCACTCCAGTGCCTCACTCTGTAAGAGACAGTACTATAGTCAAGGACAAGTCACGTGAAAATAAAGGGAGACTTGGTGATGGGACACTGGCCCTTGCAGAGTTATTTCACCACCCAGAGGTCTACTGACACTGTGGAGCAACACTTGACCACAAGAGATTCACTTTAGCAGGTAAGTAACGGCATAAAATTGGGCAAAGGAAATGAATTATTAATCAGCAAAATCATATGTTGGGACACGTGATAATGTGATTGCACAAATAATGATTCTGTGCAAAAACAAGAGTTTAATTCATTCTTTTTTTTATTGGAATTCTTTTCTTTATCTCCTTTTTCAAATGTAGTCTCTTTCAAGGTGGTAGTAAACACTGCAAGCTGAATAATAAATTAAGCTTCAACTCCACCAAAATATATCGTCGCTAATACTTAGGTGTGGATTACTCATAATAAAAAGATTAGTTTATGCTGATGGCAAAGTAGAAAGTTTAGCCATGTTATTACGGGAGAATGTAGATCATTTATAAAGTCAACAAAAGAATAAATGACCCCTTTGAAAAATAAAATCCCTTCCAAAATTGGTGGATGTGTTCTGAGGAATATGTCACAAAAGCAAAGTAGAATTTATGCAAACCGGATCATTTGTTGCAAGTGCTAAAGACTGAAAACATTAAGATCTTAAATAGCTATCTCGCCCTTAAAGAGGGAGACTCATCCACAGGAAACCACTAGTTAAGCTCCTCCACCATATAGTGAAGAAAGACAGTATTTGGTTTACAAATTAAGTCTGTTTCCTGTTGAATGAGTCAAACTGAGCTGGGCAGTTAGGTGAGGTGGTTCAATTGAATTGCTTGTCTTCGAAGCAGTCACTTAGAAACAACAGTTGGATGACAACAGGCTTCTGCAAAAGTACACTTAATCTGTGCTGACATAGGAATTGTCACTGACCCCAAGAGGAACTTGTGGTAAACTTGCACTGACCTGGTAACTTCAGTTTTCTATACATTTTTGCCACCACTGTAAATTTCTCAAACGGTTTCAAACAAAGGGTGCAATTTCTCCTTCCATGGAGGTAGTGAGGAATGTGGCGAAAAGGGGAAATAATTGGAAAATTTGACCCCGGAGAGATACTTGCCCATGTCTTGCTACCTCAGCAATTAGGTTTTGGTAAGAAGATCCGTTGGGTACCTTCTAAACTTGCAAACAATTAAGAAACTTAAGTCAACAATTAATGGTTATTTAAGGAGCCCAACTTGGCACCAACCCAATTACCTGCCTTCCCTACATATGGGAAAAGTGAATGATTTCTCAACAGGGAAAACAAGGTGAGCTACATGCCAGGATAATAAAATGTGAGGCTGGATGAACACAGCAGGCCAAGCAGCATCCCAGGAGCACAAAAGCTGACGTTTCGGGCCTAGACCCTTCATCAGAGAAGGGTCTAGGCCCGAAACGTCAGCTTTTGTGCTCCTGGGATGCTGCTTGGCCTGCTGTGTTCATCCAGCCTCACATTTTATTATCTTGGAGTCTCCAGCATCTGCAGTACCCATTATCTCTGAGCTACATGCCAGGTTTTGTATGTCTTCTATTTGCCCCAATCTAGGGCCAAGTAAGGGTAAGGAGGTGGCCACTGAGAGCCAACCCTCTAGCTCTGTCTCTGACCCACGCAAACTCCATCTACCCACAAAACCTGAAAGAAAAAGACTTACCTTCTGACTTGTGCAACCCCTAAAGCTCCCCAGCCCTCCGGTGGTGTAAATTAGACCATAAGACATAGGAGTGGAAGTGAGGCCATTTGGCCCATCAAGTCCACTCTGCCATTTAAATCATGGCTGACGGGCATTTCAACTCCACTTCCTAGCACTCTCCCCGTAGTCCTTGATTCCTTCTGAGATCAAGAATTTGTCAATCTCTGCTTTGAAGGCATCCGACGTCCCAACCTCCACTGCACTCCGTGGCAATGAATTCCACAAGCCCACCACTCTCTGGCTGAAGAAATGTCGTCTCATTTCAGTTTTAAATTTACCCCCTCTAATTCTAAGGCTGTGCCCACAGGTCCTGGTCTCCCCGCCTAACGGAAACAACTTCCTAGCGTCCACTCCTTCTAAACAATGCAGTTATCTTTTTATATTTTTTGTATGGGAAAAGTAATTTTTAAAATCCAAAGATTGTTGAAGAATTGCTGCACTTTTAAAAACAAGTTACCTGATACTTGTTGCAAGCACTGTTTACACAGCTATTGACTCAAGCAGTAGGGAAGGCCTAGTTACAGATGAGCTGGAGCTGAGGGGCTGTGTACAAAAGGAGGTTTGGTCAGCAATAAACAGCAGACTGGTATGTGAAATAGAGAGCAATTATCGATGACAAAGGTCTCCTCCCTGCCAACAACTATGCTATTGGTTCTCAGATAGCTAAACAGGTTGGGGGTATGAATGTTTGGGTTAGAAGCCACTGGACCACTGAAAGGAAAGGGGCTGTTTTTGTACAGTAAAAAGCATCTCAAGCCTGAAAATAGGCATTTGTTTCCCCTCAACAGCCGCTGTAAGCTGTAACTTTCAATTAATATATCAGTATGAACCAGTTACTCTGTGCCTCCTACAAGTATTTGGGATGGAAGATCAAGGAGTATCATTCTGATAACAAAAGGCACTTCTCACCAAACCCTGTGGACAGAGACCACTGAACTGCCTTCCAAGTCTTTCCCTCTGCTCATAACACCTATATTTTTTGTGTCTGTCTAAGTGTGTCTGTAAGTTTGTGTAGAGGGGGAGTTATAGAGTCATAGTCACAGAATTATATAGCATGGAAACAGACTCTTCGGTCCAAACAGTCCATGCCAACCATAATTCCAAAGTAAACTAGTCCCTCCTGCCTGTGCTTGGCTCACATCCCTCTAAATATTTCTTATTCATGAAATTATTTAAATGTGTTCTAAACGTTGTAACTGTAGCCATATCCACCACTTCCTCTGGAAGTTCATTTCACACATGAACAGCTCTCTGTGTAAAAAAGTTGCCCCTCACATCTTTTTAAAAACTTTCTTCTCTCACCTTAAAATATGCCTCTGGTCTTGAAATTCCCCCATCCTAGGGAAAAGCCACCTGCTACACACTTTGTCTATACACCTCATGAATTTATAAACTTCTACAAAGTCAGCCCTCAATCTCTTACATTCCAGTGAAAAATGTCCCAGCCGATCCAGACTCTCCTTGTAAATGAAAGCCTCCATTCCCAACAACATCTTGATAAGTGTCTTCTAAACCCTCTCCAGCTTAATAATATCTTGCTTACAACAGGGCAACCAGAACTCAACACAGTACTCCAGAAGAGGTCTTGCCAATGTTCTGTGCAACCTCAACATGACATCCCAACTCCTTTACTCAAAGGTATGAGCATTGAAGCCAAGCATGCCAAATGTCTTCTTAACCATCCTGACTACCTGTGATGTAAAATTCAAAGAATTATGTACCTGAACCCCCAGGTCTCTCTGTTCTACAACACCATCCAAGGCCCTAATTTTAATTATTTAATGCCTGCCCTTGTTTGTTTTAGCAAAATGCAATACCTCACATTTATCCAAATTAAACTCCATCTCTCACTCCTCAGCCATTGACCTAATTGATTAAGATGTCTTTGTAATCTCAGATAACCTTCTTCACTGTCCACTATGCCGCCAATTTTGGTGTCATTCGCAAACTTACTAACCATGCCTTTTATACTCCCCTCTAAATCATTAATGTAGATGTCAAACAAAAGTGGGCCCAGCACCAATCCCTGTGTAACACTGCTGATAACTGGCCACCAGTCTGAAAAACAACCCACCTCCACCATCACTCTCTATCTCCTGCAAGCTCATCCTGAATCCCATGTGATCTAACTTTGCTAATTAGTCTACCATGCGGAACCTTGTCAAAAGCTTTATTAAAGTCCAAGTAAACAATGTCTATCACTCTGCCCTCATCAATCTTCTTAGGTTACTTCCTCAAAAATCTCAGTTAAGTTTGTGAGACATGATTTCCCTTGCACAAAACCATGCTGACTAAAGCTAACCATTCCTTGCCTCTCAAAATGCATATATAGAACACAGAACACTACAGCGCTGTACAGGCCCTTTGGCCCTCGAGGTTGCGCTGACCTGTACTTCCTGCAACATACCCACCACCGAAGACAGACTCGCAGGTCTATAGTTTCCAGGCTTCTCTTTACATCCATCCTTTAACAAAGGCAAACAAAAGCACCTCACCCATAGTTATACATGATACAAGTATTATGCAAGGGGACCCACAATTTCCTCCCTAACTTCCCACAATGTCCTGGGATACGCTAGATTAAGTTCTGGAGATTTATCTACCTTTGCATTTTCTAAGATCTCCAACATTTCCTTTTCAGTAATGTGAACTATTTTCAAAACATCAATATTTATTTCCAAGAGTTCTCTAGCCTCGATTTCTTTCTCCACAGTAAAAATTGACAGGAAATATTAATTTACTATTTCTCTCATCTCCTGAGATTCAGCACAAAAATGATCTCTTTGATCTCTGAGGCCCTACTCTCTCACTAGTTGCTCTCTTGCTCTTTAAGCACTTCTTGAATCCCTTTGCATTATCCTTAGCCTTACCTGCTAAGGTTATCTCATATCCCCTATTTGCTTTCCTGATCTCCCTCTTAAGAATGCCCCTATGCTCTACACTGTTCAAGACATTCATTTGAACCCAGTTATTGATATTTAACATATAATTATTTTTAATTCTTACGGATTCAATATCTTTATTCATCCATTGTTCCCTAATCCTACCAGCCTTACCTTTCACCGTAACAGGAACATAATAGAACATAGAACAGTACAGCACAGAACAGGCCCCCCAGCCCACAATGTTGTGCCGACCATTGATCCTCATATGACTGTGAACTCTCGCTATCACACTTTTGAAAGTCTCCTACTTAACAGATATCCCTTTATCTGCGAGCAGTCTATTCCAATCAACTTTTGTAAGCTCTTGTCTCATATTATTAAAATTTGCCTTAATCAAATTAAAAACTTAAACGTTAAAGGAAGACTTATCCTTTTCTAAAACTATTCTGAAACTAATTGAATTATGATCACTACATCCAAAATGTTCCCCTGCTATCACTTAGGTCATTTGCCCTGTCTTATTGTCCAAGTGAAGGTCAAGTTTTGCTCCTTCTCTAGTAGGAACAATTACATATAGATACAGAAAATTTTTTTTGAATATATTCAACAAATTTTTCATCCAAACCTTTGACACTGTGGTACTCCCAGTCAATGGCTGAAAAATTAAAATCATCTATTACAACGTTATTATGGATATATATCTGAGATCTCTCTACATATTTGTTCCTCAATTTCCCTCTGGCTACTGGGGTGGGGGGAGGGAAGCTACAGTACAATTCCGTCAAGTGATCATTCCTTCCTTATTTCTAATTTCAACCCATATGTTTTCAGTGGACAAACTTTTAGAAGTATGTTCTCTGATTACAGCAGTAATGTTTTCCTGAATCAAAAGAGCCACTCTCCCTCCTCCTTTGCCTAATTTCCCAACATTCCTATAACATCCGAAACCTACAACACTGAGCTGGCACTCCGGTCCATCCCTCAGCCAAGTTTCTGTAATAGCTATGATGTCCCAATACCATGCTCCCAAACATGCCCTGAGTTCATTAGCCCTACCTATAAGACCCCTTGCATTGAAATAAATGTAGTTTAATTCTTCAGAGTAACTTCGTTCTGACTTGGTCTTGACTATCTTTTCTAATTAACTGGTTCTTTTCAGATTCAGAACTATCCTCACCTATCTTTCTATTTACACTGCTACTTAGTAGACTAACCTAACCCTAACCTTCCAAACCCCTCTCTAATAGTTTACAGTCTCCCTTTATAGAACTAACAAACAGATATTAGTCCCCTTCCAGTTCAGGTGAAACCTATACTTTTTGAAAAGGATTTTTTTGCTCCAGAAGGGATCCTAATGATCCAAGAATCTGAATCCCTGAACATTACACCATTTCTTCAGCCACTGATTTATCTCCTTTATCATTTTATTCCTTCCTTTATTTGAGCTTCGCACCAGGGGTAAACTGGAGTCTACTACTTTTCAGGATCTGTTTTTGAATCTTCTATTTAGCTCTTATATTACTCACTCTGTAAAGCCGTAATCTTTTCCCTAGCTATATCATTCCTACCAATGTGTACATAACTTCTGACTTCTTACACTCTCCTTTAACAATATACTTCAAATATTTTGAGACGTCCTCAATCCTGGCACCAGGAAAGCAACAGACTATACTGGATTCAGGCTCATTGCCACAGAATCTCCTATCTGTGCCCCTGACAGGAGAGTGCCCTGTAACAATTATTCTTTTAAATTTTGTCAAAGCCTGCCTAATGTAAGAGTCATTCTTAGCACCCAAGATCTGGCTGCCTGTTCTGTTTTCTTCAGACAGACTATCCCTTTCAACAGTTTTATAAGTGGATTAGAGTTTTAACTAATAGTGACAAATGTCATCGGTTTATCTTTAGTCAGAATATTATTTCTATGTGAATAGAATTTTTGTTAGCTACAAAATTTTGGTCCGTGCTTTCCATCAACTTGGGTATAAAAGACAGGTTAAGTTGGAGAATTCTTTATTCCTTTTAAAATAACAACTCCAGGAATGTCAGGCTTAATTTCCAACATGTTACCCCATAACAGAGACACGTAGCACCTGGAATTGCCAGCCTCTGATCAGCTGCTAGCTTCAGAGCTTCACCTTTGAGTCCTGCAATTCACAGAAAGCTCGCTGGTGAGCTCTAAATAAGCTTATTGGAGCTCAGTGTATCAAACTTTCTTATTGGTGGAGGCAAAGAGTCAGTCACCATTGTGAACTCCTGCTTCCACACACAGCCTGAAAAATGTAAAAGTTCTGCCAGAGTTATACTCAATTGTCACAAGGAGCTTTCTGAAGAATACAGATGAACTGTCTCATGTTTTAGCGATGTATCATTTTCACTGAGTCTCATGAAAGGCTTTTCTCCACATGCCTCGCAGGTTTTCTCATACTATCAGCCTAAACTCACCTCAGTAACTTCTCATGCAATGCTAACCCAAATCTCCCACTTGCCATAGTCAAATGTACTCACTCAAGCCAGGAATATAATGGCATCCCTAGTTTGAGCCTGAAACCTCAACAGTACACCAAGTCAAGTGTTGCCAGTCTGGATTTACCCTTCATTATCAATGTAGTGGCACAGCAGCTACAAACAAAATGCTTCTCATAGCACACAGGTGGTACAGTTGACATTCCTTGCACATACACATTGCATGTTACTTTAACTGCTTACCTGCCTTTAGCCAATCCTATCTTACAATCCAAAACATATACTCTTTCTTTGTGTCCACTGTAGCCCAACATCTTATCATTGTTCAACTCCTGTTTCCTCCCATAGTCCAAAGATGTGCAGGCTATGTGGATTGGCCATGCTAAATTGCCCATAGTGTTCTGGGATGAGTAGCTTGGGTGGGCTATAGGGGGACGGGTCTGGGTGGGATCTCCGAGGGTTGGTGTGGACCAGTTGGGCCAAAGGGCCTGTTTCCACACTGTAGGGATCCTATGGTGATGTTGATGATGACACCAACACATACAGGGAAGCCTTCAATCACCTCAGAAATTTCACTTTTATTCACAAACACTAAACACATACAGAAATCAAACACGCAGAAGCTGATTTGCCTCTCAGAACAGAAACAGAATAGAACAGAACAGAATAGAATATAATAGAAATCTATTGTCATGTATATTTTTACCAAAAAATACAGTGAAAAAGTACACTATGGCACCTAGATTAATAATAGAAGTCATAAATAAGAAGAAAAACAGTAAAAGTTCATCACAGTTCTATTAAAGGCTCCTGGGTTCAGGTTATGCTGCAAAACTGGGCCAAAACCACTCAGAGCTGGGCTGAGACGACAATGCCAGCCAAGACCGCCCTGCCACATCAAGACCATCACACAGGGCTACTGGAAAACCCGGAAACGTTCTCCGAAGCAAGGTTGAGACTTCATACAAGACAAGATCTCTGTGCTGAGACTAGACTATCGTGCTGGTCTACTGGAATACCTGGAAGCCCTGAAGAAAGCCTCCACATTGGAGTAAGACCTCCATGTTGGGACAAAAATGCCACTCCAGGCCAAGACCACAGCTCCTGGACAAAACTACCACACCAGGAATCTGCCCTTCCTGGTTGCGGCTGCCACACCAGGAAACTGCTCCTCCCGGTTGAGACTGCCACACCAAGAGATAGTCCCGTCAGGTGCCAGGCCTATACCACCATTCCGGGACACTGGAAGCCACTCCATTGCTGGCCCTGGGCCGGGAGAAGACGCCTTCCATCAAAGTTGTTAGAAGAAGGTAAGATATCATTAAAAATTGAATCATTTTTTTAAAAAAGCAATGAAAGAAAATAAAATAAAGCGGATGAAGTAGACAAGCTCCAGGTTCCTGGGCTGAGGAGCTCACAAGTTTCACTGCGACTCAGATGCCATCTTGAAAAAAATTGCCTGCATGTTGAGAACCAACATTTCTACTGCCAATGATTGATGACAGCACCTAGTTCTCATCGACTGGACCCGGAAGTCGATTAACTCCTGTAGCAATTCAGCTGCATTCCATCATGCACAAGGTCATGCTTAATGTCCTCATCCTCATCAGAATTAGTGCCCCTGCTCTTCCAATTTATCACCATCCGTTACATCACCTTATTGCCCTCTCTCATTGTGCAGAGCACAGGGTCATATAGCACTTTCTATCTGGAACAAGACTCTTTCAAAATGATACCAGCAGCCAAACCTAACCATCAGCAGGCCTATCATTCGCTCCACCATCACCTCGGTTGAAAAATGAGCTGCAGTGTATCTGTGCTCTTTGTCAGTCAGGGATTGCATAATGGAGTCAACAGCCATGGTCACAGTTGCTAGTCCTTGTCTCCCAGTAACCTTATAAGAAAACTGACTCCCAAATGTTCAAAAATTCTCAAGGGGACACACATTATGGCAGCTTCCAGGTCACCAGGCACAAGTCTGTAAGAAGCAGAACCTCTGAACATAGATTATTTGCACACTAATGGAACCGAACCCTTTACTGTTAATGAAGTCAGTTGCGTTATGATATGGCTCTGTGAATCCTATTGCTCAGGCTCATCATGGGGAAATGAGATGAAGGGTTATGATCTGACACAAATGATATTGGTCGAAGTGACCCGAGACGTCCTCAGCCTGTGCAAATACTGTGTTTTGCTCATTCAGAGGAAATGGCATCAGAGAGAAATGACTCTGGCCTCCTGCTCACCCTAAGCAGCCTTCCAACTGCTATCTCTTCACGTGATGGCAATCCTTCATTTGCTAGAGGTTGCTGCTGGCCCTGGGTGCATAGATTCCTCTTCCATTTCTCTGCATCTTCGTTGCATCACAACAACAATGACAATAAGAGATAATGGGAACTGAAGATGCTGGAGAATTCCAAGATAATAAAATGTGAGGCTGGATGAACACAGCAGGCCATGCTCTCTGCTGAAGGGTCTAGGCCCGAAACGTCAGCTTTTGTGCTCCTGAGATGCTGCTTGGCCTGCTGTGTTCATCCAGCCTCACACTTTATTAACAATGACAATAAGCCCTGGAGTGGCTATATCCATTAGTCACACTTCCAATAAACCTGAGATTCTTACTGATATGAATAGTCAGTATTTGCAACCCATAGAAATGAAGGCTAAACATACTCCTCTATACAATAGGAGATGGGATATTGAGGCAAGGAGGGCATGACTCTTCTTGGCATTTTATCACGTGACAAATAAACGGTAGAGAATTTAAGTGAGGCATGAGTAATGAACCCTTCTCCATTCAACCCCTCATCACCACACCTGTGAGAGGTTTGCATTATATTTACAGTTCAGGTTAAGAGGAAATCAATTCCATAACCCTTTGCACCACTGGAGGTCTTGCATTAGTTGTGCGCATTGTGACCTGCAGGCGCCTGTTTTATGGTTACTTGTGATTACTTTTGTTTCGGAGAGATGTCTATCATCAATCTGCAAGAACCAATGACATGGAAAAAGTTGCTTCTGACCAGCATTTGCATCCCACACACTTGTGCAATGCATGCATTTAACATGCACAATGATATGATTGCAAGTAATTTTAACCTACACCCTTGAAGTGCATGATTGACAGGATTGCACCATGAACAGACTTCCATTGTTCAGAAATGGAGCCCACATTTTTGGTCAGTATGTGCACTTCCATTTTGCTTTAATAGGTTGCAATTAGCATGACAGATCATGAAAGGCATTGCAGGTCATGATCAAGTAAGTTTCAGGCTGATCAGCATGTTCACCCCAGCGTTGAATCTCCACATCCCTTCCTGCCTTGCACACCCTGGATAGTCTGGCTCCACTAAACTCCCACATGTGCTTATCCAACACTTTGAACTATGGCTCTAATTCTCATCTCTATCCCCTGAACTCACTACAGTTCGGTGCGCATCCCATTTCCTTCCCCTGCAATATCAGTTCCCTCTTAAATATCCAATCTCCTTCTTTCACCTCCATTTTACCCTCCAAATTTCCAGGATTGAATTGCACTACCAGAAATGCCATGATGGTGCAGAGATTCACATGTCAAATGCCAACATCCGTGGTCGTGGGGTATAAGCCCTGAGACACTGGTTGCTGGGTGTCCAAGGAAGAGCCAGTTACCCATTCTGAATTTAATGCCAAAAATTCTTGGTATCTCCTTTTGATCCGGTGGGTGGAAGAGTAGGAAAGAGTATATTAATGAAGTGGTATTAAGTAATAACAAAGGTGAAAATGAGCAATAATTCATATTAATAGGCACTCACCACTCACAAAAATCTTGTCTCAACATCCAGAACCTAGTTGGAAAATGCGACTTCTCGCTCTCAGGTCAAGAAAACATCCTTACTTACCTTGTCACATGATTCTCACAAATTCATCGCCACAGCCCACAACATTTACAGCCTTGGAAGATTCCATCTATAATTTTGTTTGGCAGTGTTTCCTGCCTTTTAAACCTGAAATTCAGTAGACCTGTATGAGCAAACAGTTTCTGAAGCTCAGATCTCTTATTTCAAAACACATTCTTGAACTCTATGAACTTTCTCTGGATCTCAGAAGGGGGCACATTGGAAGCAAGTAACTGATTACAGAACTTGAATTCTGAATGCAAAACGAAAGTGTGCAAATATAGGATGCACAAGTCTCAAGATGAAACTAAAGATAGAAGACATTGTTTTGCATCTTAAGCAGTCAATCCTGTGTCAATTCTCTTCCTGGGATAAGCCAAAATGAGGTTCAAGATTGTAGAGTTAATACAGGTAGAAATGGTAATAAGGTATTCCAAGAGTTCATTTAATCCCAGGACTACCGGCTATGGTCAAATGTAGCTTTCAGATCTACTTGATTAATGCCTGCTGAAAAATAGCATCCTTAAGATTTGCTATGAGTGTGTTGCGCATTCATCGATGACTCCCATTCAGTTCTAACCTTTTACAAATCAAAACAGCGATAAGATGCCTACCGTAAAAAATAACTTGCAAGTATATTCAGTACTGTTGCACTCTGTAATTTTACTGTTTGTATCAAGTCTGTCCCACAGGCTGAGCCAAAGGGAACAGTTTCTAGCTCTGCTTCTGGTTAGAATAATGACACACAAAAATGAATAAATCTCATGTCGCTTGTTAATCAATCCTATTAACACTGTCTGAAGCCCTAAGTCTGTTGTGAAATTATGCAGCAATGTTTCAAGTTTTACAAGCACGTATTATACTTTATTGTTAGCTCACTAGCTGAAACCACAGACCACCCTCTAACGTCAGCTCACTAGATAATCTTCAGACAAATAAACAAGGTACCAAATACTAGGCTGATAATTTCCATAGAAAGAATGTTAGTCTTGTAAGTTACATAGGTCTGAATCTAACCAGAAATCAACTGAGTGTCATCCAGTTTCATGGGGGTTTTCCCTCCACAACGATCTCACACGATCAGCTCACTCTTACTCCATGAACTGCATTCAACACCTCTATGATGTACTCCTCATCCAATGTTAGCCTGATTCTTCTATTCCCTATAGTTAGAAGTACGTGCCACTCATGGAGTCCCCTTGGATCCCCAGCACTGGCACTGTAAAAAGCTATTGTGCTCCGAGGCTAGCACTGGCAGTCTGGCATTGTTCTGTGCGGTTCATAACATTTGACTCAGACATTGCTAGTGTGATAAGGGAAAATTGCCGCAACGCATTGCAGACATGGACTTGAATGGGTTATGCAGAGGAAGACCATCAGCATCTCCCAGGAGGTCACACCACCAAGCCCTGCCAGCCACGTCTAAGGCTGCATCGTGTCAGTATGGTCTCAACCATCCAGAGGAATGCCCAGCAACGCCACAAGAAGATAAATGACCTCCTCCATTCTGTCAGGCTAAATGCCTCCATCTTCTTTCAGTTACCTCACACTCCCTCTATCTCGCAGCACACCTCTCACCATGAATTATAGCCAACCATTCTCATTATTACATGCCATCTTTTCCTGGACTCATTCTCGTCCACCCAATCCCTGAGACTATGAAACCTGCATGGCCTCTGCACCTTCTCTCTCACTAGTGACAACTCATACTAACATACCTTTAGCATATATCCTTCCATGTCCTCTCAGAAATTTATTAGATACTGGGAAACTTTAACATCTAGGTTTCCTTCCTCTTTCTGTTGTGTTTATCTATCTCACACATATATTAACATATCCGTGCCCCAAGCATTCCTGTTCTTATTTTTCTCAGTCAAGGGACTTTCAGTTTCAGTTGTGAAGGAGTATCAATGTGAAATTTTAGGCTTTTATTTCCCTTTTCTGATCCTGACTGACCTACTGTGGATCTCCAGCAAAATATGTTTTCATATTGGGTGGCTAAGTTATCTCCTGTGCTGTAACAGGACACAGATGTTTTCATTAAAAATCTACAATGCACAGACCATGTGGTGATGAGGTGCTGTGGGTACTGCATAACATCAGGTGGTTTTGAACCGGATACAATGGAGCTGTGTTTCCACTTGCATACTGCTCTCATTACTTCTCATGATTTTTTTCTATAACATAGACAAAACATACCATTATCATCTCAACTCAGTTTAGGCATAGATTAGGCAAAAAAACTGAAAAGTACACTTCAGCTTTAATCTAACGTACGGACTGTCAAACAAATGTTTCACCATAAACAAACTGACTGCTTGTAAGGACACAGACACCTAACCTCCTCTGAAGGTTAGAAAAATACTTTTTTAAGGAAGCTGAGGTAACACGATGTACACCGAGATAAACACAGCAAGCCAAGCAGCAACAAGAGGAGCAGGAAAGCTGACGTTTCGGGTCGAGACCCTTCTTCAGAAATGGGGGAGGAGAAGGGGTTCTAAAATAAATAGGGAGTGAGGGGAAAGTGGATAGAAGATGGATAAAGGAGAAGATAGGTGGAGAGGAGATAGACAGGTCAGAGAGGCAGGGTTGGAGCTAGTAAAGGTGAATGTAGGTGGGGAGTTAGGGAGGGGATAGGTCGGTCCAGGGAGGACGGAAAGGCGGAATGAGGTTGGTGGGTAGGAGATGGGGTGGGGTTTGAGGTGGGAGGAATGGTTAGGGAGGCAGGGACTAGCTGGGCTGGTTTTGGCATGTGGTCAGGAGAGGGGAGATTTTGAAGCCTGCGAAGTCCACATTGATACCCTTGGGCTGCAGGGTTCCCAAGCAAAATATGAGATGCTGTTCCTGCAGCTTTCAGGTGGCGTCATTGTGGCAATACAGGAGGCCCAGTATGGACATGTCGTCCAAAGAGTGGGAGGGGGAGATGAAATGGTTCGCAACTGGGAGGTGCAGTTGTTTGTTGCGAACTGAGCGTAGGTGTTCCGCAAAGTGGTCCCCAAGCCTCTGCTTCGTTTCCCCGATGTAGAGGAGGCCACAACGGGAATAGCGGATACAGTATACCACATTAGTATCTGTTCAGGTGAACATCTGTTTGATGTGGAAGGTCTTAAGACCATAAGACATAGGAGTGGGTGTAAGGCCATTCGGCCCATCGAGTCCACTCCGTCATTTAATCATGGCTGATGGGCTTTTCAACTCCACTTCCCCCCGCAGTCCTTGATTCCTTGTGAGATCAAGAATTTATCAATCTCTGCCTTGAAGACATTTAACGTCCTGGTCTCCACCGTGTTCCGTGGCAATGAATTGGGATGGGAGCGAGGTGGAAAGTGTAGGGACAGGTGTAGCACTTGCTTCGGTTACTTCAGAAAAGTGCCAGGGGTGGTGGGGCTGGAGGTGGGTGTGGAGCAGACAAGGGACTCACGGAGAGAGTGGTCCCTCCAGAAAGCAGATAAGGGTGGAGAAGGAAAAATGTCTTTGGTAGTGATGTCAGATTGCAGATGACAGAAGTGTCAGAGGATGACGCGTTGGATTCGGAGGTTGGTGGGATGGTACATGAGGACAAGGGGGATTCTGTTAAGGTTTTTAAGGAAGCTAATTTTTTGAAGGATATCAAGTGAATTTGTTACAGAGACTTGAATATTAAAGCAGGTACTACTAAAACTAAGAAATGTTTGTCAGCAAAGTACAAACAACAAAAGGGCATTCTAAAGAAAACTTAAATGGTTCTGCATTGCGAAACACAACAGTTAGCTAGCCCATGTGCAACAGGCAATAAAGCTTAGTTCCACGTCTTGAAATCTACCTATACCAAACTTGCAGTATCTGACACGCCAAGAGGAAGATCAGAGGTGACGGTGTTGCAGGAAGATCCCCCAAGCACCAGTGATTGTAACATGACTGCCAGTGTGCGGACTTCCATGCCATACATGCACTGGGCTCTTCAGTTGTGAGAGAAACAACAGAAGACACTGAAATAATCTGCAGCTTGAATTACTCAAACAGCAAGGTGTCTAACATGATTTTACCTTTGAACAAATGCAGTGCTTTAAAAAATTACTACGCCACAGCAACATTCAAATCAAAATCAGACTTGGCTTGTCATCAGTTCTGTTGAAGAGTCATCTAGACTTAAAATGTTAACTTGCTCTCTTTCCAAGGATGCTGCCTAACCTACTCGATTTCCAGAATGCTTTATTTTTGCTATTTTAACAGGGCATGGACAGGCAGGTGCAGGACAATAGGGCAACCCCATCAGGATGTGGATGTTTTAACTCCCTGGGACTTAAATTGTTCTTTAATGAAACAAAGGAATGCAGATGCTGGAGATTTGAAACAAAAACAGTAACTGCTGGCAAAACTCAGCAAATCTGGCTGCATCTGTGGCAAGAAAGTAGAGTTAACATTTCAAGTCTGGCGATTCTTCATCAGAACTTAAATAATTCTATTTTGTTTCCAGAAATGATATTGGGGTTATACACTTGATCCTGGTGCACTGTGCCAAGGAAGCAAATAATCAGTCAGAAAGAATACCCAGCTTTAATTAATTTTTTTATGAACCCTGTTGGAAAGTGTGCAAGAATCAATCGAGCAAGGATGGGATCAGGGTTCCCACAGAGTTTCACTAAAGAAGAATGACCACTTGGCAATACACCAGAAAGGGAATTTCTCCATATTGTGAAAAACAACATGTTCAAAGACAGAAAGCTAGCATGAAAGGTCAATAGAAACAGTAAAATGAACAGTTGAATTTTGTCCTACCTTTGGTTTTTATAAGCGAAGTCCCTTTCTTCTTCATTTACAGCTCTGTAAAGCTGTAGATTTTCCCTTTCCTGCCTTGTAACTGTTAGTCTCACCTACCAGTATTTTCTGCCTACCTGCTAAGGCTTTGATACGTGAACGTTCAAAGAGTCGTGCAGAGCTGTTTTCATTGTCCCACTCCTCCTCGTTGGCGTCCCAGCGGTTATTTATGTCATTATACTGCTGCTGTATCTCAATACTGTCATAGTCTGTCGCTGTTGACATTGTGCTGCTCATCCTTTAGGATAACTTGCAGTCCCTGATCACAGCTAGAAAACAAGAGATTTGTTCAGTCACAAACATAAGTGCACAACCTCAGGCACAGTCAGAAAAATCACCAAATTAGCTACTTTCAAGTCTCAAATGAGACCCATGGAGCAGGTGGGTAGCAGGTTTTATCTCTGAGCTGCCAAGCATTGTTCCCTGGCTCATGGAATCATACACAGAATCAGTTATACTTGTTATGGCCTCCACAGTTTAACATGCCGCACGTCCATAAGTGAAGGGTCGAGACAGACAGCAAGGTAGCCGTGGACCCATAATTCAGCAAAAGTCAATGCAACGATTATACAAGCAGAGAAATTTATTTGTAAATCTAAGCATTTATGATACAGACTTAGAAATTCATTCTGGAGTGGTATTGTTCAACAACAACAGTTGCACACATGTACAGAAAACCAAGCTGCATGCTGCCAAAATAACTGATGAGTGGAGCGCAATATGGGAATTAAAGAAGAGCCACATTACAGTCTTCATCTTTCATACAAATTCATTCAGTCTTCTGAAATTGTTGCATATTACTTTTCAATTCAATTTTGGGGTTGGGTGATTCAGTAGATTGTTCACAATGTTCTTTCAGGTCTGCCTAACCCAGGCTAATGATTCAAAGTTCTTCAGTATTCTCTTTCTTGGCTAGCTATATACATAACATATTTTATGCAGTTTAAATATAGCCTGGAGGGCTATAGAAAAGGACTCAAGCTAGCACTAATGCATACCACATTCAAAAAATGTATTAGACAGACAGCATGAGCAAATGTAGTACTTCAGAATTAACACACATTATAGGCCTGAAGATGCTGTCTGCATCTATGGTGCTTTACATTCAACTATGTACTACATCTTGACAAGGACAAAAGAAAATTAAGAATCCTGCTTTCCATTCTCTATTCTCTGTCCAGCACTTCACATGCAGTTTAGCCAGCATTGGGGGCAATGACATAAAATATCACCTTGTAGCTCTGATCCTTTGTAGCATAATTTTCAGGGTACTGCAATAAAAGGTTAAATTAATTGTGTGAACAGCTATTTAAGAGGATTCAAGGGCCTGAAATATTATCTCGAAAGTATTTGATTTACTTTTCCAAAACAGTCATACAAAAATACACACACACAATATTAGGAAACAGAGTAGGTTATTCAGCTTCTCGAGGCTGTTCAATCATTCAATAAGATCACTGCAGATCTGATTGTGGACCCGACTCCACATTCTCACGTACCCTGATAGTCTTTGACTCTCTCGTTTGTCATGAAACTATCTGCCTCTGCCGTAAAAATATTTAATGACCCTGCCTTCACCACTTTCTGAGGTGGATAGAGAAAGAACCCTGTCTAGGTATTAAATCTGAACCATACGATGAAAACCACTGATCCACAGGAATGACACTTATTTTGTTGCTGCTCACAGACCTACTGTATAGTTCTGCAATATGAATTGAATGAATTAATTTTATTGTCATATGTACTCACATGAGTGCAGTGAAAAGTTTACAAGTCGCCACTTACAGTGCTACCTTAGATACGAAACTACCTAGGTAGAGATTCTTGAGTACAATTCTCAGGAAAAAACATTAGAAAAATAAAGAAATAAGAAGTCCAGCATTACAGCCCTTCAAGAATACAAAATCATAGAAACAAATTAGAAAAATAAAGAAATAATAAGTTTTGAATAACAGAATATTTGCTTTGTATTACAGATTACCAGACTGAAAGGAAAGAAATGTCAACTAATTTTTCCATGATTTATGATTAGATTCCCTACAGTGTGGAAACAGGCCCTTCGGCCCAATAAGTCCACACTGCCCCTTGAAGCATCCCACCCAGACCTATCCCCCTATACCCCACACACCCCGGAACACTATGGGCAATTTAACACGGCCAATCCACCTAGCCTGCACATCTTTGGACTGTGGGAGGAAACCGGGGCACCTGGAGGAAACCCACGCAGACACGGGGAGAACGTGCAAACTCCAAACAGGCAGTTACCCGAGGCTGGAATTGAACCCGGGTCCCTGGTGCTGTGAGGCTGCAGTGCTAACCACTGTGCCACTGTGCTGCCCAAAATTTACCATTTTGCTAGAATTGGAGTGTTTGCACAATTAACACTGAATCACTGATAATAAAATGTGAGGCTGGATGAACACAGCAGGCCAAGCAGCATCTCAGGAGCACAAAAGCTGACGTTTCGGGCCTAGACCCTTCATCAGAGAGGGGGATGGGGTGAGGGTTCTGGAATAAATAGGGAGAGAGAGGGAGGCGGACCGAAGATGGAGAGAAAAGAAGATAGGTGGAGAGGAAAGTATAGGTGTGGAGAAGGGAGGGGATAGGTCAGTCCAGGGAAGACGGACAGGCCAAGGAGGTGGGATGAGGTTAGTAGGTAGGAGATGGAGGTGCGGCTTGGGGTGGGAGGAAGGGATGGGTGAGAGGAAGAACCCGGTGTGGCTTCCTCTACATTGGGGAAATCAAGCGGAGGCTTGGGGACCGCTTTGCAGAACACCTCCGCTCGGTTCGCAATAAACAACTGCACCTCCCAGTCGCTAACCATTTCCACTCCCCCTCCCATTTTTTAGATGACATGTCCATCATGGGCCTCCTGCAGTGCCACAGTGATGCCACCCGAAAGTTGCAGGAACAGCAACTCATATTCCGCTTGGGAACCCTGCAGCCCAATGGTATCAATGTGGACTTCTCAAGCTTCAAAATCTCCCCTTCCCCCACCGCATCCCAAAACCAGCCCAGTTCATCCCCTCCCCCCACTGCACCACACAACCAGCCCAGCTCTTCCCCTCCACCCACTGCATCCCAAAACCAGTCCAAACTGTCTCTGCCTCCCTAATCTGTTCTTCCTCTCACCCATCCCTTCCTCCCACCCCAAGCCGCACCTCCGTCTCCTACCTACTAAACTCATCCCACCTCCTTGACCTGTCCGTCTTCCCTGGACTGACCTATCCCCTCCCTACCTCCCCACCTATACTCTCCTCTCCACCTATCTTCTTTTCTCTCCATCTTCAGTCCGCCTCCCCCTCTCTCCCTATTTATTCCAGAACCCTCACCCCATCCCCCTCTCTGATGAAGGGTCTAGGCCCGAAACATCAGCTTTTGTGCTCCTGAGATGCTGCTGGGCCTGCTGTGTTCATCCAGCCTCACATTTTATTATCTTGGATTCTCCAGCATCTGCAGTTCCCATTATCACTAACACTGAATCACACAGTCTGGAACAAGCAGTGGGCCTGATTATAGCAAACTTATTCATCACCAACACATGATGGTAGGTCACCGAGAATTAGGCCTGAAAAATATAATTGGACAGCCACAATTCACCCATTATGAATAGCTTCTTCTAAACTTTAAAACTACTGTTCAAATGATTACAAACAGGTTGATTAACTTTATCATCCTTTTGATTATTCAATAACCTCTGCTGAACAGTGTTTGTTTAAACAATGACTGCCAAAGACATCAGCATAAATAACCTGAGATAATGGGAGCTCCAGATGCTGGAGAATCGAAGATAACGAAGTGTGAAACTGGATGAGCACAGCAGGCCAAGCAGTATCTCAGGAGCACAAAAGCTGACATTTCAGCCCTAGACCCTTCATCAGTGAGGATGTCTGATCTCTCTGATGAAGGGTCTAGGCCTGAAACATCAGCTTTTGTGCTCCTAAGATGCTGTTTGGCCTGCTGTGTTCATCCAGCTTCACACTTTGTTAGCATAGATAACCTGTTTTCTTTACCATCATGTCAGCAACACCATTAACCAAGCTATTAGGCCAGAAAAAACTGGCAGCAACAGCAACATAAAGTTGCCTGATACGCTTCAACATCAGAAAGATAAATGTCATGGCCCAGGATGTTGTCATACTGCCATTCATCAGCACTGACCTATCAAAACAGGCTCATGACAGATAGCAGCCTCATCTTGGTGGCATCTTTATAAGTTTGAGGTTTCTTAGGGGTCTTGGGTGTGTAGTTTTGAATTTAGGGTAAATGAACGACATCACGCGGCCTGTTCTGAGTCTTTCCGGCAGTAGGCCTGAGTGGTCTGATTGTTAGAAATCAGACAAAGGCTTAGATTGTTTCACTGAGAATAAAGTGTGATTGATCACATTTCTAGACAATGGCAGCAGCCTCTTGGGTCCCCAAGAGGCTAGTATCACACTGTAAACAGGGCTTCTGTAAACCATCCATTTACTTTTAAGATGAAAGGGAGTTAAGTCAAGAAGAACTATTTAGCATTTTCTACCTAGATACAAGGGTAACATGTTTCACATTACTATGATCAAGGGGGCAGAAATAATTCGTCTTTGAGATTAGGTTACAAACTTTTCTACAAATCAATGCATAGCACACACAAACAGGCTGGCTTCAGTGGGATCAGCAGAGAGGAAAGACTGCTTGACTTTGGGAGATACCGCAGCAGAATGTGGGAGGAAGTAGTCTCTAGCCAAAGACATACATCCTGAAGCCATCTAAATGAGTTAACCAACATCAGCATGCTGATTAAATACTTCCAAAACCATGGGCTCTAATCTTATTAACAAGGCCAATGTATGCTAGCTTATCAAATGACTTCTGAAAATACACTGTGCCTCCTTTATCTGTCCTGCTAGTTGCCTCCTCAAAGAATTCTGGTAAATTTGTCAGGCATGATTTCAGCCATGCTGGCTTCGGCCGACCATATTTTGCATTTCTAAATGCTCTGTTATTTCATCCTTTATAATAGACTCCAACACTTTCTCAATGACAGGTACATCAAGCTAATTGACATATAATTATCTGGTTTTTGGCGCCTTCCATTTCTCAATAAATGTGTTACACTGGGAGTTTTCCAATCCCCTGTGATTTTTCCAGAATGCAAGGATTCCTATAAGATTATTACCAGTGCATCCACTATCTCTGTAGCTACTTCTTTTAATATCTTATAATGTATCCATTGTTATGGTCCTGCTCTTTCTACATATGGTACTCCTTTCCCTAGCTCCCCAGAACAGGCCCTTCGGCCCTCGATACTGTGCCGACCTGTGAAACCAATCTGAAGCCCATCTAACTTACACTATTCCATTATCACCCATACGTTTATCCAATGACCATTTAAATGCCCTTAAACTTGGCGAGTCCAAGTTGCAGGCAGGGCATTCTATGCCCTTACTACTCTGAGTAAAGAACCTATCTCTGACATGTGTCCTATATCCATCACTCCTTAATTTAAAGCTATGTCCCCTTGTGCTTGCCATCACCATCCGAGGAAAAAGGGTCTCACTGTCCACCCTATCTAATCATCTTATATGTGTCTATTAAGTCACCTCTTAACCTTCTTCTCTCCAACGAAAACAGCCTCAAGTCCTTCAGCCTTTCCTCATAAGACCTTCCCTCCATACCAGGCAACATTCTGGTAAATCTCCTCTGCACCCTTTCCAATGCTTCCACATCCTTCCTATAATGCGGAGACCAGAACTGTATGCAATACTCCAAGTGCGGCTGCACCAGAGTTTTGTACAGCTGCAACGTGACCTCATGGCTCTGAAACTCAATCCCTCAAGGCCAATAAAACCTAACACACCATACGCCTTCCTAACAACCCTATCAACCTCGGTGGCACCTTTCAGGGATCTATGCACATGGACACCGAGATCTCTCTGCTCATCTACACTACCAAGAATCTTACAATTAGCTCCTACTCTGTATTCCTGTTACTCTTTCCAAAGTGAATCACCTCACACTTTTCCACATTAAACTCCATTTGCCACCTCGCAGCCAGTTTTGCAGCTTATCTATGTCTCTCTGTAACCTGCAACATCCTTCCGCACTATCTACGACTCCACTGGCTTTAGTGTCATCTGCAAATTTACTAACCCGTCCATCTACGCCTTCATCCAGGTCATTTATAAAAATAACAAATAGCAGTAGCACCAAAACAGATGTTTCAGTACACCACTAGTAACTGAACTCAGGATGAACATCTCCCATCATGCACCACCCTCTGTCTTCTTCCAACTAGCCAATTTTTGATCCAAACCGCTAAATCACCCTCAATCTCATGTCTCCATATTTTCTGCAATAGCCGACCGTGGGGAACCTTATCAAACGCTTTACTGAAATCCATATATACCACATCAACCGCTTTACCCTCATCCACCAGTTTGGTCACCTTCTCAAAGAACTCAATAAGGTTTGTGAGGCACGACCTACCCTTCACAAAACTGCATTGACTATCCCTAATCAATTTATTCTTTTCTAGATGATTATAAATCATATCTCTTATAATCCTTTCCAACACTTTACCCACAACCGAAGTAAGGCTCACTGGTCTATAATTACCAGGGTTGTCTCTACTCCCTTTCTTGAACAAGGGGACAACATTTGTTATGCTCCAGTCTTCTGGCACTATAGTAAACTGAGAAGTCTCCCTTTACAACTGATTATCCACACTACCATTTGGAATGGAAAACCATGCATAAACAAGCCTATGAAAGTTCCAATAAATGCTGTTAACATTCTCCACTCTATCTGTATGGGTCAATTTGGTTTGTCTCTAAATCAGCAGGTTTCTCAACTGGTCTGTTGTAACTGTCACATTTTCTTGTAGAGAAGAAAAACACTGAAAACAGCATGAAAGGTAATGTAAGAAACCCAACCAAGCAAGTCAATGTTGTTAGTACTACATCAGTTTGTCTGGATACAATTCCAAACTTTCAATACACTTCTGGCTGACAGGTATGTCACTGGGTGAAACTACTTTGCAATACTATTCTGTAGCAATTCCTCAACCGACCAATTCAACCTGCCAACAGGGAGCACTTATTTCTCATGCAATATAAACTGTTTCCTCTATATTTTGGTATTCTTGCATCGGTGCTGCTGACTGCATGATGAAAAACTTCGACAGCATTTCTCTTTTTCAAAAAGAGGTGACATTTGGAGGATTAAATATCCCTGTAGTTTGTATTGAGTAACGGTAAGTACTACTCTTAAAGTAATGAGTGTCAAAATCCAATATAAAGGAACAGCACTACTTAATAATGTAAATTGGATCTCACCCCAGGTTTGGGGCAACTGGGGTGAAAGACATCATATATTTTACAACCTACTTTGAAATCAAAGATTTTTAATTAAAGTCATATACAAATATGAGCTAATACTTCACAGTCACAAATAAAATACAGTAAAAGCAATGGCCTGATTCAGGGAAATACTGATAAGAGGTAGAAAGAGATGAATCATGTTGAGCAGAAATAACAGCACAGGCTAGCTGGTCCATGTGGTCTGTTCCTTGGTTCTACATTCTACGTAATTATTTCTTCAGAAAACAGGCATACTAACTTAAATCACCTAAGCAGACAACAAGACCTTAATGTGAGGATGAAAGCTCCAAACCATGTAACATTCCCTTACTCCAGTGCCAAAGTGAGATTAGATCATGTTTTTAAGCAGTATGTTTCACAGGTCATCTGATCTGTAATACAGAAGAGACTGATTCTATTTTTACCTGGCAATCGTACATTTTTATTCTCCAAAAGGGAAAACCAGATGACAACAACAAACAGAAAGCCTCGTTGGCTTTCCCCCCTCTCTAATCCAGGGGCACTAAGGCTGACTGGAGCAGCAGTGTTATTGACATCAGCTAAAACAACATGGACAAATCAAACAAAGGACCAATCTCAGGTCCAGATGCTTCAGTGTCATAATCACTGCAGACACAAAATCATAAGAATTAGCAGGAACTTAATTATCCAGCATTACATGCATTTGCTATTTTGAGCAGAAACAGAAGTAACGTTTAGCTATTACACTCTACTACTATCTTGGAGTGTCAAAAAGGTCCAGAACAATAAGTTACTAATCAAGAGGTGCCACTAGCAGAAAAACATTAAATTGCCCACAACAAACTGCATTTCAAATGGCTATTCATTCTCAGTCTGGAACTATAGCTGGAAGGGTGGTGTTAATAATTAAGATGGCTATTCACTGCCTCTCATAATATTTACATAAAGTCCTTCAGGCTAACAGCACTGCTCCACAATTGCATTTGACAAATCGACATCAATCACAGAAAAAAAAATTACCGACATAACGGTGAAATCATCCGAAGTCCGAGCAGAGTTGAAATCAATCTTTCACATGAACATAACACAATAAGTTGTAGGAGCAGAGGAGGCTATTTGACCCATCGCGTTGGGTCTGTTATTCAATCACTGATTTGGAAACTTCAACTCCATTTTCAATTATTTTATTCTGATTACTAAGTGCCTTTAATTTTGCATTTTTACTATTTTTTGCCCCTTTGGCCTTATTTTCTACTGTTTTCTAATGCTTGTAAACTCTGTCCCTTTCCTATTCCACTCTAGGTACCATTATCAGAACAGCTGTCCTGCAATACCACCATATCCTTTAGCTTTCTAAGTCTATGTAACGTCTACCAAGTCCTGCACAGCACTTCCTCCCTCCCTCCTCCAACCCCCACCACCCCCAAAACTAATGTAAAACCTTTTTCATATACCTAGATGTTCTATTTTCCAGGGCAACGGTCACAGTATTGTTCAAGTGAAGCTCATCTGACTGAAACAGCTTTATTCCACCCCAACCTTGTATGAATCTGAATTCCAACTATTTCTGGAAATGAAAGAAGCTCAGGACCAGGAGGTTCAGAATGAAATTGAGACTAGTTGTTACAATTAGGTTCTGCAGTACATTTAAAGGAAAACATATTTGTGTGTTTAAGCCCAAACAAAGCAATGAAACCCACCTTTCGAATTTTAGAGTCTCTATCAGGTGGAATTTGGCATTAATGCTACTCCTGGCAGAACATTTGGCCTGTAGTAAATTTTTCTCTATGTAAGCAAAACACGTTTGAAAGAGCAGTGGTCTAATTTAGTACAAGTGCAAAGTGAGGAAAGACAAATGAAAGATATTTATTTCCATTGATTTCATCCTAATTCTGATTATGAGTTGTACCTACATTCTGGTCAAGAGTCTGCATTGCTAAATGTGAGGGGCCAAGAGTCCTGCTGGCGAAGAGGGACTGCAGAAATTTCTGTCCACAGATCTTTGCCACATTCAACAATGCCAACAACACCTATCTATTTAATTAAAAGGCCTGTGTTTAGAATGTGACTTCTTTTTGGATTAGGAGCCCTGTTACATACTGTGGAATTCTGTGGAACTCAAACTCACTCTCCCTCCTCCCTTCTTGCCATACATAATAATTAAAATTGAACAAAAAATAAAACAAACCTGAATGAATGACTGATTACTTTTCGTTAAGTGTAAGAACAGTGTCTTGAAAAGTTGTATATAATTGTGACATGAAAACTCCTCAGAATCTTTTAGGGATGATTGGGGAAACCTTGAGTTTCAGGGAACCTGAATGGAAAAGTGGCAGCAGATCTAACCAAAGTAATCAAATTGTTCAAATTACTGGACTGCAATTTTCTTCTGTCACTTGGCTTTTGAGCTGTCAAAAGCATGTAGTGAGAATTAACATTTAATACATAACATTAAGAAGCGCACAACAGAGGAATATAGTGTTAATCACTCCCCAGTCCATCAAAAATGTGTCCCGTTAAGTTAAAGGTACTTCCAAGAGGTTTTCCTCCAGACCAGAGTAAGGCTATCTATATCTGTCAGGCGATGGACGTTCTACTGCTGCTAAAACTGACATACGCACAACCAATTATAAACATGTGTTTACATGAGAAAACAAAATATGCTACCATTACTTCCAGATGATTCCTGTAGAACTACAACACCTACAGTGGACCAGGACAGCTAATATTGCAGGAGAATCAATTATGAAAAGAGAGACGAAGGAAAGGCAAAGATCTAAGGGGTGTGTTGGTTGTGATAAACCAGATACCTCATTAAAAGGCACGTCAGAAAATATGCAATGTTAACATTGCCTAACACGCAAGCATTTCCTACACAGGATCAGTATTGTGTATTCACGTGTATTGAATACTAAACAACCAGGTGACCTAGCCAAATAAAATATCAAAGAACAAATGCATGCATTGCAACAGCTATGTATTTGTTTTGGTGAATGGACAAGGAAAAGTAGGCAAACTGTGTCTAATTAAATGAATGAACGGAGTCATATAAAGTAAGACAGCAAACATGAGCACTTGGAACAGTGGAATTCAGCAAAATGTTGAATAAGAGGGCAAAAGATAGAGTATGGAAGTATCTGACAAAGAATACAAGATAGGATTGTAAAAGCTTCCATATGTATGTAAAAAGAAAATCATTAGTGCAGGTAAATGCCCCCTTACAGCAGAACTGACAATCAAAAACAAGGAAATGGCACAGCATTTAAACAACTACTTTAATTCATGGAATCACAGAATCCCTAGTGTGGAAGAAGGCCATTCAGTCCACTGAGCCCACACCAACCCTTTCAACAGCAACCCATCGAGACCCATTGCCCCCTACCCTAGCCTGTAACCCTACATTTCCCATGGCTAATCCAGCCAGCCTGCATATCCCTGGACACTACGGGCAATTTAGATGACCAATGACCCTAACCTGCACATCTTTGGACTGTGGCAGGAAACCGGTGTACCCAGAGGTCTACTTGGATATTACATGGAGAATGTGCAAACTCCACACCGACAGTGTCCCGAGTTTGGAAGCAAACCCAGTCCCTGGCGCTGTGAGGCAGCAGTGCTAACCAGTGAGCCACAAAGCCTTCTTCAAAGAAGACACAAACAACTGCCTAGATATGCAAGGGAAGGAAGGTCTATTAGGTAGGAGGAATTGAAGGAAACTAGTATTAGTTAAAAAATAAAGCGCTGGAGAAATTAATAGGTCTGAACTTTGGTAAAACCCCAGGGTCTGCTAATCTACATCCTATGGCGCTGAAGGAGATGGCCATGGAATTGGTGGACGTTCTGTAGATGCTGGAACAGTCCTGGAAATTGGAGGGAGGAAAATGTAACCTCAATATTTATAACAAGGATAACCTGTGATAAAGAGGGTTACTTACCAGGCAAGTTTGAGCCTGAATCCATGTAGTTCAGAATGAAATGTGAAGTTATTGAAAAATATAAGATCTTGCCGGGATTTGGAGGGGTGGATTCTGAGAGGATGTTTCTCTTTACGGAAGAGTTTAGAAGTAGGGTTCTCCCAGTTAAGATGAAGAAATCTTTTTTTCTCAAGGGTCATGAATCTAGGGAATTCATTTCCCTAGGAGAGGTGGAAGCAGGATCGTTAATTTTTTTAAGGCAGAAATGAATAGATTCTTGAATAACAAAGGAATCAAAGGGTAACAAAAGTAGGCAGGAAGGACAGTAGAAGCTACAATCAGGTATGATCTTTTTGAATGACAGAGCAGTCTCAATGAGTGGAATGGCTGACTCCTGCTCCTACAGCTCATGTGTCAGCCTTAGTGGAGAGAGAAATATTACGGCTGAATGATCTTTGATGGAAGCCAGAAAGTATAAGAGGCACGGAAAGAGAGAGAGACAGGAAAAAAAACAAAAGGGAAGGTGCATGAGAAAGGTGGAAGGCAGAAGAAAGTAAATGACAAAAGGAATTATGGAACAAAGACAAAGGAGGTCATAATGGCGAAAGTAAAGCGTCAAAAGATGCATCCAGAATGAGTATAAATTGATAAAGTACAGCTATCATCCAGGAAAGAAAAGTGATATGAAGTTTATAATCTAAAACTTTTGATCACTAAGTCTGTAGTGGGCACTACAACAAGGTTCTTCGTTCATGAGGAAAAAGTGCTTCAAACAAATAAGATGCATTCCAGCAACCGGTGAATCATTCTTGAATTTAGGCAGCAACAGGAGAGGAAAAAAACATTAAAACAACTCCCACACCTCAGGACACACAAGTTAAAAAAATAAACAATTCAATTTTGATTACACACAGAGCAAAAGAACAGCTGGCATGAATTTAAGGTTTTCAATCCACTGGCATTCACAGATTGGTTAAACCACATTCCCTGATTTTAGGATGTCCTTGACAGCCCTGTAATCTGCTGCCAATAATTATACTGTACATTCTGTAGTTTGATTTGCTCTAGTAAATTTTACAGCACAACTTACAGATTTAGTTTCTCTTAATTAACTTATATTAAAGATACATCTTGTGATATGATTCAGACAGATGGTAAGTTAACATTGTGTTATGTACATCTGCAGTCAGATTAACCGAAGGGTCATTGAAATAGCAATCAGGGCCAAGAAAGCTGGATGATTTTCCCCTCACTTTGTCTGGCTCATCTAGGGGCAATTCTCATGCCTTTTGTTTAATTCATTCAGGAGTTGTAGATTTTGCTGGCTGACCCAGCATTCATTGCTCAAACCAAATCACCCTTGAGAAGGTGATGATGAATTGGCTTCTTGAAATACTACACCCAATTTGGTGTAGGGACATCCACAATGCTGTTGGGTAGTGAGTTCCAGGATTCCACCCACACAACAAAGTAAAATTTGAGATAATGGGAACTGCAGATGCTGGAGAATTCCAAGATAATAAAATGTGAGGCTGGATGAACACAGCAGGCCAAGCAGCATCCTGAGATGCTGCTTGGCCTGCTGTGTTCATCCAGCCTCACATTTTATTATAAAGTAAAATTTGATCTGAGATGCAAAGGGGATTTTACAGCAGGTAACCAAAATCTCAGTAGAAGAGATAGGTTTAGGGAACGTCTTAAAGGAGGAAAGAGGATTACAGAGGTGGAGAGGCTTAGCAAGAGCCTTTCAGAACTTAGGGCATTGTAGTTGAAGACACATCAGCCAACTCTGCAATCATTAATTTCAAGGATGCTCAATGGACCAGAATTAGAGGAATGTAAATATTTCTGAGGATTATGTGGTTTGAAGAGATCACAAAGTTAAGGAGGAAGCATCATGGGATCAGAAAACAAGGAAGTAGATTAAAAAATTGGTGCTTGATTAGGAACCAATTTAGCTCAGTCTATATAGAGGGTGACGGGTGATTGGGAATTTAATGCAAGTTAGGACATGGGCAGCAAATTTTGGGGTAAAACGTGGTTGGCCAAGAGTAAATTGGAATAGACCAGTCAAAGAGTAACAAGACATGGATGAGGATTTCATCAGCACGTAGTTGACGCAATGACAGAGTCAGAAAAGTTAGAGATAAGCGTACAGACCTTCTTCCTTAATGCACAATTCCTGAGTCCAATATTTATTAATTATTCTTTTTGATCATGGGATTTAAGCAATGAACAGCAGTGGTGGGAAACACACTAAGACCTAGAAAGCTTCTCAAGGCAGTAAAGTTAGTTTTCCAAATCTACAGAAAGCCGCACTGAATAACTCCCTCTCAAAATAATGTAGGTTGAAAGATAAGCAGAAATGTAGTCATACACCCAAGGAGCATCAAATGGCCCCAAATCTATCAACCTCACTTAGAGAGGTCACAAAGAAGGCTATCACAGGGAAGCAAATATCTCACCCTGGAGCAATGAAAGGGTCAATTCTAATGTTAAGGCTTGGGAAGAATTTTCAATCCAATTGACCTCTTCTGAAGGCAAGAGTTGAAGTTGACTCGGATCCACTCAGAGCAATGACTCTAAAATAACTCAATCATTGTTATTCAAATATTTTAAGTCTTGTCAGCAAAATGTAACAGACTATTCAAAAGCTGAACTTGACTGTCTCCTTAATAATATTCACCATTATGCTGTGGCAGGGGTCACTGGACAAGGACTGGGAATATGGACCATATCTGACCTGTAGCTCTAATATATAACAGCAACAATTCAAGTAAAACTTCAGTAAAAAAAGCACCCTACTGTAGTCCCTGTACACCCACAACTATGTAGCCAAATCCAGAACAAACAGCACCTACAAGTTTGCTGATAACACCACCACAGTCGGACGGATATCAAACAATGATGAGTCAGAATACAGAAAGGAGATTGAGGGTTTGCTGTCATCGTGCAATGATAACAACCTCTCTTTTAATGTCAGAAGAACAAAAGTACTGATCACTGACTTCAGAAAGAAAGGAGAACACATCCCCATCTACATCAACGGAGGAGAGATTGAGCAGGTTGGGAGCATTCCTAGAAGTGACTATAACCAATAACCTGTCCTGAACTTCCTATGTAGATGCGACAGTCAAGGAGGCACAACAATCTTTATTCTTCCTCAGGCAGCTTCGGAAATTTGGCATGTCCATGACCCTCACTAAACTTTTACAGATACACCATGGAAAGCATAATATCTGAGTGCATAACGGCTTGGTACGACAACTCATGTGCTCAGGACCATTAAGGAACTATACAGATGGTTCTGTACATTGCCCAGACCATCATGGAAGCCAATCTTCCATCCATGGACTCTATTTACCCTTCTCATTGTTGCTGAAAGGCTGCCAACATCATCAAAGATCCCTCCCATCCTGGTAATGCTTTCCTACAACCTCTTCTATCAGGCAGAAGATATAGAAGCTTCAACACTCATCAGAAGGTTCAAGAACAGCTTCTTCCCTGCCATTATTACATTGATGAATGAATTTTCTAACTTCAAATAATGTTGATCTTGCATTGTGCACCTCCTATGCAGTGTGACCTATATGCCTCAATCTGTCTGAGCACCCTATGATCTGCTGCCTGCACTACTCGCAAACAGTGCTTTTCAACGTACTTCGGTACATCTGACTACAATAAATCAAATCAAATCAAATCAAACTGAGCTTGGCCAGTTCCATACGGACAGAAGATTCAGCCTGACACCTTCCTAGTCTGTGTAACATTATGCATTTGCCCATTGAGAATCAGGGTCATTACAATATTCCTGTCATGACAAACAACCACAAAGTCCTTTGTAATCTTCTGCAACCAAACACAATAAAGGCATAAAGTTCTTATACTTCATTGAACATCCCCATTAGGTTACTTTTGCTAACACTGCCTGGGAGCAGTTGTAGCAAAATATTAAAAAGTGCAGCCTATTAACAGTTATACAGTAGTGTTGCTCATCCCTTCTTGGCTATGGACATCAATGGATGGCCCAAAGAAATGGGATAATAATAGACTCTGACAGCCTAGCATTAATTGGTTACATATCTGAATTCCCTGAATACCCCTGCTGTTAATTGGCTAAAGCCCCATTGTACTGTATTATCATCCACAGGGACTGAACACACTGCATAAAAAAGATAAAGTGCTGGGTTATCAGAATTTTTCATTATTCTGATCTAAATTGCGCAAACCAAACTTGATTACTCTGATGAAGGGTCTAGGCCCGAAACGTCAGCTTTTGTGCTCCTGAGATGCTGCTTGGCCTGCTGTGTTCATCCAGCCTCACATTTTATTATCTTGGAATCTCCAGCATCTGCAGTTCCCATTATCTTTGATTACAGAGCACCTCTTTGTCCCAGTTAGATTTCAATCTATTCTCTTTTTATCCACATTTTAAGCTCTTGGAAGTGGAATCCTACAAGAGGTGGGCAATTCTTTTATTTTGCTGTTTCTCTACATTGTAGAAATTTACAAGGCTTTTTGACTCATCATGTCAGTGCTGCCCGAAAGAGCTTTTAGGCCTAGACTCACTCTTTAGCTCTGGATCCATATTCTGATAGGCTTTGGGAATTCAAGTCCATATCAAAGGGCTTTAAATATTGAGTAATGATTTCTACCCTATCTAAAGCAGCATATTGATTAGATCTGTTTTCTAAAGGTGGAACTCTGTTGTTGCTATGTATACATTACAGTGACACTTGGAATGAAGGAACTGCTAATGGATGCAAGCATTTCCCAAAAACAATCTGAATTTACCAGCATTACAATTACTGAATCCCTTCACGGAAGTTATTTCTCTGATTGACTCTTATAGTAGGTCACCCACAAAAAGGAATTAAAAGAAATAAGGAGAACTATCCAAATGCCAGGCAAACAATAGTTTTCTGCAAGCTTTTTTTGAGGCTGAATAAGATGTTTACTCAGCAAAATGTAAACAAATGTGGATGAGTTAGTGTTACTGTCATTTCCATTGAGTGATTCTCAACATGGTTACCTGTTCATATCAGAAGACTAAGCTCTGTATTTTAAACTGAAAGTTAACGAGAACTATTGGACGAACAGGAAACAAAAAAATGCAAGTCCAGGAGCTAAGGGAGATGTAAGGAGCCCTAGTACAATGAGGTTGAACCAAGAATGGGTGCTGCTTAAGATGAATCAGAGAAAATAATTGTTTCCAAGTACTGATCCTGACAGGCCATTTGGTTATCAGGGATCAAGCAGATTGCTAGAAGATAACAAAGAAGATGGGCAGGATCTTGTGGCATAGTGGTAATATTTCTCCTTCAGACCAGGATGCCAAGGTTCAAGTTGCACCTGGTTGAGAAGAGTGCAATACTATCTCCGAACAGGTTGGTTAGAAAATATTAGCAGATAAAATGGAACAATTGGAAGGTTAGAAGGAAACTCAAACTCAACATTTTTAATAATGAAAAATTAACAGTTAGTATATTTCCACCTTTATTTTTTTTCCTACATTTAGATTTTCCTGTTCCATGCACTATTCCCAAGTGCAGCAAGTGAGATCAAGCATTTTCCTTTGCACCTGTCACTCTTCAACCAGTCATCAATACAAAACCAGACCAGTTCTGCTTGATTCATATCTTGTTTTCAGACTGCCACGTTGGTTTATATCCAGTCAACGGGGAGGCAATGGCCTGGTAGCATTATCACTAAACGACCAATCCACAAACTTAGTTATTGTTCTGGGCACTCGGGTTCAAATTCCACGATGGCAGATAGTTGAATTTGAATTCAATAAAGAAACTGGAATTAACAGTCTAATGATGGCCATGAAATCATTGTCGTTTGTTGTAAAAACCTATCTGGTTCATTAATGGCTTTTAGGGAAGGAAATTTGTCATCCATACTTGGACTGGCCTACATGTGACTCCAGAACCGCAGCAATGTGGTTGAGTCTTAACTGCCCTCTGGGCAATTAGGGATGTGCAGCAAATGCTGGCCTAGACCAGAGATGTCTATATCTCATGAGTGAATAAATAAGAAAAAATCTGAAAGAAATGCCCATGACTGAACATATTCAGCTGCTTCAATGCCTTTCCTTACATTATAAGGTTAAAGGTAGGAGTGTATGCTGATGATTGTGTACTATTCAGCAGTGGACTCCTCAGACACTGAAGCAGTCTGTGTTCCTCACACAACAAGACCTGAACAACATTCTAAGTGGCAAGTAACGTTCACACCACAGTCCCAGGAAATGACCATGTCCAAGAACCGAGAAACTAATATTCTCCCCTTGACACTCAATGGCACTACCTTAGTTGAAATCCCCACATTAACATCCTGGGAGTTAACAGTGAATAGAAACTGAACTGGACCAAACATAAAATAGTCCTACAACAGCAAATAGGAAGCTAGAAATTCTTAATTCTGAATATTTCATCTCCTGACTCCCAACTGTCTGCCACCTATCTACAAAGCACAAGTCAGGAGAGTGGTAGAATACTCTCCAGTTGTCTGCATGAGTGCAGCTCCAAAAGTAGACAAAATGTTCAACACCAACCAGCTCAATTGACTGGCATCCCACTTAACATCTTCAAAATTCACAGTCTACTACCAACATTCAGTGGCAGCAGTCTGCACCATATACAAGATGTGCTGCAGGAACTAGCCAAGGTTCCTTCAACAACATCTTCCGAACCTACAGCCTCTATCACTGAGAAGAACAAGTACAACAGACACACAGAACATTACTATACGCAATTCCCCTCCAAGACACACATCATCCTGACTTGGAACAATGTTGCTATTCCTTCACTATTACAGGATCAAAATTCTTTCCGAACAGCACTGTTGATGTATCTTCAACAGACAGACTGCAATGGTCTTAGACAGCGCCTCACCAGCACCTTTGCAAGGGCAATTAAGGATAAGTAATCAATGCTGGCCTAGTCAGCAACATCCTCATTCTAGATAAGAAGGAGATGGTGGCATTGTGGTAATATCACTGGACTAGTAATCCAGAGGCCCATGGACATCTATGGGCATGATTCAAATCTCAGCAGGTGAGGCTAGTTTAGTTTGGGATTATGTTCGGCATGGACTGGTTGGACTGAAGGGTCTGTTTCTGTATTGGATGATGCTACGGAATTTAATTTCAAATATTACATCTGAAATGTGAAGCTGGTCAAAGTAATGGCGAAGGTGAAACTATCATTGGTGTTATGAATACCCAATTGGTTCACTAATGCCTATAAATCACAGAATTCATTCAGAAGCAGGCCATACAGGCCACTGAGTCAATATGGCCCTTCCGAAGAGCATCCAATCCAAACCCATCCCATCCATGTAAAACTTAACTTCCCATGGCTGATGCACGTAGCCTGCACATCTCTGGATACTATGGACAATTTAGCATGTCTAATCCATCTAACCTATAGTAAGGAAGGAAACCTGAACACCCAGAGGAAACCCAGGCAGGCACGGGAAGAACGTTCGAACTCCACACAGACAGTCACCTGAAGGTGGATTCAAACCCATGCCACTGGCATCGTGAGGCAGCATGCTGCCTTAAAGAAGAAAAGAACAGCAAAGGCTGGGCTCAAGAGTTTATTGTTTCATCTCTCAGAATACATTACAAAATGCTTCTCATATGATGGATTCACAAAATAAATCTTAGCCTTGTTAGACAACATGTAAAATTGTCCAGCTAAACTGCTGTTCTCAATACTATTTATTTCAGACCAAAATATAAATGCACCAGCTGGCATACTAGCCTTGCTTGAAGGCAAAATAGATGTTCATTTAAGGGATATATACAGTAGTCTGACATTTAAAAAATTATCAAGGAAGAATCTTTGTTTGAGAGAATGGATAGTTAAAATATCTGAACCACTAATAAACCATGACATAAATATTACAAATGGGTGCTACAAGAACATGATGTTCTCCTGATCAGCACTCCTGCCGCTCAACAGCCACCTCCTCCAATATTAGCACAGGATGGCTGCATTTCGTACTATCTATAGAATGCACTTCAACAATTCACCAAGGTTACTGCAACAGAGTCTTATGACCCCTACTATGAAGAAGGGCAAGAGAAGTAATGTCATGGGAACACCGTAACCTCCAAGTCACACATTATCCCAACTTGGACATTTATCAGCATTCCCACATTATTGCTGAATCAATTTCCTGGGTACTTCCTAGCTAATACAATTGTGAAAATATCACCAGCATGGAGACTGCAGCAGTTCAAGCACAAAAGACCACTACAATTCTCTTCGGGTAACTGGGAACGGGAAATAAATATTGCATTTTCAAAAGTTTTAAACCTATCGAGAACAAAAGAAACACTAAGGATAGATAGGTTCAAAAACCTGGTTCTACAGCATTACTGCTCCCACGATAAGACATTCCACTTCCGCACATCCCAGATGTCCAAGTTCTTCAAGGACCGCAACTTTCCCCCCTCAGTGATCGAGAACGCCCTTGACCGCGTCTCCCGTATTTCCCGCAACACATCCCTCACACCCCGCCCCCGCCACAACCGCTCAAAGAGGATCCCCCTCGTTCTCACACACCACCCCACCAACCTCCGGATACAACGCATCATCCTCCGACACTTCCGCCATCTACAATTCGACCCCACCACCCAAGACATTTTTCCATCCCCACCCCTGTCTGCTTTCCGGAGAGACCACTCTCTCCGTGACTCCCTTGTTCGCTCCACACTGCCCTCCAACCCCACCACACCCAGCACCTTCCCCTGCAACCGCAGGAAATGCTACACTTGCCCCCACACCTCCTCCCTCACCCCATCCCAGGCCCCAAGATGACATTCCACATTAAGCAGAGGTTCACCTGCACATCTGCCAATGTGGTATACTGCATCCACTGTACCTGGTGTGGCTTCCTCTACATTGGGGAAACCAAGTGGAGGCTTGGGGACCGCTTTGCAGAACACCTCCGCTCAGTTCGCAACAAACAACTGCACCTCCCAGTCGCAAACCATTTCCACTCCCCCTCCCATTCTTTAGATGACATGTCCATCATGGGCCTCCTGCAGTGCCACAATGATGCCACCCGAAGGTTGCAGGAACAGCAACTCATATTCCGCTTGGGAACCCTGCAACCGGATGGTATCAATATGGACTTCACCAGTTTCAAAATCTCCCCTTCCCCCACCGCATCCCAAAACCAGCCCAGTTCGTCCCCTCCCCCCACTGCACCACACAACTAGCCCAGCTCTTCCCCTCCACCCACTGCATCCCAAAACCAGTCCAACCTGTCTCTGCCTCCCTAACCGGTTCTTCCTCTCACCCATCCCTTCCTCCCACCCCAAGCCGCACCTCCATCCCCTACCTACTAACCTCATCCCACCTCCTTGACCTGTCCGTCTTCCCTGGACTGACCTATCCCCCCCCTACCTCCCCACCTATACTCTCTCCACCTATCTTCTTTTCTCTCCATCTTCAGTCCGCCTCCCCCTCTCTCCCTGTTTATTCCAGAACCCTCACCCCATCCCCCTCTCTGATGAAGGGTCTAGGCCCGAAACGTCAGCTTTTGTGCTCCTGAGATGCTGCTTGGCCTGCTGTGTTCATCCAGCCTCACATTTTATTATCTTGGATTCTCCAGGATCTGCAGTTCCCATTATCTCCTCTACAGCATTACTTTACTGTTTAAAAAATTCTTACTATCCTTCATCCAAGTTATTTCTAAGTACTTAACATCAAATTTTATACAGAAAGTGAAGTTAATCAAAAGACAAAGAAACTTAACACACGCAATCAATCATGAAATCCGTCTGACTTTTGTAGCATCTTTCTGACAACAACTGAGTTCGTGAGTGATAATTTCACTTAGGATCACAGCTTCAATTCCCTCAAGCTTGAGTTCCTGACCTCAAACGTTATGTGGAGGCACTAAGCATATCCCAATTTCTTACCAAAATGGAGCAAGGTGAAATAAGAAGAAAGCTTGCCCAAGTACACCTGTGATCACTCTGCAACAAGATGCGATTCAGTCGCTAAGTGCATTGGGTTTTGCATCAAATTCTGGATAGGCTCTGTACATGATCCATTTATTGACTGAATTTGAGTTCATGAGGTATCGAAATCTTGACCAAAACCACAGTTCCACTTGGTTTATAACACCTTCCAAGGCCTCCATCTTCACTTTCTTTTCTCTCTTCAGTCTTATAATCACCTTGAAATCCCTGAGCTCCACCAACTCTGGCCTGCTAAGCATCTCCAATTTTACTTGCTCTACCACAAGCAGCCATGTCTTTGATGGCCTGGGGTCCAAGCTGTGAAATTCCCTCCCTTACTACCTCCACTTTTCTCTCCTTTTATAAATCACTCCTTTAAACTTAACTCTTTAGCAAACTTTCACATCACCTGAACTCACAATGTAGCATGGGCCAAAATCAAATAACGCTCCTGTGAAGCACCTTAAAATACTTCACATTATAAAAAAACTGCACAGATCCAAGGTGTTGTTGAAACAGATTGCATTTTATGAACCAGATCAAATCTAAATCCACAAGTAAAGTATGGAAATACATTATCATTACTGATTCCCATATTTTAAATAGCCTTTCTCTCAAACAAAGGTTCCTCCTAGTTAATTTTTAAATGTCAGACAGTGCACTGTGTCTCCCTAAATGAACATATATTTTATTTTTAAGCAATATAAAGGTATTTCAGCTAAAATACAGCACAAACAGCTCAGCAAAGATAATAAACTTAACAGCCTCATTAACCACTTCAAAACAACAAACAATGGTCCTTCTATTTAGACTAACACAACATTTCTATCTTAATCAAACCATTCAAAATTACAAATAAAACATATCAGTACTACACAGAAAGAAAAGTTGACAAACCAGTGACAAAACAAGAACAACAAATGGTTTCATGGAAGGATATAGAACTTTCATACTCCATTTAGGCAAAGTGTGAAGAAACGCATTTCTATTATAGATTGCATCAGGCCCAGGTCTTGCACTGACACTTAACTTTGACACTTAATTTTGAACTATGCAACACTAGGTTGAACAACTGCTCACTGCATATCTGTTACTGCTTTTGAAGGCATTTTAAAAGGTGATTAATTCATAGCAAGTCATTTAAAGTGTGTTTTTTTCCCCTGTGAGGATTTGGGAACCGATGCACTAAATGCATGATCTGAACAAAAAGAAATGTCAACTTGAACACAGGTTAGGGAGGATTCTGTGACAGGAGGAAATTATACGGTGTGCATCTTAAGAGACTGACATATTGCAGAGTGTACAGCAGAATGGTAAATAATCTGCTCAGCAGGTGGCACTAGCTTGTCCTTTATACTCAGTTGCAACGTTATTTATTCTTCACCAAGTCAATTTATTAATCTATATTAGTTTTTCTGAAAAAAATATTGTAACACCTTTTTTCAGTTGCTCAGCCCGGTTTGTGCCTTGCTCTCAGCACTGTGTCAAATTCACTTTCTAACCAGTCACAAAGAAACATGGCTGGCTTGCTGTTTTTTCCTCCTTGGCTGTAAAATAGCATCTGATCTCCAGTTGCCAACAGCCTTTATGTCACATGGGTTAGATCAGGAACTTGTCACAGCAAATTACATTTGGAAATGCATGTCAAACCTCAGATTAGTACACTTGTAATCACCAGGTTACCCTGCACTACTGCAAACTGTACAAGTCCCAACATCTACTGTTTGTAGCGCAAGGTCATTCTGTACCTCAACACTGTGTGTCACTCTGTTCGTTAACTACCAGGAGAACTTGATGAAGTTAATCACAACTCTTTGATTTTGTAATCTAAAAAAAATTTCATTTCAGCAGAATAGGTCATTAATTGCCCCTTTACCACTTGTATTTCATTATAAGACACCCGCCAAATAATAAGCAATCTCATATTTTCAGCAGTAGATCTCTAAGATTGCCTTTTGTTGAAAATAATTTATTAATTCAAATCCTGAATGTCACTCAAGTCTGATACGCTCAATGGAGTCGAGTGAGCTGTAGGGTGCTATGAATTTGTCACCTTTTAAAATGCCTTCAACGGAGTGGTTTGAATGGTTCTGGCTGTCCATAATTTTGAGATGTGGAGCTGCTGTTGTTGGACTGGAGTGGACAAAGTCATAAATCACACAACACTAGATTTACTTGAAATCACAAGCTTTCAGAACACTGCTCCTTCATCAGCTTTGACAGAGATAAATTAGAGGGAAATAAAATACCACGTGGAAAGCATCCACTCTATCAAGCAATGTAGGGCTGTCCTGTGTACCAGGTATTGAAGAACATCATGATCCATGTAAGCCCATGCTCAAGGCAGAAAAATGGTAAGGGAAATTATGGCTCGAGAACAGAAATTTTATATTGCAAAATGAGATTTGCACCATCAAATAAAATGGTTGGTTGGCTTCTTTTTCTTCAGATTTCTGGTTGGGAATGCAATACATCTCATTTTGTTTAGCCAGCAGCCACATCAAATATTTCCATGAGATACAATCAATGGGAAGTGACTTAGAAGGATGTGCTTTCTTTCTTCCCTGCCCTCACAATTATTGGATGTCATCCAATAAAATGACCAATTTCAAACTCCAGCCCTGACTCTAAAATTTCCCTTACTTCTTCTGATATTAGAATCCTCACATATACCTGCATTTAATATCAGATAATTAAGAATCAAGTTCTATCTCTTATACCTTAATATTTTCCATCATCACCAACTAGAGAACAACACCCCTGATCACAAAAGACTTAACACTACGAAAGAATTAACACTACTGAAACGCACATCAAACAGAGTAGAATTTAATCCCAACAGTTTTGTTGCGACTTGAGCACAAAAAATAATAAGAGAATAAATTTTCAAATCATAAAAATACAGTGAACATGAACATCCCTGTATCATAAGAATTCAACTTGTGAACAATTCTATTTCCCAATATTCAGTTACTTTGAGTCAATGTCTGGCATCGTCACTAACTTACATCCTTCATCAACAAAATCGTGGCCCCAATCAGTGAAACAATGCCTCAACATCAGAATGTGCAATTAATTTCATTTTATTTTAATAAACTAGAACTGAGACAGCTCGTTTTACCAATACACGTTCCCAGTAGTCCATGGAAAATTACGAGTGCATGTGACTGGCTTGCCAAGATTCAAATCTGTGTACCTACATTGTTAATTTTTACTCATATATTCTACAACAGGTTTATGGCAGTAATTAAATCTGAGGATTGTCAGGTTTTATTCCCACAGATTACAACTAGCTTAATTCAGCTACTAGTATTCTTCTCTCTGTATTGGGTTGTGTTTAAAACTTACTGCAAAAACTGAGCACATAATCAAGGTTCAGCATTGAATGACTGCTGCACTAAAAAAGTACCAGTTTCAAGTGCCAAGCTCAAGAACTACCTCCACAAAATGCAAATTTCAGATGGCATTATGAAAGAAGAGCAGGGAGGTAATACACAAAATTGGCCATCAAACACCCAGGTCCAGACATATTGAAGCCAACATACAATACCTGAGGGACAAGGGTAGGGTTTGTCCTGGGAACCTCCAATGGATGGAAAGCTTGCCGAAGTCCCATAAGATTTTTTTTGCATCAACAAGTTAATGAGGTACCTAACCTCTTGGGGGTGAGAATGCTTAATGAGCAAGGCAGAACTTGAGTACCGGCAACATTTGTTCTCACCAAATGTTATAAAACAGTTTGGCTTCTCCAGCAGAGGACACCAAGCACACTCAACCTGAACTTGCTGTGACCACATATGAGGAAGAGCGCATTAGCAAGGTGACACTTCTCAGCTACTCCCACATTTAAATATTAATCCTGAGTAAGTAATGAATTTATTTTCATTCTCACTCATACAAATTGGAAGATCCAAAATCCACTGTCTCAAGCCCTTCACTTCTTTATCCAATGCTGAGGTCAAAGAAAACTTAGCTCACCTTATTTAATCCAACCAATTGTAGATGGATACACCATGCATTTCAGGAATTTTTATGTCTTGATTTAACAACCAGGCTGCAAGCTGCACTGAACACTGGCTTTTCGGGCAAACAGAACAGCAGAGTAATACACTAGGAAAAGAAAGAGATTACTCAGTCTCTCCTGTCTGTTCTGCTATTCAACATGGCGGATCTATGATCTAACTGCAGGAGAAGAAGAGGGTGCTAAGATGTTGTCAGGGGTCTCACCTGCAGGTCAAGGAGTCAGTAAGAATCCCCTGCTGCCTCCTCTGGAAATGTTCATCAGCATTTAGTGCTAAATGACCACTACGGGCATTCTCTGAGATCAAGGACCTGAAAATGTGGTAACACAGCACAGAGCTGGAGGAACACACCAGGCCAGGCAGCATCAGAGGAACAGGAAAGTTGACGTTTCAGGATGAAGGGTCCTGATCCAAAACGTCAACTTTCCTGCTCGTTTGATGCTGCCTGGCCTGCTGTGTTCCTCCAGATCCACACTGTGTTATCTCTGACTCCAGCATCTGCAGTTCTTACGTTCCCTGAAAATCTGGTTGCTTTTTTTTGCATTAATTTACAGGATGAGGGTATCACTGGCTAGGCCTGCGCTTAAGTGTTCATCCCTAGTTACCCAGAGGGCAGTTAAGCGTCAACTACATTGCTGTGGGTCTGGAGTCACATGTAGACCGGACCTGGTTGGCATCACAGTTTCTTTCCCTAAAAGGGACATTGGAGAACCAGGTGGGCTTTTCCAACGATTGATAATGGCTTCACAGTCATCATTAGACTCCTAATTCCAAATTATTTACTGAATACAAATTCCAACATTTGCCACAGTGGGATTTGAACCTGGGCTCTCAGAACACTACCTGGGTTTCTGGATTAACTGTCAAGTCATAATACCACTAGGCCATCACGTCACCCCTGTCAAACAGGAAGCTGCAAATCAAGGAATCAAGGAAAATCAAGGAAGTTAGCCAGGAGAGTTTTTGCAAGGTGAGTATCATGGAAAAATATGGCGAAGAGGTGTCCGAAGAAGTACAGAGGTATGGCTCTCAGTGGGCCTCAATCCCACAAATTCCTGGTGCCAGACCCCTTCATGAGGTACTGAGTGCTTACCTAGGAAAACACAACAGTCTACACAGGTTTCAGAGATAATGGGAACTGCAGATGCTGGAGATTCCAAGATAATAAAATGTGAGGCTGGATGAACACAGCAGGCCAAGCAGCATCTCAGGAGCACAAAAGCTGACGTTTCGGGCCTAGACCCTTCATCAGAAAGGGGGATGGGGGGAGGGAACTGGAATAAATAGGGAGAGAGGGGGAGGCGGACCGAAGATGGAGAGTAAAGAAGATAGGTGGAGAGAGTGTAGGTGGGGAGGTAGGGAGGGGATAGGTCAGTCCAGGGAAGACGGACAGGTCAAGGAGGTGGGATGAGGTTAGTAGGTAGCGGGGGGTTCGGCTTGGGGTGGGAGGAAGGGATGGGTGAGAGGAAGAACCGGTTAGGGAGGCAGAGACAGGTTGGACTGGTTTTGGGATGCAGTGGGTGGGGGGGAAGAGCTGGGCTGGTTGTGTGGTGCAGTGGGGGGAGGGGACGAACTGGGCTGGTTGAGGGATGCAGTAGGGGAAGGGGAGATCTCCCCTTCCCCTACTGCATCCCTCAACCAGCCCAGTTCGTCCCCTCCCCCCACTGCACCACACAACCAGCCCAGCTCTTCCCCCCAACCCACTGCATCCCAAAACCAGTCCAACCTGTCTCTGCCTCCCTAACCGGTTCTTCCTCTCACCCATCCCTTCCTCCCACCCCAAGCCGAACCCCCCGCTACCTACTAACCTCATCCCACCTCCTTGACCTGTCCGTCTTCCCTGGACTGACCTATCCCCTCCCTACCTCCCCACCTACACTCTCTCCACCTATCTTCTTTACTCTCCATCTTCGGTCCGCCTCCCCCTCTCTCCCTATTTATTCCAGTTCCCTCCCCCCATCCCCCTCTCTGATGAAGGGTCTAGGCCCGAAACGTCAGCTTTTGTGCTCCTGAAATGCTGCTTGGCCTGCTGTGTTCATCCAGCCTCACATTTTATTGTCTTGGAATCTACACAGGTCAGGTTTACTTGCCATGCTCATTCAATAGCAACAGGTCCACACGTAACTGGGTTAATCTCAGTAGCAATATGTTGAGACTTTAAAATGATAATTAAATGACTTTCAAACGCACCACTAGCAGTCATAAAATTCTTTCCCATCCCTGTACATATGCCTTTGGTTAACAGAAATTTCTCAATTTCAGATCTAAAGTCAAAATTTAACAGCAGGGGGAGACTTTCCGTTTTCTGAATAAGACAATAATGCCCTTGTTTTACAACTAGCCCCATTCCATTCAGTACTATAGCTACATAGCAATGTACTTTGTAGTGGATATTTTCAGTCCTGAGCATTGATGATACACCAGCTGATGCTAATGGATCTTGTACTGAAAGAAATGAACTATTCAATTACTGATTTACCGCCTAGCTCTGTAAACAGCCTCATAAATTCTAAAAGATGTACAGGTCCAGCATTAGAAATGCGTTCCAACTGCAACAGCCTTTTGCTTGGATTTTCCTTCTCCCCCAAAGTTTGTAGACTCTTTCCAGGGTTCAGTTCGAAAGGCGCCAGACACCCAATATCTAGTTAGGCATTTTGTGAAAATTGTAGCAGGTTTCAGCATGCTTTTTCAAAGAACTATGGCAGTAAAACTAGAAGTGACCATGTGTTTTTCTTGGATTTCAAAACTGAAATGGAAGTTGGACTGCTATTTAACCAGAATACCAGGAGGGTTCTGAAATTTTGAATTAAAGTTCTGCACATTTTTGAGCTATACAATACAATGATGCTTTCTGAAACAGTGAGGGAAGAATTCAAGACTAAACGGCACAGAGTCTTTTGGGTTAAGAAAATTCTGCCTGACAATAGCCCTCTGATCAGTTGAGCTTCAGAGTGTTAAAATCTGTAAGCAGGAGAAACATCCACAGCCTGCAAAATGAAATATTCATTTTCTCCCCCGTTTCCTCAGGAGGGAACATGGCTTGATCCCAAATAAAGAGGCTGAGAAAAAAATAAATTGTCTGAAGAGTCACCCAAGCCATTTTTACATGCCTTATCACATGGAATTAGGGACAGGCAACAAATGATGTCATAGCCAATGATACCTATATTTTACAAAACAAAATCTCACTGATAGAAGCCAAGGAGTTAACTCCCTCACCTTTCTATCCCCAGCCAAGTAAAGAAAGAAAGGAACCTTTAGTATCTGCAATAATTTGCTGCTATATCGAGTTGGGAGTCAGGCTGGAAAGGGCAAAGTACATTTATATTTCACTGTTCAAAAAAAAACAAAATTTTCTTTTTGCAGCTTGGACTTGATTGTCTAAACTTACAGTCATTTATAGCTTCAGTTAAATTTGATTGATGGCACATTTGCCATTTCGCTGCTAATGAAGGTATGTGCCAATCTAGAGTGTTACCCCAACAAGACAGCAAAGAAATTGACTGAAAGAAAATCAGTTCTAAAGCAGCAATGAAATTATTCATAGATGGAAGGCCGAGCACTTTGCACAGGAAACAGTGGACATTCGGGTTTACAGAATAGATGGCACATAGAACATATTAAGATTACACTACTCTCTTCCAATTGCACCAGTATAATTGCCCTAGGCCGGAATGTTACTGGATGAATGCAGGTGATAAGACACTTGTCAGCATATCTAATATATATGATAGAGGGGAAGGAAAACGCAGAGAACAGCATTTACAATTTAACATAATGCTTACCCATCCTATTCAAAAAAATCTAAACTGATCTCATCTGGGACATTCAGAATTCAGTCACATGGTGTATGCATGGTATTTTCACATTTTTTAAAATTTCTACTAAAACTGGAATAAATGACAAAATAATCTGTCCTGTCACAACATGGAGATACAATGTTTTCCATTATCTGACGGATGTCTTTCTATTTTAATGTGTTTTCACAAAAAGCAGCACATGTATAATTTAGTAGGTTTGAACTCTTGTCCATCAGCACTTAAATATTCAGAGTGATTTTACAGTACTAAGGATATGGACTTATAAACACCAATATTTATTTTCTGAAACTTTTGAGTTTGAGGGAACTTCTTTAAAAAGAAATCTTTACTTATAGTGCCTTGGGTTTGGTAAGTTGCCCAGTGAACTAATCAAGTTTCTAACATGATAATGGGATTTCACAGACTAATATAGAGAAACTATTTCCTCTGGGCAGGAGGAAAGGGCAGAACAAAGGGATGTAATCTTAAAGTCATCGCTAGGCCACTGAACTGTAAAACCCGTACAAAACAGTACTATAATTCCAAACAGATACATTCTATCTTGTTCAAAAAGCACACGACTTATACACAGTCAATGTGGCATTTTATAAATTCACACTTTTTTAAATAAAACCAAGTTTAAACACAGATTGTAAACAAGGCCTCACACTTAAAATGTATTGTCTGACCTCAGATGTCACCTCTGGTATACTGATAAAACCTTTAGTTATTTCGGGACAGTGACTTGAAATAAATTCTGGGATGTCCGTATTAATCAATTGAAACCTGATCTACTTTCTAACTGATAAAGATTTAACAGCTATCTTAGTTTGTTAAATTCATTTGCATCAGCTCTATGACCCTTTGATCTCTTGCTTATAAATTCTGTGTCTGATGCTACCTCTCTCACTAGCATCTGAAGAAGGGACAGGACTCCAAAAGCTTGTGTTTTCAAATAAACCTGTTGGATACTAACCTGGTGTTGTGTGATTTTTTACCTTGTCCACCCTACTCCAACACTGGCGCTTCCAAATCATGTAAAACCAGTAAACATAGTTTCACACAAAGATAATGAAAATCCAACCTCTATTCTTTAAAACACTGTGTGAATGCTAAAGTATAAATCAGAGGCACAATGCAAGTGAATCAGTTAAAATTGTTAAAAATCAGAAGCAAGTCATTTAGTCTGTCACATCTGCACTGGTTCTGTGAATAAATAATACAGCTAGTCCCCATCCTTTGACTTTTGTTTAGATCCAAGTTTGGAGAGTGACCAGGGGAAGACGAAACGTGTTTCTCTGAATGTTTGCACTGAGCTGGGCAGATGCACACAAGGGGCCAAGTGTTGGAAAAGTCAAAGCAGGATTTGGAGAGGCAGCTGAAATGACTGTTTGTAAAGAGATCAGGATAACCCTTACAGACAAAATGTACATATGAAATCATAAAGTACACGAGTGCCTGTTTGACGCACCATGTTAAACAGATTTTCTGAAAGAGAGACCAGTTAGTTCTACCTCTTCCCTGATCTTTCCCATCCCAAATTTTCTTTTGAAGTTATGAATTGTTAAGTTAATTTTATATTATGTCGGCTTTCTCACATTAAGTGGTCAACCAGTAAACACAAGAAAATATGGTCAATTAGGTTAGAGCAAGTGCCTTCAAACTGATAGCTCACACGAAAGGGATATTTGGATTGCAGAACAATATGGTGGAAAAAGGACAATGGACAAATGTTGCAGCTCTTCTCTTCTCAGAGGCTAGTGGAAAGACTTGAACGATAATTCCAGTATCTTAAACAGTTAGTTTATTGTATCAATGTACAGCTTCATCTTTTCAACTAGAGATCACAGACATGTAATGGCCATAGAACAAGTGTTATATTAAAATGCTAACAGCTATGTTTAACCTGGCTTATTCTTTATAAACCCAAAGCTTAAGAGTTCTATTTCCAGTTGGGAAATGTTCTAAATAGACCCTTCCTGATTAGAGGCAGATTTTGAGAGGAGGTGATGTAAATTGGCAGCCAGTTATAAATCCTGGGCTCCTTGTCCTGAGGAGCAATCAGATTATCAAGTTGCTGAGACAAGTCAGTTGGAAAAGAGTGCTATTCTCTCAGTTTTTAAATACTTTGCAAATTGGCATTAGCAATGGGATAGAGTTGCATGAAATGTGAAATCTTCTTATAGACAGATGGGCAAATCTCAAATTCTACAGTTCATATTTTCCTTGTTAAATTAAACTGTTTCCCTAATATTATTATCTGACAGTTTATTATCTGTCAGAATAGTCCCAACTTCCATTATGCATCTTTCTGGGTAAATTACATCTATCGTATATTTTTGGTTGACTTTATAAGTGTCCCAGAGCTGCTATAAAAAGAACATTGTTATCCAAAATCAATAAACCTAGTGGCAACTTTCCATCACTTCCTTAAGAGATCTAATAACTTTTAGGGAAACAAATATTTGTTTTAATGAAGTAGCTGATTTTTTGTATTAAGATGTTAAGTGGTACTTCCTTCCCTGTGCTCTCATTTTCACGTGTACCTATACTACTATACTTTCTGTTCCTCCAATATTGGATATTCCACTTTCTCCGGTACTCTACACTATTCAACTTAATCACTGCTCACTGCCACTCAGAACTACACCAGAATTCTTCATATAAATTTGTTGGATGTTATAGGGTAGTGTGTTCTCTACCCCCCTGACTAAAAGGCTAGTTGGAAGCCCACCCATATACCCATGAAATAGCCAGCCACACGTCCGTCACTTTATGTACAGACAGGGCTTATCTGGCTTAACGCAAAACTTTCATCTTCATCTGCGGAGGAAATTCCACTTTAGAGCTGTTGGACAATAAGTCTGGTTGTGAGCATTGTAGTTCCAGCAATGGCAGGTTCAGGCAGTGGCCACTGTTGGACTACAGCTAATCCTTGAATAAGAGGAAACCAGAGAAGTCAGATTTTATGTAAATCAGGATATCAATGGGGTTGGCTGGAAGGCCAAGTTTGAGAGGCTTTTTAGGAGTGGTGGGGTGAAAGCTATGAGTGACCTTAGAGGCAACCCAAAATTATTCCCTGACCCCAACTCCCTGGTAAAACCCACTGGGCTATCAGCTTGTCTTGGATTTCCCTGATGTAGGTAATGAGTGGTGAGTCAGGATGAGGCATAAATGTGACTAATAGGAGGGTGCTTAAGGGTCTCATTCGACCAAAGGATGACCATGTTGTCCATTAGAACATAGAACATAGAACAGTACAGCACAGAACAGGCCCTTCAGCCCACGATGTTGTGCCGACCATTGATCCTCATGTATGCGCCCTCAAATTTCTGTGACCATATGCAAGTCCAGCAGTCTCTTAAATGTCCCCAATGACCTTGCTTCCACAACTGCTGCTGGCAACGCATTCCATGTTCTCACAACTCTCTGTGTAAAGAACCCGCCTCTGACATTCCCTCTATACTTTCCTCCAACCAGCTTAAAACTATGACCCCTCGTGTTAGCCATTTCTGCCATGGGAAATAGTCTCTGGCTATCAACTCTATCTATGCCTCTCATTATCTTGTATACCTCAGTTAGGTCCCCTCTCCTCCTCCTTTACTCCAATGAAAAAAGTCCGAGCTCAGTCAACCTCTCTCCATAAGATAAGCCCTCCAGTCCAGGCAGCATCCTGGTAAACCTCCTCTGAACCCTTTCCAAAGCATCCACATCTTTCCTATAATAGGGCGACCAGAACTGGACGTAGTATTCCAAGTGCGGTCTAACCAAAGTTTTATAGAGCTGCAACAAGATCTCACGACTCTTAAACTCAATCCCCCTGTTAATGAAAGCCAAGACACCATATGCTTTCTTAACAACCCTGTCCACTTGGGTGGCCATTTTAAGGGATCTATGTATCTGCACACCAAGATCCCTCTGTTCCTCCACATTGCCAAGAATCCTATCCTTAATCCTGTCCTCAGCTTTCAAATTTGACCTTCCAAAATGCATCACCTCGCATTTATCCAGGTTGAACTCCATCTGCCACCTCTCAGCCCATCTCTGTATCCTGTCAATGTCCCGATGCAGCCTACAACAGCCCTCTATACTGTCAACGACACCTCCAACCTTTGTGTCGTCTGCAAACTTGCTGACCCATCCTTCAATCCCCTCATCCAAGTCATTAATAAAAATTACAAACAGTAGAGGCCCAAGGACAGAGCCCTGTGGAACACCACTCACCACTGACTTCCAGGCAGAATATTTTCCTTCTAGTACCACTTGCTGTCATTTTGTTGGCCAGCCAATTCTGTATCCAGACAGCTAAGTTCCCCTGTATCCCATTCCTCCTGACCTTCTGAATGAGCCTACCATGGGGAACCTTATCAAATGCCTTGCTGAAGTCCACATACACCACATCCACAGATCGACCCTCATCAACTTTTCTAGTCACATCCTCAAAGAACTCAATAAGGTTTGTGAGGCATGACCTGCCCCTCAGAAAGCCGTGCTGACTGCATTTAATCAAGCCATGCTCTTCCAGATGGTCATAAATCCTATCCCTCAGAATCCTTTCTAACACCTTGCAGACGACAGACATGAGACTTACTGGTCTGTAATTGCCGGGGATTTCCCTATTTCCTTTCTTGAAGAGAGGAATTACATGTGCCTCTCTCCAGTCCTCAGGTACGACTCCAGTGGAGAGCGAGGATGCAAAGATCTTCGCAAGTGGCGAAGCAATTGCATTTCTCTTTTCCCAAAGCAGCCGAGGACAAATCTGGTCCGGGCCTGGCAACTTGTCAATCTTAATGTTTGACAAAATTTTCAGCACATCAGCTTCCTCTATCTCTATCCATTCCAGCATGCACACCTGTTCTTCAAAGGTTTCATTCACTACAAAGTTCGTCTCTTTCGTAAAGACAGAAGCAAAAAACTCATTTAGGGCTTCCCCTACCTCCTCAGACTCCACACACAAGTTCCCTATGCTATCCTTGATCGGCCCTACTCTTTCCTTGACCATTCTCTTATTCCTCACGTAAGTGTAAAATGCCTTTGTGTTCTCCCTAATCCGTTCTGCCAAGCCTTTCTCATGCCCCCTCCTGGCTCTCCTCAGACCATTTTTGAGCTCCTTCCTCACCTGCCTGTAATCCTCTAGAGCTGAGCTTGAGCCTAGCTTCCTCCACCTTATGTAAGCTACCTTCTTCCTTTTGACGAGAAGCTCCACCGCTCTCGTCATCCAAGGTTCCTTTATCTTACCCCTTCTTGCCTGTCTCAGAGGGACATATTTATTCATCACTCGCAACAACTGTTCCTTAAACAGCCTCCACATGTCTATAGTGCCTTTTCCATGGAACAATTGCTCCCAGTCCATGCTTCCCAACTCATGTCTAAACGCATCATAGTTTCCTCTTCCCCAATTAAATATCCTCCCATCTTGCCTAATCTTCTCCTTCTCCATAGCTATGTAGAATGTGAGGCAGTTATGGTCACTATCACCAAAATGCTCTCCCAGCACAAGATCTGATACCTGCCCCGGCTCGTTTCCGAGCACCAAGTCTAGAATGGCCTCTCCCCTCGTCGGCCTGTCAGCGTACTGAGTTAGGAAACCCTCCTGAACACACCTTACAAAAACAGCTCCATTCAAATCTTCTGTTCGAAGGAGGTTCCAATCAATATTGGGAAAGTTAAAGTCACCCATTACAACAACCCTACTACGTCCACACTTTTCCAAAATCTGCCGACCTGTGCTTTCTTCAGTCTCCCTGCTGCTATTGGGGGGCCTGTAGTAAGCCCCTCCACCATCTCCCATAAAATCGCTGCAGTGAGCAGGAATTTGGCAGGCAAACCTCTCGCTGCATAATACAGACCCTACCCTGCACCGCTCAAACCTACAGTCTGAGGTTACTAAGAATACAATTCTACAGAGAAAAGTGGAAATGAACCAAAGGTTAGAAACAATTTGCTTTAAGTTTTGGATGCTCATTTTACATTTTATCTCATATGAACTTCCTGCTCAGTACAAAAAATATTTATACACTTGAGATCTTTCAAACGCAAATATATAGCATAGCTGATAACCGTACAAAAATCCTCCACTCTCCCCCTCAAATTATTATTGAAGTAATGCAATATCTTCCCTTTCCGTAACAGGCACATTACAGACTCTATAAATCACAGCCCAATTTAATACCAGGTTGTGGTGATTTTGGATAAGTCCTACACTAGCAGCTCATGATTACTCAATCAAGACAGGACAAACCCATTTCACCACAGATTTTTACAGTCAGAATTGTAGATTTTCATTCATTGGTAAAATTTTGCTCTTTGACCTTTACAACTGGGTTGAACTCTTCATATAAATTTGACTCTTGCTGTGAAAAGCCAAAATATCAATTAGAAAAATCTACTTGATCACTTGAGTCAACCAAACAGGCTCCTCACTTGAGGCTGATCAGGCTGCCTTGAGAAGGGAATTTCCCAGTTCTCACTTGAGCAGCTGTGTCAAGTGTCTCACTATGGTGATAAGCTTTGTCTCTGGGGAAGAAAAAAATAGCTGGTTTGGTGCCTAAAGTGTGCCTCGCATTGGTCAATAACAGGATTCAGTCAGACGTCTGCATACCAGACTGCTTTTCTCTTTGAGCTCAACAAGATTGGGTAGTGATGAGCAGTTCCTGTGAGAAATACTCGTAATGAGAATGAGGCTCAAGGATAATGAGGGTGCAATCAGTAGTTCAAGATTGTGAGATTTTGCTGATATCTAATATTCTTGTAATGTTCATTTTAATTGTGATTTTCTTTCATTAGTTCAGGTACATGTCTTTAAATCCCAGGAGAAAATATTAAGTTACTGTCAGTCATTTCTATAATATTAACGCTGCAAATGTTTAGGCTGCATATCCTGTATCTGTATCTATAATTTCACGCTGCACATCAATGCTTTCACAAAGGCAAACGTTTTGGATATTTGAGCAAAAAAATCGCACAGCTAAGTCACTGAAAAATAATGCAGAAAAATAAAAGAAAATGGTTTACGGTACAAATTATACAACTGATATCTGTATATGTTTCCATTACTTGGTGAAACTGGTTGTGTTAGAAAAAGGGGCCAAGCCAAGTTTCAGTCACTGTAGGCCACACATGTAGGTCTCTAATTTGTTAATGAATGGTGTTGGTGGCTCTCACTGTCACATATACATGGCGTGATTCAGGGAGCCCAGATAAAAGCAAAGCATTTTAGTCACTGAAAATGAGATAGGTGCAAGTAAAAATGTTGAAGAGAAACTCCACTAAAATTCTTTAAACATTGCTCTCTAACATGTTATATATGATGTACGTTTTTACTCTTGATTTGCTCATTTTTAAATGGCATTGAGGTTTGAGATGTTTAGACAATAGATAATAGACAATAGGTGCTGGAGTAGGCCATTCAGCCCTTCAAGCCAGCACCACCATTCATTATGATCATGGCTAATCATCCACAATCAGTATCCTGTTCCTGCCTTATCCCCATAACCCTTGATTCCGCTATCTTTAAGAGCTCTATCTATCTCTTTCTTGAAAGCATCCAGAGAGTTGGCCTCCACTGCCTTCTGGGGCACAGCATTCCATATATCCACCACTCTCTGGGTGAAGAAGTTTTTCCTCAACTCTGTTCTAAATGGCCTACCCCTTATTTTTAAACTGTGTCCTCTGGTCCTGGACTCACCCATCAGCGGAAACATGCTTCCTGCCTCCACAGTGTCCAATCCCTTAATAATCTTATACATCTCAATCAGATCCCCTCTCATCCTTCTAAACTCAAGAGTATACACGCCCAGTCGCTCCAATCTTTCAACATATGATAGTCCCGCCATTCTGGGAATTGATCTTGTAAACCTACGCTGCACTCCCTCAATAGCAAGAATGTCCTTCCTCAAATTGGGAGACCAAAACTGCACACAATACTCCATACTCAATTCCTCTTGTGATGAAGGCCAGCATGCTATTAGCTTTCTTCACTACCTGCTGTACCTGCATGCTTGCTTTCATTGACTGATGTACAAGAACACCTAGATCTCGTTGAGCTTCCCCTTTACCTAACTTGACTCCATTGAGATAGTAATCTGCCTTCCTGTTCTTGCCATCAAAGTGTATAACCACACATTTATCCACATTAAACTGCACCTGCCATGCATCTGTCCACTCACCTAGCCTGTCCAAGTCACCCTGTATTCTAATAACATCCTCCTCACATTTCACACTGCCACCCAACTTTGTGTCATCAGCAAATTTGCTAATATTACTTCTAATGCCTTCATCTATATCATTAATATATATCGTAAACAGCTGCGGGCCCAGCACCGAACCTTGTGGTACCCCACTGGTCACTGCCTGCCATTCCGAAAGGGACCCGTTTATCACTACTCTTTGCTTCCTGTCAGCCAGCCACTTTTCAATCCAACTCAGTATTTTGCCCCCAATACCATGTGCCCTAATTTTGTTCACCAATCTCCTATGTGGAGCTATCAAAGACTTTCTGAAAGTCCAGGTACACTACATCCACTGGCTCTCCCTTATCCATCTTCATAGATACATCCTCAAAAAATTCCAGAAGATTAGTCAAGCACAATTTCCACTTCATGAATCCATGCTGACTCTGACCTACGTGATGAGGATGTAACAGAACTGAGACTTTCATTAAATAAGCACTTCCATAATGAAGAACTAGACCATAGCGATCAGCAGAATGGCTAATCTAATGTCAGCTATCAGATCTGGAAAGACCTTATACTTATCACCTTGTATTCTTGGCAACACGAATGAAAGGCAGCTATGGTCTCCTGTTGTCACCACAGCTGTGTGGACTGAAGTCATTTATACAGAGCCTTTCACAATCTCAGGACATTGCAATATGTTTTGTAGCCTATTTTCAAATTTAATCATTGTTGTATCTTAGGAAATGTGGCAGCCAATTTATGCACAGCATGCTCCCATAAACTGCATGAAATACATTCAGATAATCTGTTTTAACTATTTTGATTGATGCAGAAATACTGGCCAGGACAAAGGGGCTAAACTGCCCTGCCTTTCTTTAAACACTGCCACAGGATCTTTAATATCTACCCAAGAGGATAGATGGGGTCTCATTTAAAACATCTCTTCCAAAAGAAGACTCCTCCTGCAGTGGAGTGCTCTCTTGATACTTCTCTGAAGTGTTCGCCTATATCATATACTCAAATCTCTGGAGTGGACTTTAACAGACAACAGTCTTACTCACAAGCAGATAATGCTACCAACTGGCTATGGTTTGACTGCAGCTATGGGACTTGAACTGACGTCTTTTGGTTCATTAGACCAAGCTTCTGGATTACAAGTCCATAACCATTACGTGACTGTAGCTCTGATGCGACGAAGTCACTGAGGAACAATCAAAGTTCCATCAACAGTGAACTGAGTGTTGCAAGCAACTTGCAAATTATCTGTGGCTGCAGTGTTCACCCATAAGTGGCTTTTTCAGGGCTCCAGACTAATTCCTAAGCACCCCCAGCATTTTACTCTTGTTTTTCACAGGATTCGGGAGCTGTAAGTTTTCCAGTAAATAAGCAGAACTGCAACATTCTGTTGCACTCAGCTTTACAGAGCATCATCAAGTCCAAGTTGTAATTCATTAGTGAACTTCAACACATTGCTAACTAACCTCATCCATAAAGAATAGTTACTTGGTTAAGATTCTGAAGGGCTGATCAGAATCTTTGCAACCATTTCCCCAGGAAAGGTTAGAAATTCCACAGAAGAGAGGAAACAGGAAACCAAATTGAAAGCAAAAATCCTACTGTGCAAACTGAACCAATTCATACTAAGAAAGACTGAGCTAAAAAAATAGAGCTAAAAAATAAAGTGAAATAAAGTGCTGCAAAAGTTCAGTAATCGGTCTTGGGAGAGAAAAACAGTTAACTTTTCTGATGATGACGATTCATTGGAACTGATGATAAGTCAGTAATGTAGTAAGTCTTTATCAGAAATGGGGGAAAGATTTGAAAAAAATGCTGATGTTCACTTTTTCTGTTTCATCATCAACATCACTGATTATTTCTTAATCTACATTCATACCAAGAAAGCCATCAATAGAGTCACATTAAAGATGGGACAAACCAAAAACGGTTCATAGAATCATACAGTCTTTACTGTACCGATAGAGGCCACTCAGACCATCAAGTCTGATCACATCTTGAAGTGCATCCCACCCTATCCCTGTAACCCCACATGTTCCACAGTTAAACCACCAACCCTACACACAACACGACCTTCAAAAGAATATAATTTAATTCATGATGGTAAAATGGTCAAGTAGATTCATCCTGACACTGGTATCTCCTCATGGGTTACAAAAATTTTGATGTCCTTTGCTGATGATACTTTCAAACAGATCACAGATAAAGTGCCTGCCCATCCCACTGCAGCACGCACTGCGCCATCAGCTCTCAGAAGTTCCAGATAGCGAGGCTCTCTGCTAGCATACAGAGAATTGGCCAAAAATACTATGTGGTAAAGGACAAAGGTGACAGCCAATTGCAAATCCCTCATATCAATAAGCCTGAAGCTTAAAAAAACAAATTTAGAACAAGTAATCCATTATCACAACAGTCCATCAGAGGCCATAATTTGCAAGGGACATAGCTTCTTCTTCGAAAGTTGCATGACACAGACAACAAATCACACTACAAGGGTCAGCTGTGGAGAATGATGGATGTTTCCCCAAGTTCATCGCTGCATCAGACATTTACACTAACATTGTTTTCCGTACACCAGATATCACATATTGCACGGCCCTCAGCTTCTCAACATAATTTCAAGTGGTTGGGATTAGGCTAGCAATGGCAGCACAGCCCATAAGCTTGTGTGGCATACTTCAAGACCCACAAACTCCCATCCAGTAACAGATGGATTGAGTTTACTGTGAACGCCATCAGTAAGTGGTGCAGTGCCCACGCATGCACAGGAAAACTGGTTTGCAGTGATGCACATTGCAAGGTGGCAAAGCAGCAGCTGCCAGGAACCTTATCTGTGTTTTTTACTTAAAGTTATTTTCCAGGGTTTGCAGCCTGCAGAACATACTTCCACATTCATCCGGTCCAGCCATTCCCCCTACCTGGCCAGAATTGTGGATATGACAAAGAAGCAACTGTTCATTGCCAGCACTCACACTGTACAGGATGTAAAAACTGCTGGGCACATTGCTGTGCACTGTCATCCCCTATGGCAAATGATAACCAGGCTGCAAGGTAATAGAGAGCTGCTCCGCTGAGAGTGGAAGATCCAATTTGTCCCCAGTCTCCCTCTCCCTGAGTCACTTTGCCAACCCTTCCTCCTGCAGCAGCCACAGTGGGTGCTGTCTGCAGATGCACAGGTGCCAATATAACTGCATATGGAATACAATGACATCTAAAAAGTGTACACAGAGATAATGGGAACTGCAGATGCTGGAGAATTCCAAGATAATAAAATGTGAGGCTGGATGAACACAGCAGGCCAAGCAGCATCTCAGGAGCACAAAAGCTGACGTTTCGGGCCTAGACCCTTCATCAGAGAGGGGGATGGGGAGAGGGAACTGGAATAAATAGGGAGAGAGGGGGAGGCGGACCGAAGATGGAGAGAAAAGAAGGTAGGTGGAGAGGAGAGTATAGGTGGGGAGGTAGGGAGGGGATAGGTCAGTCCAGGGAAGACGGACAGGTCAAGGAGGTGGGATGAGGTTAGTAGGTAGCTGGGGGTGCGGCTTGGGGTGGGAGGAAGGGATGGGTGAGAGGAAGAACCGGTTAGGGAGGCAGAGACAGGTTGGACTGGTTTTGGGATGCAGTGGGTGGGGGGGAAGAGCTGGACTGGTTGTGTGGTGCAGTGGGGGGAGGGGACGAACTAGGCTGGTTTAGGGATGCAGTAGGGGAAGGGGAGATTTTGAAACTGGTGAAGTCCACATTGATACCATATGGCTGCAGGGTTCCCAGGCGGAATATGAGTTGCTGTTCCTGCAACCTTCGGGGGGCATCATTGTGGCAGTGCAGGAGGCCCATGATGGACATGTCACCTAGAGAATGGGAGGGGGAGTGGAAATGGTTTGCGACTGGGAGGTGCAGTTGTTTGTTGCGAACTGAGCGGAGGTGTTCTGCAAAGCGGTCCCCAAGCCTCCGCTTGGTTTCCCCAATGTAGAGGTAGCCGCACCGGGTACAGTGGATGCAGTATACCACATTGGCATACAGTGGATGCAGTATACCACATTGGCAATGTGGTATACTGCATCCACTGTACCTGGTGCGGCTTCCTCTACATTGGGGAAACCAAGCGGAGGCTTGGGGACCGCTTTGCAGAACACCTCCGCTCAGTTCGCAACAAACAACTGCACCTCCCAGTCGCAAACCATTTCCACTCCCCCTCCCATTCTCTAGATGACATGTCCATCATGGGCCTCCTGCACCGCCACAATGATGCCACCCGAAGGTTGCAGGAACAGCATCTCATATTCCGCCTGGGACCCCTGCAGCCATATGGTATCAATGTGGACTTCACCAGTTTCAAGATCTCCCCTTCCCCTACTGCATCCCTAAACCAGCCTAGTTCGTCCCCTCCCCCCACTGCACCACACAACCAGCCCAGCTCTTCCCCCCCACCCACTGCATCCCAAAACCAGTCCAACCTGTCTCTGCCTCCCTAACTGGTTCTTCCTCTCACCCATCCCTTCCTCCCACCCCAAGCCGCACCCCCAGCTACCTACTAACCTCATCCCACCTCCTTGACCTGTCCGTCTTCCCTGGACTGACCTATCCCCTCCCTACCTCCCCACCTATACTCTCCTCTCCACCTATCTTCTTTTCTCTCCATCTTCGGTCCGCCTCCCCCTCTCTCCCTATTTATTCCAGTTCCCTCTCCCCATCCCCCTCTCTGATGAAGGGTCTAGGCCCGAAACGTCAGCTTTTGTGCTCCTGAGATGCTGCTTGGCCTGCTGTGTTCATCCAGCCTCACATTTTATTATCTTAAAAAGTGTACACAGACGGTTCCTGTAGTTTGTCAGAGCTAGCTGACATCATGGCTCACTTCTGCACCATTTTGACATTTGGAGTAATCATTCCACAGCAGAAAACCAAATTAAAAGATCTGATTTTCAGTCAGAAATATAAGGTTGTAAGATAATTAGAGGAAGAAGCTAAATACACTGATACTTGAAATACTTGTACTTTTCAATGGGCAATGCATGTCAATGACTTTTGTTGGGCAAATTGCTAACACTGTCCTTTTTTAAAAAATCATAATTCCACATGGTGTCTCACTTCAGCTGCTGCTCATTAGAGCAATACTCTTGATGATCACAATGAAGAATATCCCCATTCGTATCTGTTAGCCTCAGTGTTGTTGGCTTTACCAAAACAATGCAAGATTCTCTTTCATAGTTTAATTTTCCAATATTTTATCTGCTCAGCAGCAGATTAACTATTGCTTGGGCGTTCAAATTGCACATTGCATACATGCCAACAATAAAGCCTCAATTTGTTCCGATATCTACAATTTCACTTTGCATCAGAAGAGTATCAAAGCCTACAGAGAGAACCAACAGAATAAGCAAGCAGGGAGAATTACACAATTGCTACCACAACCAGATGGTTTCAAAGATTAATATCAGGCCTGGTTGTCACTCAAATCCACCTGGAGAATTGGAATAAAGGCTCATTTCATGAACAAACCAGGAACAGATCAATAGAACTGAAAAAAAATCAAAATTTCTCAGACAAGCAGATGGTTGTGTAACTGTAGATGTCACACCAGTACGTAGATTAAAACACTGTGGGGAGTTGGCCTATTAGCAATGCAGATTGATTAACTAATGCAACAGTTAATCAATTCCCTACACAATTAGCTAAAGAAGCACTCAGCAGACATCGAAAGAAAATTCAAATTTCTTTTTCCTTTTAACTACATCTCTTCTTTTCCTAATGTGACTCTTGGTAGCTGCTCCCAAAATCCTTTTTTAAATAGGCATCGTTTCTTTGAGAGCCTAGACTAGACATGGTGGGCATCACTGACTCACGCACCGATATCCACATGATGAATTAGACAGCTAAAGGCTTACATTTTGTCAAGGGTTTATTGCAAATCCACATCAATTTCTACCAATCCTTTCTGAAACCTTTCCTGTCCAGAAGCCAGCCCATACTTGGGAAGAACTCAGCTCTCCTTCTTTTGTTGTGCTTTCATTGGCTAGGGACATTACAAGCGAGGAAAAATGCTGTCCATCTCTAATAGTGTTTGAACTGACTGGCTTACTAGCCCATTGCTAAAGGCAGTTAAGAGTCAACTGCATCGACGTGGGTCTGAAGTTGCATGTAGGTCGGACCAAATAAGGTCAGCAGCTTTTATAAATTCATTGTAGGATTCAGGCATTGCTGGCTGGCCAGCATGTATTGCCCATCCCGAGGCCACTTTTGGAATACTGTGTTCAATTAGGGTCTCTCTGCTATAGGAAAGATGTTACAGAACTTGAAATGGTTCAGAAAAGATTTACAAGGATGTTTCGGAAGTGTCTGAGCTATATTAAGAAACTAAATAGGCTGAGACTATTTTCCGTGGAGCTTCGGAGGTTGAGGGGTGACGTTACAAAAGTTTATAAAATCATGAGGGGCATGGATAGGATGAGTAATCAAGGTCGTTTACCCAGGGTAGGGGAACCAAAACTCAAGGGTATAGGTTTAAGGTGAGAGGAGAAAAATGTAAAATGAACTTACGGGGCAACATTTTCACACAAAGGGTGGTGTCTGTACGGAATGAACTGCCAGAGGAAGTGGTAGAGGCTGCTACAGTTATAACATCTGAAAAGCATCTAGATGGGTATATGAATAGGAAGGGTTTAGACGGATATGAGCCAAATACTAGCAAATGGGACTAGATTAATTTAGGATATCTGGTCGGTATGCACAAGTTCGACCACAGGGTCTGTTTCCATGCTGTACATCTTTATGATTCTAAGATTCTAGTTGCCCTTAAGGTGGTGTTGAGCTGCCTTCTTGACTCTCTACAGTACATCTGCTACGGGGTGACCCACAAGGCCATTTGGGGGGGGGGGGATAAATTCCAGGATTTTGACCTAGCAACAGTGAATCAATGGCAATAAATTTAAAGTCAGGATGGCGACTGGCTTGGAAGGGAACTTGAAGGTGTTCTCATGTATCTACTGCCCTTGCTCTTCTAGATGGAAGTTTTGGTGGGTTTGGAAGGTGCTATATGAGGATCTTTGTTGAATTGCTGCAGTGCATCCTGTAAACAGTACACACTGCTGCTAGTGGGCATAGGGGATGGAGGGAGTCGATGCTTGTGGATCTAGCGCTAATCAAGCAGGCTGCTATTCCTGGATGATATCAAGCATTCGGGTAACAAAAACAGAAGTTGCTGGAATAGCTCAGCAGGTCTGGCAGCATCTGTGAAGAAAAATCTCAGTTAACATTTCAGGCCTAGCGACCCTTTCCAGAACTGATGGTAGCAAGGACACTGTCAGTTTATATGCATAAGATAAGGTGTGGGGAGGGGGTAAGGAATAAACAATAGGTGGGGATAGAGCCCAAAGAGAGAGAAGAACAGTTAGACAGACAAAATAGTACATACCAATCTGACTAAGAGGCTGAATAGCTGTTAATGAAGAATGTTTGTGGCTAACAACAGGTAGTGTGTAATGGCAGGCTATGCGATAATAAGATCTGGTGTAGGGGGTAGTAGGCTAGGACACAGGAGAGTTCAGGTTCTAAAATTATTGAGCTCGATTTTGAGGGCTGCAGTGTCCCCAAGCAGAAAGTGAGGTGTTGCTCTTCTAGCCTTCCCTGAGCTTCGCTGGGAAACTGCAGCAAGCCTGAGACAGAGATGTTGGCCTGGGAACAGAGTGGTGTATTAAAGAGCCAGGCAACTGAACTCAGGGTCTTTGTTGCGGGCAGAATGTAGATGTTCTGCAAAGAGGTCATCCAGTCTATGCTCTGCTTCCCCAATGTCAAGGAGGCCACATTGTGAGCAGTGAATACAGTAGACTAGATTGTGGGAAATGCAGGTAAAGTGCTGCTTTACCTGGAAGGTATGTTTGGGCCCTTGGATTCAGGGAAGGGAGGAGGTAAATAGGCAGATATTACACCTTCAATGGTTGCAGGGAGAGGGTCTGTAAGGTTGTGGTGGGGAGGATGTTGGGTGTGAAGAAAGAGTGGACTAGGGTGTTCCGGAGGGAATGGTCTCTGCGGAAGGCAGACAAAGGAGAGGAGGGAAATGTGTGTCTGGTGGTGGCATCTCACTGGAGTTGGTAGAAATGGCAGCTGATGGTCTTCTGGATGTCGATGCTGGTGGGATGAGAGGTAAGGAGAAGGGGAACTCTCTCGCAGTTGCAGAAGGGAAGACAGGGGGCGAGGGCAGAAGTGTGAGAGATGGGTCGGGCCCAGTTGTGGGCACTGTTGACAACCGTGCTGGGGAATCTACAGACTCTGCGGACTCAATATCGAGTTCAATAATTTTAGGACCTGAACTCTCAAATGTCTGAGCCCCCTACCTTCCACACCAGGCCTTGTTATCGCATAGCCATATTGTTAGCCACAAACATTCTCCATTAGCAACCATTCACCCTCCGAGGCAGATCACTATCAACTTCTTTGCACAACTGTGTTTCTCTCTCTTTGGGCTCTATCCCCACATCCTCCTAACCCCCTCCCCACACCCTATCTTCCGCATATAAACCAATATTTTTCTAGCTACCATCAGTTCTGAGCAAGGGTCATCAGACCCAAAAAGTTAACTCTGCTTTTTCTTCGCAGATGCTGTGAAGCCTGGTGATATTTTAAAGCAACCTCTGTTTTTGTTCCAGATTTATAGCATCTGCTGTTCTTTTGCTTTTTATCAAGCTTTTGAGTGTTGTTGGTGCTGCACTCATCCAGCCAAGTCAGGAGTATTCTATCAAACTACTGGCCTGTGCTTCTAGACAGTGGACTAGCTTTGGCGAGTTGGGAAGTGAGTTATTCACCACAGTATTCCTAGCCTCTGACCTGCTCTTATAGCCACTGTGTTTATGTGGTGAGTCCAGTTGAATTTCTGGTCAATGGTAATCCCCAGGATACTGATAGTGAGGGATTAGTGATGGTAACACTATTGCATGTCAAGCGGTGGTGGTTAGATTGTCTCTTATTGGTGATGGACACAGCCTGGCATTTGTGTGGTTATCTTATTTGCATGTTATTTGCTACTTGTCAGCCAAGCTTGGATATTATCTACACATTGTAGCATTTGAACATGGACTCTCCTTAAAGGAAATTAGTCAATCAGAAGATTTTTACAACAATCATTGAGTGTTTCATGCGATTCGCTTTATACTCCAGATTTATTGATCAAATTTAAATTTTGCCTGCTGCTGTAGTGGGATTCTAACCCATAGAATTTGCCTGGATTTTGCCTTAGTCTCTGGATTGCTAGTTTAATGGTATTACCACTCGCCCATGAGAACTCAGTGCTCGATATTCTCTAAATGGCCAGTTTAAAGATGTTATTACACAACTCTGGAGCAAGTGGAACTGAATTTGGACCTCCTGATTCAGAGGTACAGACACTGCCACTGTTCCACAAAGGCTCTCCAAGAACTCAGCCTTTATTTTACAACTCACTGAACACAGGCAAGGTGGGCTCAACCAGCATTTATTTCCCAGAGAGGATATTTTTAATCAATCCATTCAGGCATTTCTAGACAGGTGTGATTTGAACCCAGGCCTTTTCAATAAAAGAAAGGGACACTACCACTGCACCACAATAGCCCTATATTAACCTAGCTTTTCTTAAATGTTTTTGATTACACCAACATCAAATAACCATTTGATGAACTAAACCATTGGTTCAGAATTAGAACAAGGAGGCTCTTGTGGTGCGGTGGTAGTATCCCTACCTCTGAACCAGGAGGGTTAGGTTCAAGTCCTACCTGCTTCAAAGCTGTGTGATGACATTGCTGAACAGGTTGATTAGAAAATATACCTATTTGAACTCCCAATATAAAACTCCAATGTGCATCACCTGCGGTCACTCAAATCTGAAGCTCTCTGTTTAACCCTTAAAGGGACCTGCATTTCTAACTTTGATAATCACAATCCACTACCACTTCATGGTGTGCTTTTTTTAATTAAAGTATGTGGGGTTCCCTGGCTCGGCCAGCATTTATCGCTCACTTTTACTGCCCTTTACACCCTGATGGTGAGCTGCCTTCTTGAACTGCTGAGTACATTAGTGTAGATACATACACAATGCCATTAAGGAGGAATTTCTGGGATTTTGCCACAGCAGTACTTAAGGAATATCAAAATATTTCCAAGTCAAGATAGTGAGTACCTCACACCGGCAGAGGACTTGCGATGGTGGTATTCCCATGTATCTGCTGCCAAGGGAGTTTTAGTGCATTTTTGCATTGTGTCTCCTAGGTTTTACAAATTACTGCTACTGAGGCACGGGTTAAGGAGGTGAATGTTTGTGAATATGGTGCAAGTCAAGATACCCTAGATTGCACCCAATTTCATGAAAATCACTGGAATTGTGCTCATCTGAACAAATGGGAACATTACACTACAGTCTGTGCCTTATCGGAATAAAAAAAGTTGTTGCTGCAGTATAGTATAGCTTGTTATCACAATAAACACAAGTAATGAATTAACATGGGGGTGTATTTTAAACACTCTTTAAACCACACTACCATTTCTAGTGTACACACTTGATTGTCTTGTGATCAGGGAATTTACCCCACCCCCACCCACAGCATGGTGGTGCACAGGAATGCTATGAAAAGGGAGGAGAATAATTCAAAATGATGAAAAACCCAAACATACTTAAACTGCGTGACTGTACGCTTCAGGGAAACTCCTGTGGTCAATTAAAGAGTGACCCCTCCCACCATATGAGGAATGCAGGAAGGACCATGGAATCTTTTCAACTCTATAATTCTTTAGGTGTCAAATCTGACTACATCTAATGCTTTGCATGTGCACTTTTTCAAAGTTGACCCATAGGTTATTAAACATCTGATTTTTCTCAGCCTAAGCAAATATTAACTGGAAACAGATGAGTACAAATAATTTCATTTTACATCCTTCATCCCTTTAACACAACATTTTTTAAGCCTTATCCATGAAGATAAGATTTTTGATTCAAGCTAGGGCCGCAGAGAGATTCTGCAACTGGCCTTAACGCCTGCGGCTACATGGGTTGGTGGGGGGGGGGGGGTGTATATTTGACAAAGTTCCTGCTTCTGACCTTTCCAGTGATCTTTTCACGGGGGTGCACACGTGTAGCTGTCAGGTTAAGAAAGGATCAGGCTTTGGAGTGGAACAGAATCACCTACTCCCTATTTATGAAAAATGACTAATGGGGCTCTGCAGAGAAGGCCTGTCAGCATGTGGAACAGTAACCTTGCAAGAGTAAATGCCTCCTATGAAAATGGGGAGGGGGTGAGCACATTTGGGGAATTCCTGAACGGTCTAGGAATACCATCAATACTTTTCAATGGCGGCTAAACAAGCATTCAGAGCACTAATGATTAATAGTACCTCAAAGGACTTTTTTGAAAGTTAAGTTGAGTTCCTAACCTTCAAAATGTAAATACTTGCCAATTTATGGTGAAGAAAATAAACAGACGTCATGTACATTTTAAAGAACTGTCATGATTTCAAACCCAACTCCTGTTATTAAACACAGCCAGCAGGCTCTTCCTGCCGGGTGAAGAAAGGGAGCCTTCATATATAAATACCAAAGTATGCCAGATGTGATGTGTTTCATAACACAAAGGTGGTCTGGCAACTTTGGAAATAAACAGATTGTAATCTCCATTGAGTGTACCATTCCGAATAACAAGCGAGCAATACGATGAATGGTATAAATTGATATTCAATGCATATGCTTCCCAATGGTTCATGTGAGTAAAATTACTGCTTTTACCAAACAATAGATAATAAAAAGTCAATGATCTCTTCTGAACTGGGTGATTTCAACAAAGTTGAGAAGCTATAACCGTGAATCGAAACTTCCCATACTATTTGCACTGATGATGAGAAAAGGCTTTCACAACCACAAACATTTCCAACAGGAAAAGATATTGCACACGGGAAATTAGGAGAAATTTCTTGACGGCGTGATTTACTGGAAAGTAGAATGTGAGAACAAAGCATTAGTAAACGTGAAGCAGAGAAAATACAAGCCTGAGGTGAGACAACTGAGCAGGGAGACTAGTTCTGGACAGGACTTACAAAGAACCAACACAGATTCAATGAACAAAAATGGCTTTCTTTTCTACTGCAAGTTTCCATGATTGTACAGATTAACCATTATACCAGCAGATCATTGAATTGATTTCAGTGCTTCCAGTCTAATCAGATTAAACCAAAAAAAAGTCACTGTACTCAATCGAAAATGTTAATGAACAGTCTCTTAAGGAGAGTGGAAATAGAGAGGACAGTAGGATTAAGCATAGCTGTGGAACATTAATAGACAAATAAAATGAAGACATTCACTCTTTGAACTCTAATAAAGAATAAAAAGGCATCAAGGCATGGTATTTGAATAGAGCACAGCATGATTCTCACTCATTGCAAGATATGGGAAAAACGGTTTCACGCTGTGATTTAAGTTCCAAATATCTGGTACCCTGTTATCTTGAATTCTCATGCAACTGCAAACAACAGGACCAGTTCTCTTCACTCTGAGAACTAAAACAAATAGGGAACAGCAGTAGGCCATTCAGCCCTTCGAGCTTGCTCCACCCTTCAATAGGATTGTGACTGATCATCCAATTCAGTACCCTATTCCCCACTTTCTCCCCCATATCCTTTGATTCCTTTCGCCCTAACAACTATACCAAACTCCTTCCTGAAAACTTTTAATGTTTTGGCCTCAACCGCTTTCTGTAGCAGAGAATTCTACAGGCTCCCCACTCTCTGGGTGAAGACATTTCTCCCCATCCCAGTCCTAAATGGCCTATCTCTGTAATCCTTGGACTGTGACCCGACCCCCTGGTTCTGAACTCCCTGGGTCATTGGGAACATCCTTCCTGTTGGTCACCTCTCTCTCTCCTATTAACTAAACCTCATGGACAGCATAACAATCTTTCTGTAACTTTCTCAATAGCACAATCATTTTTGTATAACCTTTCAGAGGATGATTTCAACCTCAAGTTATTGTTTGTCTGGCATTTCATGATTTTGTGTGCAATTGGTCAACATGGTAATATGTCAAGCTTACACAAGTTTGATTATTCCAGTCTTAACAGTACAGGATTTCAACTAATCTTGAGCACATGCTATGGAATTGGCTATTCTGCAGGTGGGAATTGCAGATAGCCTCGACGCAAACAGTCTCATGACATCCAAATTTGACTCATCACAATTTCGCTGTATTTGTTGTTTGGCACCATTTCTGAAACTAGCCATTAGGAACATAAGAACAGATGCAGACTACTTAGCCCTTTGAGCCTGCTCCATCGTTCAATGAAGTCATGACTGATCTTAATGCTACTTTCCCACAACATCTTCATATCCCTTGATGTCACTGGTGTCAAAAATCAACTGAACTGTCTTTGACATTCTCAATGACTCAGCTTCCACAGCCCATTGGTCACGGAATTCTGAAGCTATACCATCCTTTGAGTAAACAAAGTCCACCTCATCTCAAGCCTAAATGGCCAGTCTCTTATTAGACTCACCAATCAGGGAACCATCTTATCTACATACAAAATTCGCACAGGGCATGATTAGATTTAAGTTTCAATGATGTCCCTCCTCCTTCTTCAACACTTTAGAAAATACATGCCCAGACTCTTCAATCTCTCCTCATGAAACAATCCCACAATCCTAGGTTAGTCTAGTGAACCGCTGCTGCACTCCCTCTATGGCAAGTATGTCCCTCTTTGAATAAGGGGAAGAAGAATGCACACAACACTCCAAATGAAGCTCTTTACAACTGCAAAGACATTATTACTCCTTCCATTGGGAAGTATGTGCATTGAAAAAAGCCATTACTGTTCATTAGGTTGAATGAGTTCTGAAAAATAGCCAAAGCCAAAAATGTGGAGCAGTGTACAGAAGATTATCCTGTGGAATTACAAAAGAGGAACTTAAAAAGCCGCCGTTCACTATGTACATAATCAGCAGAGAGTGGCATGAGAGCTGGCAAGAAACCAGCCTGGATAATTACTATTCAGATGAAAACAAAGCCATCAGGTCTAAAGGGTTTGTTTCAATAGGTGATGTGCATAAAAATTATTCATACGACCCCTGCCTGTAAAGACACCTTCACCACCCACTTTCTCTTTCAGTTTTTGCCATGATGACCACAAATATATTACTTTTGTTTTGTAAAGGGATGATATACTATGTATGATGTATTATAATGTTCTATGATGTCACTTTAAGGCCAAAGGAAATGTACTTATATTAAGTAAACACAGGCATACAGAAATTTTGATATCAGAGATAATGGGAACTGCAGATGCTGGAGATTCCAAGATAATAAAATGTGAGGCTGGATGAACACAGCAGGCCAAGCAGCATCTCAGGAGCACAAAAGCTGACGTTTCGGGCCTAGACCCTTCATCAGAGAGGGGATGTGGGGAGGGAACTGGAATAAATAGGGAGAGAGGGGGAGGCGGACCGAAGATGGAGAGTAAAGAAGATAGGTGGAGAGGGTGTAGGTGGGGAGGTAGGGAGGGGATAGGTCAGTCCAGGGAAGACGGACAGGTCAAGGAGGTGGGATGAGGCTAGTAGGTAGCTGGGGGTGCGGCTTGGGGTGGGAGGAAGGGATGGGTGAGAGGAAGAACCGGTTAGGGAGGCAGAGACAGGTTGGACTGGTTTTGGGATGCAGTGGGTGGGGGGGAAGAGCTGGGCTGGTTGTGTGGTGCAGTGGGGGGAGGGGATGCACTGGGCTGGTTTAGGGATGCAGTGGGGGAAGGGGAGATTTTGAAACTGGTGAAGTCCACATTGATACCATATGGCTGCAGGGTTCCCAGGCGGAATATGAGTTGCTGTTCCTGCAACCTTCGGGTGGCATCATTGTGGCAGTGCAGGAGGCCCATGATGGACATGTCATCAAGAGAATGGGAGGGGGAGTGGAAATGGTTTGCGACTGGGAGGTGCAGTTGTTTGTTGCGAACTGAGCGGAGGTGTTCTGCAAAGCGGTCCCCAAGCCTCCGCTTGGTTTCCCCAATGTAGAGGAAGCCGCACCGGGTACAGTGGATGCAGTATACTACATTGGCCGATGTGCAGGTGAACCTCTGCTTAATGTGGAATGTCATCTTGGGGCCTGGGATGGGGGTGAGGGAGGAGGTGTGGGGACAAGTGTAGCATTTCCTGCGGTTGCAGGGGAAGGTGCCGGGTGTGGTGGGGTTGGAGGGCAGTGTGGAGCGAACAAGAGAACAATTCCTCCGCCTCCGCCGCATCTGCTCCCACGATAAGAACACTCTCATCCGCCTAGCTGAACTCGTCCTCACACTCAACAACTTCTCTTTTGACTCCTCCCACTTCCTACAGACTAAGGGGGTGGCCATGGGCACCCGCATGGGCCCCAGCTATGCCTGCCTCTTTGTAGGTTACGTGGAACAGTCCCTCTTCCGCACCTACACAGGCCCCAAACCCCACCTCTTCCTCCGGTACATTGATGACTGTATCGGCGCCGCCTCTTGCTCCCCAGAGGAGCTCGAACAGTTCATCCACTTCACCAACACCTTCCACCCCAACCTTCAGTTCACCTGGGCCATCTCCAGCACATCCCTCACCTTCCTGGACCTCTCAGTCTCCATCTCAGGCAACCAGCTTGTAACTGATGTCCATTTCAAGCCCACCGACTCCCACAGCTACCGAGAATACACCTCCTCCCACCCACCCTCCTGCAAAAATTCCATCCCCTATTCCCAATTCCTCCGCCTCCGCCGCATCTGCTCCCACGATAAGACATTCCACTCCCGCACATCCCAGATGTCCAAGTTCTTTCAGGACCGCAACTTTCCCCCCACGGTGATTGAGAACGCCCTTGACCGCGTCTCCCGCATTTCCCGCGACACATCCCTCACACCCCGCCCCCGCCACAACCGCCCCAAGAGGATCCCCCTCGTTCTCACACACCACCCTACCAACCTCCGGATACAACGCATTATCCTCCGACACTTCCGCCATTTACAATCCGACCCCACCACCCAAGACATTTTTCCATCCCCTCCCCTGTCTGCTTTCCGGAGAGACCACTCTCTCCGTGACTCCCTTGTTTGCTCCACACTGCCCTCCAACCCCACCACACCCGGCACCTTCCCCTGCAACCGCAGGAAATGCTACACTTGTCCCCACACCTCCTCCCTCACCCCCATCCCAGGCCCCAAGATGACATTCCACATTAAGCAGAGGTTCACCTGCACATCTGCCAATGTGGTATACTGCATCCACTGTACCCGGTGTGGCCTCCTCTACATTGGGGAAACCAAGCGGAGGCTTGGGGACCGCTTTGCAGAACACCTCCGCTCAGTTCGCAACAAACAACTGCACCTCCCAGTCGCAAACCATTTCCACTCCCCCTCCCATTCTCTTGATGACATGTCCATCATGGGCCTCCTGCACTGCCACAATGATGCCACCCGAAGGTTGCAGGAACAGCAACTCATATTCCGCCTGGGAACCCTGCAGCCATATGGTATCAATGTGGACTTCACCAGTTTCAAAATCTCCCCTTCCCCTACTGCATCCCTAAACCAGCCCAGTGCATCCCCTCCCCCCACTGCACCACACAACCAGCCCAGCTCTTCCCCCCCACCCACTGCATCCCAAAACCAGTCCAACCTGTCTCTGCCTCCCTAACCGGTTCTTCCTCTCACCCATCCCTTCCTCCCACCCCAAGCCGCACCCCCAGCTACCTACTAACCTCATCCCACCTCCTTGACCTGTCCGTCTTCCCTGGACTGACCTATCCCCTCCCTACCTCCCCACCTACACCCTCTCCACCTATCTTCTTTACTCTCCATCTTCGGTCCGCCTCCCCCTCTCTCCCTATTTATTCCAGTTCCCTCCCCACATCCCCCTCTCTGATGAAGGGTCTAGGCCCGAAACGTCAGCTTTTGTGCTCCTGAGATGCTGCTTGGCCTGCTGTGTTCATCCAGCCTCACATTTTATTATCCAGAAATTTTGATAGTTGGTTTATCAGGGAACTGTGCAAATTAAAAAATAATCATCAGTTTCAGGCTCCAAGTGTGAAGCACCAGAATTAAATGATTGGTTTTCTTGATCTTTCCCTAAAATCAATTTTCAACTAGAATGAAGTGTGATGTCTGACAGCATGACAGCAAACCAACTGCTAAACACAGATTGTTTTCAACATGTTCAGCATCTCTCATTGGACAGGCTGCCTATCTACGAAGAATGTTCCCTTTTCCTGAAGATGTCGACCAATGCTGGGTTATAGTTCCAGCAGATGGATGATAATAAGTAAAAAGACTCTGTCACACCTGCAACAGCAACCCTGGCTGAAATTGGAAAATTTTTAGTGCACAGCAAGGATTCAAACTAATCCCTTCAACTCTGCATTGTTTTCCAAGATCTGCAAGAATTTTATTATTAAAGAAATTGAGTACCACATAAAATTGCAGACCACTTGCAAAAGAGTTTAAAACAAAAATCCATATTTAAAAATATATATTTTGCAAATGCAGTGCTTCAACAGATTATTTGGTACCAACAATTATGTCACCATATGTAAATTACAGTGTCAATTGCTAGATAAAGATTATTTGCAACTGCATGTAAAATTTAAATTGAACTCAGTGTCTTATGCCTTTAGTTTAGCAACAGTCAAGGTTTAAGGTCGGTCAGAACTTAGGAGACCACCCCCGAACCTGCTGTCTTGTATCAAAATGTCTGGGTCAAAGTAAGGTCAGAGCATCTGTTCGCCAAATATGTACAAGAGTTTGAAGCTCTTCACTCAAACTCCCTAGAGTCCCATCAAGTATTTTCAGAAGACTACAATGTTGACAGATAGTAAATGAACTTTTCAGAAATGAATTCTGAGTAATTTAACATCAAAGAACTCCACTTCTCTACGTTCTCCAGCATCTTCCTGTAAAAACATAGGGTCCAAGTTTAGACCGTGAGCCTCAGGCTAGCAAACATAAGACTTTACTCGTCATGAAATATTAGCCATGCCCATAGCTCTCCAATGAACATCAACACAACATGTCATACAAACAAGAACTCCTGCTTTGCAAGTGCCTATAAATGTATTTCTAGTGATGTTCAAAGCAGCCTCACCAATCCCATCAGCTCAAAATAGCTTCCTTATTCTACACCAGTCAGTAAGCAAGTGGTAATTTCACACAGATAAGCTTCAGGAAGGCTGGTATATGAGAAAACTAAAATAACGGACATAGAATCATAGAGTTACACAACATGGAAACAGACCCTCTGGTGCAACTCGCCATGCTGACCAGATATCCTAAAGAAATCCAGTCCCATTTGCTAGCATTTGGCCCATATCCCTCTAAACCTTTCCTGTTCATAAATCCATCCAGGCACGTTTTAAATGTTTTAACTGTACCAGCCTCCACCACCTTCCCTGGCAGCTCATTCCATACACGCACCACCATCTGGTCACTTGAAAACACTCAAATGTTTTGGCCTCGGCTGCTTTCTGTGGTAGAGAATTCCACAGGCTCCTCACTTTCTGGGTGAAGACATTTCTCCTCATCTCAGTCCTGCCCTATATCCTTTTGACTGTGACATCTGGGTTCTGATCTCTGCTGGTCATCGGGAACATGCTTCCTGCATTTACCCTAGTCTAGTTCTGTTAGAATGTTGTAGATTTCTATGAGATGTCCTTCACCTTAATCTTCTAAATTCCTCAGAGAATATAATCCTAACTGATCCGGTCTCTCACCATACGTCAGTCCTGCCACCCCAGGAATCAGGTTGGTAAACCTTCGCTGCATTCCCTCCACTGCCAGAACATTCTTCCTCAGATATTGAGACCCGAACTACATACAATGTCCTAGGTGTACTATGCAGGATGGAGTGCTCTAATTGAAGTTGCAATTGAGGCAATAACTGCGACATATAACTGGGACAGTGCAGATGAAGATTTACTCTTGATCTAAACGCGTACTATATCTGTCCGGGACAAGTTTGAGAGGGATAGTGTAGAGCAGCTCCACTGTAGACAATTTGTCACTGCTGGGAAAGTTTGACATTGACAGTGAGTACTTTAAATTAAATCACTACTTTCCCCAGAATTCAAATCCTCCATCTTAATGAATACAAATTTACAAAAAAATCTCTTATAAACCATTACAGGATCAACAGATGGTATTCCACACACAACAGAACTGTTATTTTGAGTTTAGTACAGAATATTTTATTTCAAACATAATCAAGAGCTATAATCTTGAGAAATGAAATGCCAGATATTCGGATGAAATGCAAAACAATGCTTTAATCGCATTATATAATTGAGAAGTCCAGATTAGTATTTTTGAGGAAAGTGCAATAACTGGTCATGTTTCCTTCAAGATGGGCAATGATTTGCTCCAAGCTAATTTGACAGATTGGTGGAGGAGTGGCAAAGAATTGAAGAGGGGTCAAAATGGCTGCAGCATCACATGCTATGCTTCAAAAACAATGCAGAAATGCATCTGGTATCATTCCTAATACACAAAAATGCATCTTTTTCACTGATTTTAAATACTCAAAGCAAATGATTTCATTTCCATTAAGTTCCAATTCTTACTCCATCCGCAATGACTTAACTCAAATGAATTTTACGTTTTTAGTAAGAAGGGTGTTTTAATTATTTTTACCGACTGATCTGTACCAAATTTTGTGCAAGTCTTCCTCCTTTCACATACTATTCTTGGTAAAGTAAACTACCAGGCTCTTACTAATGTTGCACTATGATTTCTAGTTGGAAATGGAAGTGTAGTGATTGGAACCAGGTGGACCTTGTTGACTATGAGGTCCTTGATTGGGGTTGTTAACCTGAGCCAATCAGGAGGCACTGGCTGACCAATATCAACAGGGGACACAAACTCTCTTCAGTTTGGAGGATTGAGTCCAAGCTGGGTGGCTACAGGCAGTGTGCTGTGCACAAGTAAATAAAGGGTGACTTGGTAAGGGGATACCAGCCACTGAGCAGACATTTCAGAAAGAAATGCAAGTTCCTTGGTAGCTCACCCACTTCACCAAATGCTCAAAATGTTCTGAACTAGGAACTGGATTTTGCTAATCAGTTCAGGCATCATTGAGTCATCTGTGAAAATTCTCCAGTTCTAAAATGATATTTTAAACAATTATAGCTTTACTGTTTTTCATCTTACTGTAAATGCTCAGGTTTAACATGCCAATTGAGTATTAGTAAAACAGGTTGCCAGGATCAATAATTTTTGGAATTCATGGTTATGACAATGATGCAAATTTCAAAATAAAACAGCCTCAGACCATTGAGACAAGCATCTCCACAGTAAAGATAACAAAGTGTGGAGTTGGGAGAACACAGCAGGCCAAGCAGCATCTCGGGCACAAAAGCTGATGTTTCGGGCTTAGACCCTTCATCAGAGAGGGGGAGGGGGAGAGGGAACTGGAATAAATAGGGAGAGAGGGGGAGGCAGACCGAAGATGGAGAGAAAACAAAATGGGTGGAGCGGAGAGTATAGGTGAGGAGGTAGGGAGGGGATAGGTCAGTCCAGGGAAGATGGACAGGTCAAGGAGGTGGGATGAGGTTAGTAGGTAGGAAATGGAGGTGCGGCTTGAGATGGGAGGAAGGGATGGGTGAGAGGAAGAACAGGTCAGGGAGGCAGAGAGAGGCTGGGCTGGTTTGGGGATGCAGTGGGGGAAGGGGAGATTTTGAAGCTTGTGAAGTCCACATTGATACCATTGGGCTGCAGGGTTCCCAAGAGGAATATGAGTTGCTGTTCCTGCAACCTTCGGGTGGCATCATTGTGGCACTGCAGGAGGCCCATGATGGACCTGTCGTCTGAGGAATGGGAGGGGGAGTTAAAATGGTTCGCGACTGGGAGGTGCAGTTGTTTGTTGCGAACTGAGCGGAGGTGTTCTGCAAAGCGGTCCCCAAGCCTCTGCTTGGTTTCCCCAGTGTAGAGGATGCCACACTGGGTGCAATGGATACAATATACCACATTGGCAGATGTGCAGGTGAACATCTGCTTGATGTGGAAGGTCATCTTGGGGCCTGGGATAGGGGTGAGGGAGGAGGTGTGGGGGCAAGTGTAGCACTTCCTGAGGTTGCAAGGGAAGGTGCCGGGTGTGGTGGGGTTGGAGAGGAGTGTGGAGCGGACAAGGGAGTCGCGGAGAGAGTGGTCTCTCCAGAAGGCAGACAAGGGTGGGGGTGGAAAAATGGCTTGGGTGGTGGGGTCGGATTGTAGATGGCAGAAGTGTCGGAGGATGATACGTTGTATCCAGAGGTTGTTGGGGTGGTATGTGAGAACGAGGGGAATCCTCTGGGGGTGGTTGTGGCGGGGGCGGGGTGTGGGGAATGTGTTGCAGGAAATGTGGGACACGCGGTCAAGGGCGTTCTCGACCACTGCGGGGGGAAAGTTGCAGTCCTTGAAGAATGTGGACATCTGGGATGTGCGGGAGTGGAATGCCTCATCCTGGGAGCAGATGCGGCGGAGAACTTGGGAATAGGGGATGGAATTTTTGCAGGAGGGTGGGTGGGAGGAGGTGTATTCTACGTAGCTGTGGGAGTCAGTGGGCTTGAAATGGACATCAGTTTCTAGCTGGTTACCTGAGGTGGAGACTGAGAGGTCCAGAAAGGTGAGGGATGTGTGGGAGATGGCCCAGGTGAACTTTAGGTTGGGGTGGAAGATGTTGGGAAAGTGGATGAACTGTTCGAGCTCATCTGGGGAGCAACAGGCGGCGTCAATAGTCATCAATGTAACGGAGGAAGAGGTGGGGTTTGGGGCCTGTGTAGGTGCAAAAGAGGGACTGTTCCACGTAACCTACAAAGGGGCAGGCATAGCTTGGGCCCATGCGGGTACCCATGGCCACCCCCTTTGCCTGTAGGAAGTGGGAGGCATCGAAAGAGAAGTTGTTGAGGGTGAGGACGGGTTCGGCTAGGCGGATGAGGGTGTCGGTGGAGGGGGATGGGTCGGGCCTGCGGGACAGGAAGAAGCGGAGGGCCTTGAGGCTCCACAGTACTTTGAATGTCTCTGAATATTAATTTGATTTCTAAAATGGTATTTTTAAGGCAACTAATATTTTGCAATTCAGAAAACCAATTCACTTAGATCAATTATAACAAAGTGTGAAGCTGGATGAACACAGCAGGCCAAGCAGCATCTCAGGAGCACAAAAGCTGATGTTTCAGGCCTCGACCCATCTGATGAAGGGTCTAGGCCCGAATCGTCAGCTTTTGTGTTCCTGAGATGCTGCTTGGCCTGCTGTGTTCATCCAGCTTCACACTTTGTTATGTTGGATTCTCCAGCATCTGCAGTTCCCATTATCACTTAGATCAATTGTTTTGGTTGGGTGGAGATGAGACAATTAAATGATGCGACTCTGATTTTGTCTGAAAGATATTTGAAAGGTAAAGAAAAAGCCGAAATGAAATGCTCTGTGTTCTCCAAATGGTCAGGTATATCTGGAACTCCCATCTCCTCGCTCCCAATTGATCTGGTAAAGTATTCAATGGCAGAGAATGCCACACAACCCATCCTCGTCCTGTCAACATCCAACATCGACCCAAGTAAATTATTGAGCCAGTGACAAAGATATCAGGATTCAAATATAACACTCTTCTGTCAATCAAAGTCAAGGTCAGCTAAACTCAGCAGTGGCTTGACAATGATCTAGGCATTCTCCTGAATGGTTTGGCTTTGCTCCTCATTAAGATTAAAGATGCCAGGTAAGAGTAACAGACCTTTAAATAAAGGGATACAGGTAGTGTGGCAAAGTGATGTGGGAAGGATTCCCAAAGATTATAATATATAGGCAAAACAAGAATCATGAAATAAAACAGAAATTACTGGAAAAGCTCAGCAGTTTGGTCACCACCTGTGGACAGAAAGCAGATTTAATGTTTTGGGTCGAGTAGCCTTTCCTCTGAAGAGTCATGAATTAGTTACTAGTTTCCTCCGTTTAATCTATTTGGTTTGTTTGTCTACTGCATGCATCACCAGTTTTCCAAGTGGGGGTTCTGAGATCTTAAGGTGTCCACCAGAAACTTCCATAGGGGCTACAATAAGGTTCCATAGGTTTGGATATTTATCTGTCCATACTTTTGTTTATTTATACATATTTGAAGCACATACTGATAATTATGATGAGGGTCTTCAAGGGTTCTGCTAATACTTGCAGGAATCTTGCACCAGATCTGAGTGTCCGTTTGAACATTTATCAGCCTACGTTTAGTTGTACAGTATGCATGTCTTTGAACCCCTGAAGGACTTCAGCCATGGCAAAAAAGTTGGGAAAATAGGCTGAAATGTCCAGCGAGGAGCTTCTCAACTTCGAGAGCAAAAGTCCTATTTCCAATCAAGTGCTGAATGGCAAGATGAAATTCTCACTAGCGAGGAGCAAGAGGCCTATTTAGGTATATTAACATGTATCAACATTTCATTAATATCTTTATCTCACCTCATTAACATACAATTTCCCATTGTCTCATCTAAGGTTAGAAATTAGATGCCAGAAATTCTGCTTTCTGCCAGTCAGCGAATCCTTGAACCATGCCAGGGCCTTACCTCTATCATCATGGGCTGTTATTTAGCAGTCTCCTGTGCAGCACCTTGTCAAAGGCCTTCTGTAAACCCAAACAAAGCACATCCACTGGCTCTCCTTTGTTTAACTTACTTGCAATCTCTTCAGCTATCTCCCTTAGAACTCTGGGAAATAGAGCATCTGGTCTGGGTGATTTATCTACCTTCAAATTTTTCGGTTTCCCCAGCACCTTCTCCTTGGTAGACTGCTGATATCTTCAACTGTGAAAACTAATGCCTATTCAGCTCCTCTTCCATTTCCTTGACCCCATCACTACTTCTCCGGTGGTCAAAAGTCTACTCTTGCCTCTCTCTCACTTTTTAAGACATCTTAAAAAATCTCATACAATCTTATATTACTTCTTCTCCCCACAATTTTTTTTTAAGTCATCCTCTGTTGTTTTTGAAGGCTTCCCAACCCTCTGGCTTCCCACTAATCTTTCCCATACAGTATATTTTTTCTTTTGGTTTAATGCTGTCTCTGGCTTCCCTTATCAGCCATGGTTGTCTCATCCTCCCCTTAGCATGATTCTTCTTTCTCAGGATGAATTATCTCCAGAAACTCCTGCCACTGCCTCTCCACCGTCTTCCTTCCTAGGCTCCCCTTCCAATCAACTCTGGCTAGCTCCTCCCTCATGTCTCTACAGTTACCTTTACTCAATTGTAATGCTGTTACATCTGATTCCAGCTTCTCCCTTTCAAAGTGAAGGGTGAATTCTATCATATAATAGTCACTGCCCCATAAACGACTGCCTCATTACATATGGTCAGACAGCACCAATATATCAAAGCACATTCTGCAGGCAAAGCAGCATGAACTCCACATCCACAGACCATAATATCCAACACATACCAGCTTCACCATATCACAACACACATTTTCAGTACATTTACAGTAAATTCTGGGACAGTAATACTGTTCTTTAGAGTGCACCAGTACATCTTATTGCAAAGTTGCTGCAAGGACATTTTGCACGCAGGAATGGGACTCCCATCTCAACAGTTGGACCAGGGAGCATCTCAGGCTGTTTGCTCACTATCTTAGAAGCAATGAATCCCTACAGCGTGGAAGCAGGCCAGTCAGCTCATCAAGTCCACACTGATCCTCCAAAGAGCATCCCACCCAGGCCTACTCTACTAATCCATCCCCTATAACCCTGCATTTCCCAGGGCTAATCCACCTAACCTACACATCTTTGGACTGGAGCAAATCGGAGGAAACCCACACAGACACAGAGAGAATGTGCAATGCCTGAGGCTGGAATCAAACCTGGGTCACTGGCATTGCGAGGCAGCAGTGTTAACCACTAAGCCACCGTGATGCCATCTTAGTATTCACTCACTTTATATTTACTTTGATGCTTACAACATCTTTGCCTTGCACTGAATTTTGAACTGAGACCCCTCACCGAGAGCTTGAAGGTTCATAGTACTTCAGCCTTGACTTTTAGTGCAGAGACAAAGTCAGGCAGCTTGACACGGTGTCAGCAGTCACCAGGCGAGGGAGTGAACATTTGCTCTACAGCACCGTGCTACATCAATCTCACACTTGAACAACATTCCAGGTATATATGGGCTAAGTGCGCTGCATGTGCTGCAAGCAAGTAGTAATATCTCAAAATCTAAGGACAGTAGCTCCAGTAAAGTTAAGGGAGTTGCCATTCAAGTAGGAGCCCAGGTACACTAAGCCAAGAGTTGTTTCCAATATAGGTTCAGAGGCTTAGGCATGGTCAGTCGAATGCTTGGGGCACAGTCAGGCAGTCTGTACAACTTACAGAACAGGGAGTGGACAATAGACAGGCCTGTGGATCCAATGCTACCAGTGCAGGTTAGTCATAAGATGGTTGAGTATCATCATTTGGAGCTGTCTGACTAAGTCATTCAAGTGGCTGGGCTGATCAGTCCTGAGGGGTCCGTCTACTAAAAGCAGAAGGGGTAATATTAGAGGTCGCTCCTATGGAAGGGAGACTACAAAACTTAATTATCAGCATTGGAGGCTAATGCTGTGATGCAGGAAGAACTACAACTATGAACTGGAGCAACTCAATATATTGGGGGAGATTATACAGTATTGAAGGGAAAGGGTAATGTAGGAATAGCAGTTATCAACAGTTAGCAGCACTCTGGTTTCCTTGGGAGTGGGAGTGACAGGGTGGGCATAAGAGGCAGAGGAGGGTGGAGAGAGAGAGAGCGAAGGAACAGTGAATTAATATATCTGGCACAGACAAAAACAGAAATTGTTAGGGAAACTCAGCAGGTCTGTTTCTCCGGCAATTTCTGTTTTGTTTGTTTCAGATCTCCAGCATCCACAGTTCTCTGTTATATCATATCTGGAATGTTCATTTTATGTGCCTGAGGGTTGGGGGTTAAATTGGAGAGACGAAAACTTAACTGGGTGGATTTGAGTGGGAATTGGGAGAAGTTTAAACATATGGAATTGACAAGGAGGGATATCCAGAAGGAAAATGTATATTTGGGGTTTCACCAACAGTATGAGAGTGAACCTGAGATTCACTGTGTAAGGAGCAACCACTGTGTCCTTTCATCATGCTACAAATAACAAGTATGCAATGGAGCTAAAAATGGCTGCCATTATACACAGAATAGGTGAGGTAAGTGTTTCATTCTGTGATGGCGAGGGTTTCAACTCTGAGCGAAATCAAAGCTCAGCAGCACTACACAAACAACTACATACTAAAGCTGAAACATGTTTGCAAGCACTACACACAATGTGACCCTTACGCATTAACCTTTGGTATGCAGTCCCATGCACTCTTGGCCACATCATGCAATGTTAACAATCAATTGCACTAATGTCTATGTTGCACAAGGGTATTTTCCTGCGTGAAAAATGCACACACTAGTTGCAAAAGTTACAGGCACCTTCTAAGTTCCCATAACCCGCACATGATGCAGGAGCTGCTCACTTCACAGGTCAAACCATAAAACCTTGCACAGTGTTAAAAATGGCAATGCACTGTACTTTCATTCATGTCGTTGCAATAGACAGACTTCCATACTGATAGTAAGAAGTGAACATATATTCATGAATGTGATAATGTAATTAGCGACATCATCCATGCCATCATTTTGCTCTTACACTCTCCATCCCATTATCATCACAGTGTCATTCCAGGTTCTGAAGCTACAGTGGAGAAATCCTCTCCTACATTATAACCTACTGCTTTGGGATGGTTGGTTTGACAACCCCAAGTGGATGTGTGACTACATGGCCAAGACATGTTGAGTGTATTCCGTCCAGAGGCAACACACTCTCCTCACTTTGTACTCCAATGGGCTAAGGATGGTAGACCTGATTATCATGGAAGACCCAGCCACCTCTAGAGTGTCCTAAGGAGACTTGTGGGATCCTGTACATGATTATTCCTCTGACTGCATGTCTGCTAGCACTGTCAGGCCTTCTTGTGAGGAAAGGCACCTGGAGCTCAAAGTATCTCATCCTCTTACTGTTGGCACTGACCACTAATGGATCTAGCGATGGAGCGCAGTGAGTATGCACGCCCTGTAGACCTTGGACTTGGCTCTCCATAGCAGCCACCAGCCTGTCCGTGGAATCAGCCAGACAGTTACATGCCTGAGGCAGCAGAATCTAAGGTAGTGAAGCCATCATATCGTTCACAAGTTGCCCAGCCCCTCACAAATACATCTGCTAGTCCTATGTCTGCTGGTCCTATGTCTGCCTGTGCCAGTTAATAAAGTTGCAAATTGATGACACCATGGGTTCCTCTCCTGCCTGGGAATAAGCAGGTACCCGGTCTCCAGCAGTTCTTGAAATGCCAACAATCTTCCTGAACTAGCAGTGGTGACATTGCAGTGATGTGCTCACCAAACGGTGCTCGAACTCTAATCTAGTTAATATTCACACCAGTGTCAGTAATTCTGCATCGGTGGGGAGTGAAAGAGGCACCCTTGCCAGCATACCCACTAAGGCATCAGTGCTTTCTTCCTCAGAAGTGGAGATGAGGATATCTTGTCACATCACCCTTTTAATCAAACAGACTTGCTGCTTGTGCCTGTAGAACACAAAAGGCAGAAGGCATTGCAAACAAGGGTCTGAAGTTTGGGCAAGTTAAGCATACATTCACTGCGTTTGTATGGGGAGAGTAGCACAAAAAATTCTGAATGTCTGACTTGCTCTTGTAGCCTTAGTCTTTATATGAGTAGTTCAGTTCAGTTTCTGGTTATGCTGGAATTCACACATGGAAGGACAAACTGAGATGACTAAAAGGTATCCTCAGCGATACCAACTTGAAAATGCACTGCATTTCTTTTCTGCATCAAATTCCATGTGTGAATATTACTGATTTACACACGGGTTTCATTTGAAAATAAAATTAACAGCAGTTGCTGTGGTACCATGATCAAAGACAGCAGCTACATATGAACCACAAACATTTTTCACTTTTACTATTTGAAAATATTCTTTTGTGACATATAGATGTTCTATACTTTCCAAGTGCTGATTCCATCCTAAGTCAGTGGGTAGATCAATTCACAAAACAATTACAGTACCAGAGGCCATTTTTGCCCACCGTGTCAACACTAGCTGGACTATAGGGTGTCAACACCATAGGTCATAGTACCTGTGAATTCCAGGTACTTTTCATGTGCAATGAGGAAATGTGTCTCTACTACCACTGTTGAGCAAAAATAGATTCTTGCCATCCACTCTATTGAGGCACTTATAATCATATACAATCGCGAGGGAAGCTTATGTGTCTGACATTTCTAATTTTTATTACTTCCAATACTTAGCACGGATAGAATTGAAAGGCTTTGTCACAGTTATTGGTCGCCCTTGACTGACCTACAGGAATAAAGCTTATTTTGTTGAAAAAAGAAACCATTTCCAATTTCCATTTCATTCATCCTTAAGATTTCGAAGAATGTGTTAACCAAGCACTTTGATTTGAGGGAAAAATAATTCACCCACAGGGTGGTGGAAATCTGCAATGCACCGCCTAGAAGGGCAGGTGAGGTGGAAAAACTCATAACCTTTAAAAGTACAAGGATGAACCCTTGAAATGTCGTAACATTCTAGACTGTGAACCAAGTGCTGAAGCGTGAGACTTGTATAGATGTGGAGTGTTTTTTTTTGTCAGAACCTCCTCTGTTCTGTATGGTTCTATGATTCCATGACTGGGTAACTATGGTCCTAGAACTTGATGTATACAGATAGGAAACTAGCATCACAGCCCTAGCAGGACTTGAACCCAGGTCAGTGTGTCAATCTAGTATATCTTCTAGATTCTTACAACTAAAAAGATCTGTCAGATCACTGGTGAAAATCTATGCTTCTAGTATCGGGTGCCTTCCATCTTGTAAGTCAACAAGGTTGACCACACAGTACAAACTATGTTGGGCTTTATCAAATGTATCTCAGGAGCCCCAATCAGGCATGGAATCTCTGTTGCACTTACAGCAAATAAAGGCAGTGGGCTGAGAAGGGGTAGAATTCACCTCTCTCCCTATTTATTTCAAAACCCCCTTCCTCTTCTCCATTTCTGAAGAAGGGTCTAGGCCCGAAACGTCAGCTTTCCTGCTCCTATGATGCTGCTTAGCCTGCTGGGTTCATCTAGCTCTATACCTTGTTACCATCATCTCCCAAACCGTCCACAACCTCATCACTTCAGGTGACCTCCCATCCACAGCCTCCAAAATTATCGTTCCCCAAACCCGCACCGCCCGCTTCTATCTCCTTCCCAAAATCCACAAACCTGATTGCCCTGGTCGACCCATTGTCTCCGCCTGCTTCTGCCCCACTGACCTTATCTCCATCTATCTCGACTCCATTTTCTCCCCCTTGGTACAGGAACTCCCTACCTATGTCCATGACACCACCCACGCTCTCCACCTCCTCCAGAGCTTCCAATTCCCCGGTCCCCAACATCTCATCTTTACCATGGACATCCAGCCCCTATACACCTACATTCCCCATACAGATGGCGTAAAGGCCCTCCGCTTCTTCCTGTCCCACAGGCCCAACCAGTCACCCTCCAATGACACCCTCATCCACTTAGTCAAATTTGTCCCCAGCCTCAAAACTTCTCTTTTAATTCCACCCAAAACCTATGGACAAAGCGGGTGGCCATGGGTACCCGCATGGGCCCAAGCTATGCCTGCCTCTTTGTAGGTTACATGGAACAATCCCTCTTCTGTACCTACACTGGCCCCAAACCTCACCTCTTCCTCTGTTACATTTATGACTGTATCGGTGCCCCACAAGGAGCTCGAACAGTTCATCCACTTCACCAACACCTTCCACCCCAACCTTCAGTTCACCTGGACCATCCCTAATACCTCTCTCTCCTTCCTGGACCTCTCTGTCTCCATCTCCAGCAACCACCTAGAAACCAATATCCATTTCAAGCTCACCAACTCCCACAGCTACCACGAATACACCTTCTCCCACCACCTTCCTGCAAAAATGCCATCCCCTATTCCCAATTCCTTCACCTCCGCCGCATCTGCTCCCAGGATGAGGCATTCCACTCCCGTACATCTCAGATGTTCTCGTTTTTCAAGGACCGCAACATACCCCCACCACCAGCCACCTCCCCCAGTGATCGAGAACGCCCTGAACCGTGTCTCCCGCATTTCCCACAACTCATCCCCAACATCCCCCTCCCTGCAATAACAACCAAAACAGAATCCCCCTCGTCCTCACGTACCACCCCACCAACCTCTGGATCCAACGCATCATCTTCTGACACTTCCGCCATCTGCAATCCGACCCCACCACCAAAGACATTTTTCCCTCCCCACCCTTATCTGCCTTCCAGAGGGACCACTCTCTCCAGGGCTCCCTTTTCCGCTCCACACGCCCCTCCAGCCCCACCACACCCGGCCCTTTTCCCTGCAACTGCAGGAAGTGCCACACCTGCCCTGACACCTCCCCTCTCATCCCCATCTCAGGCCCCAAGAAGACTTTCCACATCAAGCAGATGATCACCTGCACATCTGCAAATGTGATATACTGCATCTGCTGTTCCCGTTGTGGCCTCCTCTACATTGGAGAAACAAGCAGAGGCTTGGGGACCGCTCTGCAGAGCACCTATGCTCGGTTCACACTAAAGGACTGCACCTCCTAGTCACGAATCACTTCAACTCCTCATCCCATTCCACAGATGACATGTCCATCCTGGGCCTCCTGCTGTGCCACAACAATGCTACCCGAAGGTTGCAGGAACAGCAACTCATATTCTACTTGCGAACCTTCCGGCCCACTGGTACCAATGTGGACTTCACAAGCTTCAAAATCCCCCCTCCCCCTATCGCATCACAAAACCAGCCCAGGGCGTCCCAGCCTCCCTAACCTGTCCTTCCTCCCACCTATCCCCTCCTCCCACCTCAACTCCATAAGCTTCAAAATCTCCCCTCCCCCATCGCATTCCAAAACCAGCCCAGCTCATCTCCGCCTCCCTAACCTGTCCTTCGTCCCACCTATCCCCTCCTCCCACCTCAAGCCTCACCCCCATCTCCTAGCTACTAATCTCATCCCGCCGGCTTGACCTGTCCGTCCTCCCTGGACTGACCTATCTCCTTCCTACCTTCCCAGCTACACTCACCTTTACTGGCTCCATCCCCGCCTCTTTGACCAGTCTATCTCCTCTCCACCTATCTTCTCCTCTATCCATCTTCTATCCGCCTCCCCCCTCTCCCTATTTATTTCAAAACCCCGTTTCCCTCCCCCATTTCTGAAGTAGGGTCTAGGCCCGAAACGTCAGCTTTCCTGCTCCTACGATGCTGCTTGCCCTGCCGTGTCAATCCAGCTTTACACCTTGTTATCTCATAGAATTCACTGACCTTTGTTTTCTCCAGGCCCTCTCCTTGGTTAGTTGAGCTTTCCATTTTTCCTCATCTCTTCCGATGGCCCTCCAAAAACAAATAGCCTCTACATGGCACAGCCATCAGTGGCGATCTCCCAGTCATCTAATTTTACATCAGCAACCTTTGTATCTTACTTCCAAATGTCATTGTATAAGATATAGGGTTGTCTAGCAGATCGTGAATTTGCATTTTGGTCAGGTCTCCGTCCAAAAGGTTTTTGGGAATATAACCATCATTCTTCCAATGAATAAGCCATCACTGACGTCATTGGCATGGCAATGATAGTACACTGACAAAACTGGCATGCTCCAGGACCCGACTGGGTGACCCTGCCCTGTCAAGAGATGCTGAGGATACCGCCAAGACAGCAAGATTCAGCCTTTCCTCCTGCCTTAGCGTGTGTTGTTCGGGTTTCTCAACTCTATCCTAGTAGGCACACTTCCACAAGTGACAGCACGGGCTACAGAACTGTACCTCTTCATTATATACCTCCATTTATAACCCATTCTCACATTCAGAAAGCTTGAGTACTGAAAGTACAATCTCTTGAATATGATTTCCTGAAACAAACATGCCATGATAAAAATTACTAAACTGACTTTTTAAAAATTCTTAGACCTAGACAGTTTTACTCAGACAATTCTTGAAAAATAAGCCTCTCTATGGATCTACAAGTAGACTTCCAACTGAAATGTTTAATACACTTGCACCAAATTCTTCACTATGTATTCCTTAGTTGGAGAGAGAGAAATTTCACACAATGTTTTAATATAATTAATTCCTTTACTGGGGCAGCAGTGACTCAGGGGCTAGCACTGCTGCCTCACAGTGGCAGGGACCGGGGATCAAATCCACTTTTGGGCAGCTGTCCATGTGGAGTTTGCACGTGGTCTGCGTGGGGTTCCTCTGAGCGCTCTGGTTTCCTCCCACAGTCCAAAGATGTGCAGTTAGGTGGATTTGCCATGCTAAATTGCCCCTTAGTGTCCAGGGATATGTAGAGTTAAGTAACTTAGCCATGGGAAACGCAGGATTACAGGGATAGGGTAGGGGGTTGGGTCTGGGTGGAAAGCTATCTGGAGGGTCGATGTGGACTTGATGCGTTGAATGGTCTATTTCCACTATAAGGATTCTATGATCTATCAAATCAATCTGTGTAGGAGCCAGCGATCTTTGAATTGTAACTTTCGATGAATTGGGTGTTCCAACGGTTAGTAGCTAACTACATTCAAACCTGTCTAGGATCAAGGATGTGGCTTCTTGAAAAGTATTGTTTGGTCATTCAAAACATTTCAATGGGCCACTAAAGAGCAATTCAAAAGTAATAAGCAACTGGAGGAGGGGAACACGGAAAGCTTGTATGTCAGAAGCTGGCTCATTTTATGTGGCGATGCTGTTTAACTCAACTGCTGAGACGGCAAATTATTTTAAGCCTTTGGGCTCAGGAAGAGGTCCTAAGAATAGATGAATATCTCTGTGCCATTAGGACTCAAGGGAGTTCCAGATACCACTAGAGGTCACGGAGCAAGATCAGAGGTCATGGAAAAACTAAGGGGAGGTAGTGCTAGTTTGATGAAGTTAACTGTCAGTGAAAAGCTAAAGTTGCATCTGTGAGGTCATGCTGGAATGCAGTTTCCAGAATCCAGGCAGCATAATCCCAGGAAAGGAGGTGACTGACCAGAACATAAGCAATCACTGCTTATGTAAAATAGTCCATAATGGCATGGGGAGCTGGTGATCAATGGGGTGTGGGTTTTATAGAGCATGGCTAACCAAAATAAAGATCTCACTAAAACTGTGGACTTGGACTTTGTTCAAAAACATTTATCTGCTGGTGTTTAACAGTGAACAGCAGAAAAATCGACAACATCGGGAAAATACCCCCACCAGCCTGAAAAACTTGATCGGTATGATATGGTACACAATTGTGATTAAAACATCATCAACACAAGTATCAGTTTTCTTCCCTGCATTATCAGCATCATTATTCTCCATAAAGGGCAGATACTTGACTGCTACTAGCTAATCAAACATAAGCAATGGTCCAACAAGACAGTTCACCACCACCTTCTCAAGGACAACTGGAGACGTCCAACCAGCGAAGTCCACATCCCAAGAGCAAGAAATAAAAGTCAGATTAATTTATTCGTCAGACTAATAAACTATTTCAGACATGTAATGTCTTTCCTCAAACCATAATTAGTTTGTTGAAAAATACAACCACAAACCTGTCAATAACTTCACTTTTTATCCTAAATCTCATACAAATTGTTGGCAGCAAAAACAATAAGCAAAACAGCAAATGGAGAAAATATGAGCTACACACAAAAAGGAGTCCAATGTCATAATAAAAAGATAGACGGTCTGTTACTTATTAAAAGAAAAACAACATTCTGGAAATGCATGTGATTTCAGAGGCCATTGGAAACAGTAATGCTGTTGGATCAACAGTCAATACCCAGTTTTTTTTTAATGGATCCAGCTGCAACAACACTCAAAAAGCTTGACAACATGCACCAGAAAGTAATTCACTTGATCAGCAACCCCGCCAATGAATTAAATATCCAATCCTCCACCACCAACAAACTGAAAGCAGTATAATTAATCTACAGGGAGCATGGCTTCAATTCACCAAACTGACTTCAACAGCAGTAATAACGGGAACTGCAGATGCTGGAGAATCCAAGATAATAAAGTGTGAAGCTGGATGAACACAGCAGGCCCAGCAGCATCTCAGGAGCACAAAAGCTGATGTTTCGGGCCTAGACTCTGATGAAGGGTCTAGGCCTGAAACGTCAGCTTTTGTGCTCCTGAGATGCTGCTTGGCCTGCTGTGTTCATCCAGCTTCACACTTTATTATCTTCAACAGCAGTATTCAGGTCTATAATCTTTATTGGCAAAGAAGACTACAAGATCACAGAAACACAATCACCTCCATTTCTCTTCCAAGATACTATTTTGACTTGAGCATAATGTTGTATTATTTATTCATGATATGCAGGTTATATATGGATTAGCTATGGCCATTTTGACAGCGACATCACTTCAAGTATTGCAGCAGTTCATCTCGCTCTCTCTCATACACACACACAGACACACACACACACACACACACACACACACGCACACGCGCGCGCTCTTTCTCTCTCTCAAGAATAACAACCATGCAGTTTAAGGGACAGAATTGTGAATCAAAGGCTACTATTTTGAATTTAAACGAGGGCAGCATAAAGCAGAGCTAGTGAAAGTGAGCTGGCGATTTAGGTTAAGAGACAGTCAAATATACATGTAGTGGCAAACATTTAAGTGGATATTCTAGAACATGTAGAATAGATACATTCCAACAAATAAGAAAAACTCCAAAAGATAGACCCGCTATCTGTGGTTAACTAAGGCATCGAAAGTAGTATCCAACTCAAAGAAAAGACATGTTACTGTGCAAATATGGATGGCAAGTCAGAATTAAACAAAAGCAAAGAATTACTAAAAGACTAATAAGGAGGAACAATAAAAGTACAAGAGAAAGTTAACCTAAAATATAAAAACAGATAGGTAAAGTTTCTTCAGCTATTTTAAAAAAGAGTTTAAAAAGTAAAGATTGATCCTAGAAAATGAGTCTGAAGAATAAGTAATGAAGGATAAGAAGATAGTGGATAAATAGGACAGATATTTTGCACCAGTTTTCACCAGCAAAAATATAAGTAATATCTCGGAAATAGTTACGAATTGGGAATTGAAAGGGAGGGAGGAAATATAAAAAATACTATTAACGGGGAAGTGCTGTATAAGTCCTTAGGTCCTGATAAATATCCTAGGGTCTTAAAACATCCTAGGGTCTTAAAATAAATAGCTAGTGAGATAGTTGAAGCATTGACTTTAGGCTTCTAAAACTTACTAAATTCAGGGAAGATTATTTCCATTGTAAAATAACTAATGTAATTGTTTTATTCAAATAGGGAGGGAGTCAGAAAGCAGAAAACCACAGGCTGGTTAGCTAAAAGTCTGTCAGAAGGAAATGACAGAAGCTATTACTAAAGATGTTACAACAGGGCCCCTAGAAAAGTTCAAGTTAATCAGGCAAAGATAAATGGTTTAGTTAAAGGAAAACCATGTTTCAACTAATTTACTGGAGTTCTCTGAAGAAGATAAAGCGGAACCAGTGGATGTACTGTACTTAGATTTCTAGAAGGCATTTGATATGGTGCCACATCGAAGACTAGTGCGGAACATAAAAGCTCACTGTGTTGGTGGTAATGTATTGGCACAGACAGAAGACTGTCTAACAGGAAGCAGAAAGTATGGATAAATTAGTGTTCTTCAGGTTGGCAGGATGTCACAAGTGGTGTGCCACAGGGATTGACGTTGGGTAACTGGTGCAAGTGCTTGGAATGAAGGAGGAACCAAAGGTATGGTAGCTGAATTTGCATATGACACAAAGATATGTAGGAAAGATAGCTGTGAAGAAGACATAAGGTTGAGTGGGCTAAGATCTATCAAATGAAGTACAGTGTTCGAAAGTGTGAAACTGTCCATTTTGACAGAAAGAACACAAAAGAAGCATATTCTGTAAATAGCGGGTGGTTGAGGAGCTCTGAAATGCAAAGAGGTCTTGGTTTCCTAGTCCACGAAACACAGAAGGTTAGTATGCAGATTCAGCAAGTAATCAGGAAAACTAGCAGAATGTTTTGTTTCTTTGATACAGAAATTGAATACAAGAATAGACAGGATATGCTTCAGTTATATATGGCATTGGTGAGACCGCATGTGGAGCACTATGTACAGAACAGGTCACCGTACTTATGGAAGGATATTAACACAATGGAAGTAGTTCAAAGGTTTCCTAGACTAATACCTGGAATGAGCGGATTAGCCTTAGAGGCAACTTAATTGAAACAAGAAATTCTGAGGGGACTGAATTGGGTGGTTATTGAAAGAGTGTTTCCTGTTGTGGGAGAATCTCAAAAAAGGGGCCATAGTTTAAAAACAAGGTATCATGCATTTAAGACAGAGATGAGAGTCTTCAGAATTCCCTTCCTCAAAAGACAGAGAATCTTTGAATATTTTTAAGCCAGAGGTAGACTGGTTATTGATTACCAACAGGATGAAAGACTACCACATGTATGTACAAGTGTAGAGTTGACATTTAAATCAGATCAGTCCAGATCTTATTAAATGGTGGAGCAGATTCCCAGGGCTTGCTTGTAAGTTCACATCCTGAATGATGGAATGGTCTCAAGATATTCAATAGCATTTATCTGTTCACAGAACTTCAAGAAGTACAAAACAGTTTTTGATTAATCCATCTACTGAATTAAATCAACAAGAATTACAATTTTTTTTTAAATTGAATTCTTAAGACCTTATTAATCCAAATCCAGTTTAAAATCATAAAGATCAAAGAAAAAGAGTTGTGCGGGTCACAGTTCATTTGACCAATTAAAGCAGTGGATCTGAACAGAAGCATCAATTGCCGCATGTTGAATCCCGTTGCTAACCAATTTTGACTGCAGTAATATTAAACTTGTCAATACTACTGAAGCTACATCAGAGACGTTGGGGGCAATTATAACTCCTGCTGCCTCAGACATCCACTTAGTTCAACAGTACAAACTTGCATCAGTCATCACCACAACAACCCATTTCTTGCAGAATGCAGTATACTACAGGTAATCAGATACACATGTACAATTCAACTTTACCGTTCTAGACTGTTCATAAGTGAAGATCAAGCAGCTTCTGAGACGAACAAAAAAAAAATTCAGATCAATTTATATAACACCCTTTTATTCACTGTAAGAGAAACCGAGGTGATATTGTCTTTCGTTTATTGTGCTGTAGAACATGGAGGGAAGAGCAGTCTATCCCAGTTCTATAAACATCCAACAGCAGATAGGTCATCAATAAAGGCTGAGAAAAATTGCAAGCATTAAGTCTGTTGAGGTGTGCATTTGATAGGGATTTGCCATAAATAAACCTCATCGTGCAGGCTTTTGAGCTTCTGATCTCACATCCTCTTCATCAAAATTACCATGTTCATCAAACTCCACAATGCCACCTGCATCTGCTAACCTGCTGTTGAAGCCCCTTATTCATGCTTCTTTCATCTGGAGGCTCAGCTTTTCAAACATTAGCCTATGTATTTATCCAACTGTAGTACCCCAAATTCCCAGGTTCCCATTCCTGTGTTTCAATTCCATCCAGATATTGCTTCCCCCTATGCCTCTTCCAGCCCTACTACTATGACCACCAGTCCCTCCCTCTCCCACCTCCACACTGCCTGTTCCTCTATCTTTTTGTGCATCATTACTGAGTCAATAATGGTGGTCTTGCCTTAGGCCTTTGAACAGTCATTCTGGGATTCGCTCCCGATATCTCTCCACTTCATTGTCCTCCCTTTACAATCTCAACCAGGCTTTTGGCCCCTCTACTAATGTCTTCCTTTGTCTGAACTTTCATTCTCATCAACTAATTTGCGATGCTTGGTCGGGCACATTTCTACATTAAATATGATATACAAATACAAATCATTTTTATGAAACCATTAAGATTCATAGGTTTATTCCAAATACAAACTGTAGCACAATGCTGTTTTTGTTGTGTGTGTGACTGTCTCAGTTCCGTCGACCATTGATGGGTCACTTTGCCTCTGCAGAGTATGGGCAGAATTTATTCCAGGCAACAGTGTTCTTCGTTGCTGGCTAGAGTCAGTGAGAGCCCCACACCATCTCTGTTAGGAAAGGCCTGCCTTATTACATGGCAATTAGGTACTTCCAGCTGCTAAAAAAGAGCCTTCACCTGTGATCAAGGACCTGTAGAGGGATGGGGGGAATTCACTCCTCTATAGCTGCTATCCACTCAGAAGCAAGGAGAGCTGTGATAGCTACAAGCATTGTACCCACGAGAGGTCAAGAATCAGCGAGGCACCTCAGAGACAGGGTAGGATGGAGGTCACATGGATCACAGGTAGTCTGCCAGGGATAAGGTTAGAAGAAAGGCCTGGGCTAGTTTTCAGCAGATGCGATGCTAGGTCCCTCAAACAGTTACCAAGTGCCTGACAAAATAGAAATTCCATCTGGGGGCCTGTAAACAAGCATGAATATCAGCAGCAGTGAGATAAGGCCCCTTAGTGAGTCAACTCAATAATTTCTCACCCTAAGGGCCTAAATTTGCAGCGGGCAAGAAAGCCATCCACAAGCCTTTGCTACTATTTAATACAGTTGAAGGGAATGCCTGAGATCTAATAGAATGACGGAACAGGTAATGGATATGTTAATTTATGGTTATTTGGTTGTGAACTGGCTGTACCAATATCAGAAGCTAATAATTAATGCAGTGTGAGTTTTACAGAGCATGGTTAACTCAGAATGTTCTCACTAAAAGTGTAAATTTGAATTATGTTTAAGACACCTTATCTTCTATCGTATAACAGCCTTCTTGCCCCAAACTTAATCAGGGCAGAGCAGGAAAGTAGTGGGATACCCACCTTGCATCCTCTTCCCCATTTAAATGCCCCAGCCTCCAAACTTGACAAAGTTAATAACAGTAAATTGGACATTATGAGTTCTGATATTGCAGTGTGCTGTACTGGGAAAATTAATACACCAATCTTACAATGAAAATAAAGAGAACAATTATATAAACAGCATCTGTTCTTGAGCAACAGTGACACCTGACTAAAGTCAGTCTTGTAAAAGGTGCATTAAACATGTGAAAACAGGTCAAACTAAATGGAAATTTGTCAAATTTAGTCAAATCCATCGGATAGCAGGGAGATTTTTTGCCAGTAATAGCACAAAGGATCAATCTGAAGAATGGCAAAGCTCAAACAAAAGCCAAAGCTGTGATGAAGCTTTGTCAATCAAGCACTTCTAGCATGAGCCAATCCTAAAGAGTATTACAGCTTCCCGACAGATTCCAGCCCTAAGGACACACTTTGGGAAAGGCAGTGCTGCTCTAAAGTGACCTACATGGAAACCTTTCACAATGAATCCACAGTACAGCCACTGGCAACAGCATCACGACATTTGATTTTTCTCAGACAGCCAAAAATATAAGACTGCCTGGGAGCAGAGCATTAAAAGCAACTGATATAATCCAGATACTGCTAATTAACTCATATGATGTCAGTTCTGATTAAGAGCTCCCATACTTTCTCCCCATTAAAGAACTAATATTGATAGTCTCAGCTGAGTCACCTAGATATAAGGAAAAATTTTGAGGAATGGCATGTCTTTTGAAATTCAAATATATTGCCAAAAAGGCTAGAGGTGATACTACAACCCCTGCAGACACATTCATGGGCTGAATTATTCTGGCTTCCACAATGTCAAGAAACCAAATGAGGATGATGTACAGAAAGAAGAAATGTACAACATTTAAAACATGTAAAATTGCTACTTAGCAAACAAACTGACAAAGTTCATCCAGACCTTTAAATTGGAGGGTATCATTGGAGTCACATAAATTCATATATCACACATACCCACTGTGATACTGTAAACTTCAGAACTTTAATAACTGTTGAGGGATTGAATGAATTAGCAATAACTCTTTCTGGAATGAACTGTTTCCTGAGATAAAAGGGACAAGGACATCAAACATTTGAAAACAGCTTAAACTAAATGGAAATCAGTCAAACTCGTGGGATGAACAGAGCTAAAGGATGATTAATAATGCCACATCACAATCTTCACAAGGCAGAAAATCCTGTAAGAATTCAACTTCAGGATTCTTCAGCAGCAGAACTCTGGAAACCACACTGCACGAGGATCAAATCCTGGGCATCCAGAGACAGACACTGTTGGTTGGAATCGTAGGTAAATTCCACCATTAATTGGCTAATAGCAAGTTGAGTTGTGAAGCTTAACTTTCTTACTTGAGTGATCTTATTTTCTTAAGCTACATGCAATGAAGTTATGCAATTATTCCTTTTCCTTGATTGTCTGTGAGATTTCTTAAAAAGTAACAAAATTAAAGGCAGTTTGTGATAACTTACACACACCACTGATTTGCAGGTATCACAAGCTATTGATACTAACTGATCCTAGTGGCTTGATTTAGGATTCACACCCTCCTTCAAATGAAGTAATTGTCTTAAAAACAGTGCATCATACCCTCAAGAGAGGCAATAAATAAGAAAGTATGGCCTAAATTCCCTGAGCTTCATGGGTAAGATTGCCAGGGTTCAAAGAAATCATTTTGGACACTTTTGTTTGTGACCTCAGCATACCATACCGGTTGTAATTTGACCTCCTATGCAGTGAATTCTTGTTACTGTAAACAAAGATGATGCAACAACAGTCTTTATGAGGGCTTCTCTCAATAGTCCAAAGAAACCATCCTGTAAATATTCCATTCATTGTGCAAGTGCTTTGTAAACTATTTCAAATTTTTTCCAAAAATTTTAGATTTCCCACCTATTCTGAAGGAACTGCAATCTCTGGCATCTGATGACTGGGGAAGAAAAAGTTAATAAACTCTAAAAATAACAAACATAAGATTACAGCTGCAAGCAGCATAAATTTAATGTTCTAAATGGGCAATCAATTCAATACAATGATAAACTACAATAAAATCTTTTACTTAGCAAAGTGCAGAGATTTGTTAATTTCTCATGATGGAATAATTAGATACATTTGTAGAAAGAATCAACCAAGTTACTTACTTAAGCACTCTTAGGCGAAGGGAATTTTTCTAAGGAAAAGGGAATACTGAAAGAACAGGCTGCACCGAAAAGTTGCATCACTTACAGATTTATCACTCATCATCTGGACCAGAATCTGTGCATGGCAAGATGGTGGATACAAAAATGATGGAATCCTTCAACTACAAGTCAAAATACTATATTTTTTTCTGCTTCTCATGCTAGATGCCCTGCCACAGGGAATAAAATTTGTTTCACGGTAATTGGGAAGTAGCATTCGTCCGATCTTGGCTAGAACTTGATATTCAGCAACCAAGAACAACAACAAGAAAATCACAGCAGGGAAACGAGATCCAGTCAGCTTTCCAGGGAAGGGATGCTATTGGAAACCGGCTAGAAATGGATCAGAGACGTGACTAGCTCCCTATTGTTTGTGGAGAATAGATTTGAGTGCACTTTGAAGAAATTAATCTGACACTGAAAAATTGATGTCACTTACGCCATTGCACAGCACTGTATCTCTTGAACATTCTCAGATGTCGACCTGTCTTTAAAAAAATCACATCTACTCCAACTGTATGGTAAGTGACTCGACTGAGGAGTCATTCTGTATAGAAATATTTTCCAAACGCGTACTGACGGGGGAAAACCCGCGTCTTCAACATGTCCTTTGCATCCCCCCAAAAAAATTGTGCAGTAAAACCGAAAGAAAATCATTAGAGATCGCAACGTTTCCACCAAAACAAAACAGCATTATTTAGGCATTTCTTTAGTCAAAAGACACGATGCCGACCAGGTCCAGATTTAATCTTTTCAGATCAAAAACATGAAACAATATCTTCGGTTTAATGTTTAGATGAAAGGTAACCCGAACACGAAGGAACCTTAAGTACACGATCGAAATATTTCTATCTCCCAAAACGCTCGAAATCTCCGGTCACCAATTGTAGCGTTAGTCATCCAAACCATCACAGGGATGGGGTGTATACCAACAACACTTTGATGAATGGAGACCGCATCTAGCATAATTAAACATGCCCCTTTTATTTTGCACCCATCCCTCCCCCACAACCTTCTCAGAGGTCGCACACGTACCTTTATCCGGCGAAAATAGCCTATCCTGTACACAAAGCTGAAGGCGATTAGATTTTAAATCCACATATCTCTCTCGCTTCTCTCCTCTTACCCCCCACCCCTAGACGATCGGAGAAGGCTGCAAGCGATGCTGCGAGTCACGGCATCCAGACTCCTGAGCCCTGCTAATGAAATAATCCGGCATGAGATATTCTGCGGCTGTTTAATACGATGGGGGCTTGTGCGGTTCTGGCTAACGGTTCACTGGGTTTCAAGCAAGCGGTTCCCTCTCCCCGGCAGATGGCTGGATATCTGATCGCATTGGATGCTTTTGCATGCAAGGCGGAGGAATACACACAGAATGGGGCAGACACAGACACACACATACACACGCACACACACACAATGCAGTAATCTGGGACAAGGCACAGCAGCAGCACATAGCCGGTTAGCGGCTTCTGTACGAACACCGCATTGTGCTATGCTGACTCAAAGTAGGGCAACAACAAAACGCTACTTCAAACCTACCTGTAAACCTTTCATCTGGTCAATTTTTAAAAAAAGCACAACCCATTTCTTTGCCCCAAATTGGTAACTTATTGTGAAGACTGGTGATGTTTATTGCCTGTTCCAAGATCCCTCTTTAGTTTATTTCCATTGTTAAAAAGTTTTCATTATCAGGACTAAAAACAAAGTCGCTGGAAAAGCTGAGCTGGTCTGGCAGCATCTGTGGAGGAGAAAATCGGGTCCGTTGACCCTACCCAGCATCAGCAGTTCTTTTGGTTTTTATTCATTATTAGGACTAGTGTTTAAGCAGGTCATGTTTAGTTTGCCCAGCTCTACCCATGTTGGAGGAAGACACATATTAGTCTATGATGCCCGTAACTGTGATAGAGGCAGAAACCTTCATTACATTTAGCAAGTACTTAGATGTGATGCCGAAGCATACAAGACTATGGGCCAAATGCTCAAAAATAGGATTAGAATAATTAGGTGGATATTTTTGGCCAGCTTGGAAGGAATGGGCCAAAGGGCCCATCTCCATGCTGCAGATCTCTCTGACCCTAAGCTGACCCAAATAAAATAGTATGGGAACTTAATATAATGAATAGTGCAAAATAAATCAATAGTAGGATTCCAGACCCTTGGAGCAAACCTTGCTCATAGCTTCAAAAAAATGTGTTAGTTTAAACCAGCCTTCCTCATTACTTACAGAAAGTGCTACAGAAACTCACCAGGCCTGGTAGCATCTGTAGAGGAGAAACAGAGTCAAAGTTTCCAGTCCAATAAACCACAGCTGACTCAAAATGTTAACTCTGCTTCTCTCTCTCAAGATACTTCCAAACCTGCTGAGTTTCACTTGAACTATGTTTTTATTTCAGCTTTCCAGCATCCACAGTATTTTACTTTCATTTCCATGTAATTTATCCTTGAGGAATGTTGGATCAGCCATGATACCATTGAATGGGAGATCAGGCTCCAGGGGTCAAATGGCCTACTTCTGTTCCCATTTCTTATGATCTCATAATAGGTACATCATCCAGGTGGCTATTTTTTATTCAGCCAGTATAACAAAGTTTCGAAAGAGTATTTGACTAGCGAGTTTTGAGAAGATTTGTAGCTCAGGTTGACGTTCTGGATGTGAGTTTGCTCGCTGAGCTGGAAGGTTAGTTTTCAGACGTTTCGTCACCATTCTAGGTAACATCATCAGTGAGCCTCCGACGAAGCGCTGGTGTTATGTCCTGCTTTCTATTTATCTGGTTAGGTTTCCTTGGGTTGGTGATGTCATTTCCTGTTCTTTTTCTCAGGGGATGGTAGATTGGCTCCAAGTCAATGTGTTTGTTGATGGAATTCCGGTTGGAATGCCATGCTTCTAGGAATTCTCGTGCATGTCTCTGTTTGGCTTGTCCTAGGATGGATGTGTTGTCCCAATCAAAGTGGTGTCCTTCCTTATCTGTATGTAAGGATATGAGTGATAGTGGGTCATGTCGTTTTGTGGCTAGTTGATGTTCATGTATCCTGGTGGCTAGACATCAAAGACATTTCCGAAATAACTGCCAGACTACTCGGACCCCTTGGCATCAGGGTAGCCCGCAAACCCACCAACACACTAAAACAGCAGCTAATGAACTTAAAAGACCCTATACAGACAACAAATAAAATGAATGTCATCTACAAAATACCTTGAAAGAACTGTGACAAACACTACATTGGACAAACTGGCAGAAAGCTAGCCACCAGGATACATGAACATCAACTAGCCACAAAACAACATGACCCACTATCACTCGTATCCTTACATACAGATAAGGAAGGACACCACTTTGATTGGGACAACACATACATCCTAGGACAAGCCAAACAGAGACATGCACGAGAATTCCTAGAAGCATGGCATTCCAACCGGAATTCCATCAACAAACACATTGACTTGGAGCCAATCTACCATCCCCTGAGAAAAAGAACAGGAAATGACATCACCAACCCAAGGAAACCTAACCAGATAAATAGAAAGCGGGACATAACACCAGCGCTTCGTCGAAGGCTCACTGATGATGTTACCTAGAATGGTGACGAAACGTCTGAAAACTAACCTTCCAGCTCAGCGAGCAAACTCACATCCAGAGTGTATTTGACTAATCACAAACTCAGTCATGCCATGTCAGATATCCAACACATATAATTCCACAGTCATAGGATAGTAGTTAGAAGCAAAAGCCTCGAATCATTATCTTCTCTACCTTCCAGCGCCCTGAGATTAGCTGACACAAACCAGATTCTTAATCAAATCTCTCAATGGCTTCACACCATCTTATCTCTGTAGCCTCCCCCAGTCCTACAACTCTCCAGGATATCACTGTTTCTTAACTTCTGGTCTTGGGCTTCCCTGATTTCTGACAGTAGTGCCTTCAGCAGCCTAGATCCTAAACCCTGGAGATCCTTCCTTAAACCTGCATGTATGCTTCTCTTCTTTGCTAACATATTTTAAAATTAGCAATTCAACCAAGCTTTTAGCCACCTGCCTAAATAATCACTGCATGTCAGACCTTGTCCAAGAGCACCCCTGAATTGCTTTATGAATCAGAGTCAATACTACCCTGAAAGCTCAATATAAACTGAAAGTGATCCTGAAGTCCACTTCCAACACATCACAAAGCAAGCTCTGCCAATATGAGTGTCAAAGACCCAAACTATTTTCATGTTTGAACCTCATTTGAATTCCATCAATGAGTTCCCCATACACTCTATGCACATCACTGATTTTCCATGGACTCTAGCAGAACAGGTGGGTTAAGGTGAAAAGATAAGTGCTCTTGGTACAGGCAAGTGGAAAGTTGTACACAGGGGCATGGGGGATTGGAATCAGTTTTTGGAAGGGTGGCAGGAAGCACATTGATGCTTTTCCTGGTCCCACAAAGCTTATTTAAAAATGACTAATCCTTTTTAGTAAGTATTTTGGAACATTCTGTAACTGCACCTTTGAAGATTTCTGAATCAAGTTTAAATGAATATAGTGTGTTAAGGGTTGATTTCATCCACTGCTGCTTCAAATTTGCAGCAATAGACATTGCAGAACCAGTATTGGCATAGATGATGGGGCTCCTAGAGGAATTTTGTGTGCCTATTTCAAGATGCCAGCCAAAATATAAACTGTGGCCTAGAAGGAGCAGTAAATTCATCTCAGCATTTCACTTGTTATCTGAAAATATGGATGAGAATCAGCCATTCAACAAACACAGGTTGTTCTGATCTCTATGATCAGTATCCCAGCTGTGCTGCACTTACTCAATAAACCATTACAAGTATTTAAATCAAACCTATCAATGACATGAAAAATCCTTCACACATAATAATGCCACAGAGTAAAAACTGATGACGGAAGCAAAATGTAAATGTTGTCTTAGTGATGCTATTCATAAATTAACAGAAAAAAGCAGAATAAAACAAACATTTCAATGTATCACAAGTTCCAAAAATATTCATTGAATCATCTTGCAGGAATATTTTTAATCAAAAAAGACCTTTGAGTGCATCAGCTCATATAATGCCTAGTAGCACAAGTATAGACTTCATCGTACATTCACAGTTTTAAGGGCAACTCATACCTCACAGAAACTGATCAGAGAACAATGTGTCCAGGCCTCATTTAAACATTTTTTCTGTTCTTGGGATCTGAGTATCACTGGCAATTTTTTGCCTATTCCTATTTTCCATGGAGAAAGTGCATATGAACTGCACTCTGGAACTACCACAGTCCATGTGTTACATGTACACCCATAGTGTAGCAAGGAGAGAATTCTAGGACTGTGACCCAGCCACTGAATAGTGATATACTTCAGGGTGGTGAGTGACTGGGGGATTGGAGAGGAGCTGGAAGGGAGAAAAGTAGAAGTTTCCTTTGCATATCCTTCCAGGCAGCAAAGATAGCAGATATAAGGCACTGTTGAAGAAACTTCAGAAATTGCAGTGTATCTTGCTGACACTGCTGTTGCTGTGCGCCAGCAATGGACAGAGAGAGCATCTCGCTAGAAAAATACCACAGAACAACAGAAGTTTACAGCATAGAAGGGGTCTAGTTAACCCAATGTTTTTGATTGAAATATCACAGCATGGAACTATTTAAATAGATAGTTTTCCTGTCAGGCTAATGGTTCAGGGCACCAAGTGTTTTAGCACTAAACCATCTAGATCTGAAGATTCCAGTTTGGATTCTCCGAAAACGTTTACTTTAGTCGGGGTAGCACTTAATGGGACTATTTTTTGTCATCCCAGCTCCAGATTTGGGGGTGGAAAGAAACATCAATGGGCACCTCCCAGTTACGCAGTGACTCCAGCCAGTGTATGTGTATGTGGATACTAACTGGTAGCTATAAAGAAAGCAGAATGCTTCAAGTTATAAACAAGAAGAAAGTATGGTTTGAAAGATTACCTGCCACTGTTTTGAGCACTGATCAGGCTGCACTGGTCATCCTGGATGTAGTTTTACAGTCCTCACTGCAACAAGGATGTAGTTCAACCAGAAAAGGTTGACTGAGGAATTCTGGAATGAATAAGGAAGAAGGCGCAGAAAGGAAAGGATTAAAAATATGACACTATTTCACACATGCTAAAGGGACTGGACACGGCAACCATAACACAAGTCACCCAAAGAAACTGATTCATTCATCTTTTAACTGTCATCTTTTTTTGGATTCACTTCTAATTTATGAACAGTGTTTACATGTGGTACATTATCAATTTTTTTCCCATTTAGTAACTAATAAACCCACTCTTTTGTGAACTCAAGAAAGTCTGGTTAAATTGGCTGCTCTTAAAATATAAATCATTGGTCTGGAAGACAAGTGAGGGAGGGATCCTACCTAAATTAATCATGTTGCAACCAACAAAGAGGGTGAGTGAATAATGAAGGTGACAGAGTTTAACCCTCCTCACCCAGGACCTTAAAGATTTGGGGTGTCCGTCCAGGATTGTAGTTACTTGTGGAACCTTACCAGTGTCTGCCAACACAGATGGAGTTAGGAAGCAGGAATCCAACACATTTCACAAAGACACCACTGGCTTAGACTTAAAATGGAGATAACTCCAAGGTCATATACTGCGGGTGCTGGAATCCATGTAAAACCCCTGGAGTTGTATGCACCACAGAATTCTGACATGAAGTAGCCTGTTTAATTGGCACTGGTTTCATTGGTTTAATTCCAATCCTGGAATTCCCTCCGTAAGGGCATCGTGGGTCTACCCACAACACACAGACAGCAGCGGTTCAAGAAGGCAGCACACCACCACCTTCTCAAGGGCAATTAGGAATGGGCAAAAAATGCTGGCCACCCAGCAACGTCCACATCCACAAACGAATAACTTTTAAAAAATGCAGATTATAAACATGACAGGAACCTCACAGGTGCTGTGAGACTGTATTTTGTACTGAAGTAAACTAAATTATATTGTCCTTTATAGAGAGTTTAAATTTGAACCATTATGCAATCTTATATATGAAGTCAATGTTTTGCAAATCAAAGTGAGTAAAACCGCAGTACAATTTTGGTGCCTTATCAGGTTGTTGAACATTCGGCATACTGCCCCAGGGAGCAGCAAGCATTCAGCAAACAGGTCCATCAAAGTGATCGGTGCAGGAGTTTGCTGTAAAAGTTCAAGATGGTAGGACCAATGAATATTTTCCCACCGCTTTTAGACAACCCACTGCCACAACAACCCAGCCCACCCACGTCCAGTGAAGGTGATGCCTATAAGTGCCCACCAGCATTGGCTCTTGCCAAACTGTGCACCATAAGCGTTTTCATGAGACCCGGATGCAAAACTGAGTTGTTAGGTTTGACAACTCCCAGCATTGTTGGCTCACTCAGTCATCTGGGCAATGCCAACAAAGATGGCGCCCAGGACAAAAATTTGTCAACTCAGAGCTTTTATCCAAACCAAGGATGGGGGCAATACTTAGGACCTTCACACCTCAGAGAAGGAATAACTTGATTCTTTTTGACATTGAAACATTATCTTAGTGCCTGTAAATGGAGGAGAAAGAAGGTTTAAAATGTGATTTCACTGCATTTGTTGGGAGTAACCATGTAGGTTTAAAAAAAACATTCAAACATGAGCATGGGGTGGGGGAGCCATTTGTCCCCTGCCAGGAATAATTTAAGGATTTTTTTAGGGAATAAAAGACTTGGAGGTGGGACAAGATGAAATCTTCAGTGAGTTTTCAACCCTAAATACTGACAACTTAGCATCTATCCCTTCATACTGCCCAATCAGGAACAAACTCACCGAAATTACACATGAAAATAATTTGAGGGGGCTTCAATGAAAAAAACTGTCGAGAGAAAAGGACCGTCGTCGACACCTCCTTTCCTTCCTTTCCGTTATTCCGAAGATATTTTCACGGATCTGTCAGTGTTTTACCTCATATTTTTATTCTCTCCCCCCCCCACCACCAACACAACACTCCCGCCCACTTGTTTTGGAAATTTTGTTGTTGTTGTTGTTTTTAACTAGCGCCCGTTTTACTATTTTAACCGCCGCCCTTTCCCGCCCGGTCGAAAGTTGGGCGGGAAAGGCGCTGCTTCGACCATCGCCCAGAAATGGCGGGGGGGGGGGGAGCATGACCACTGCTGCTTCCCATTTCGACGTCGGCTGCGCTACTTAGGGGTTACAGACGGCATTAGTGAGTGGAAAGGGAAGGTTCATTCATTGTACTGTGTTCTGCAGATTTCTTCAAAGCAAAAGAGGAATATTTTTTAAAGTTCAGATTCCATGGGCGCCCCTAAATGCAGGAGGCCATTGGGATCTCCCAAGCATCAGTGATAAATGGTCCCCAATTCTGGGGCCAGGCAGAGTCTCAGGAATAGATTTCCCTCAAATTCCGCTGATCCAAATGTACATACTCCGAATCCCACTGACCCAAATGTACATACTCCGAATCCCACTGACCCAAATGTACATACTCCGAATCCCACTGATCCAAACATACATACTCCAAATCCCACTGACCCAAATGTACTCACTCCAAATCCCACTGACCCAAATGTACATATCCAAATCCAACTCTCCCAAATAAATATACATACTGCTAATCCCACTGACCCAAATGTACACACTCCGAATCCCACTGACCCAAATGTACACACTCCGAATCCCACTCTCCCAAATGTACATACTCCAAATCCCACTGACCCAAATGTACATATCCAAATCCCACTGACGCAAATAAATGTACATTCTCCAAATCCCACTGACCCAAATAAATGTACATACTCCGAATCCCACTCTCCCAAATGTACATAGTCCGAATCCCACTGACCCAAATGTACATATCCAAACCCCACTGACCCAAATGTACATACTCCGAATCCCCCTCTCCCAAATGTACATATTCCGAATCCCACTTACCTAAATAAATGTCCATACTCCGAATCCAACTCTCCCAAATGTACATACCCCGAATCCCACTTACCTAAATAAATGTCCATACTCCGAATCCCACTGACCCAAATGTACATACTCCGAATCCCACTGACCCAAATAAATGTCCATACTCCAAATCCCACTGACCCAAATAAATGTACATACTCCGAATCCCACTCTCCCAAATGTACATAGTCCGAATCCCACTGACCCAAATGTACATATCCAAACCCCACTGACCCAAATGTACATACTCCGAATCCCCCTCTCCCAAATGTACATATTCCGAATCCCACTTACCTAAATAAATGTCCATACTCCGAATCCAACTCTCCCAAATGTACATACCCCGAATCCCACTTACCTAAATAAATGTCCATACTCCGAATCCCACTGACCCAAATGCACATACTCCGAATCCCACTGACCTGAATAAATGTCCATACTCCGAATCCCACTGATGCCAATGCACATACTCCAAATCCCACTGACCTGAATAAATGTCCATACTCCGAATCCCACTGACCTGAATAAATGTACATACTCCGAATCCCACTGACCTGAATAAATGTCCATACTCCGAATCTCACTTGCCTAAATGTACATACTCTGATTCCCACAGACCCAAATGTACATACTCCAAATCCCAGTGACCTGATTAAATATACATACTGTGAATCCCACTGACCTAAATGTACATACTCCGAATCTCACTGACCCAAAAATGTACATTCTCCAAATCCCACTGCAACAAACAAATTGCTGGAAAAGTTCAGCAGATATGGCAGCATCTGAGGAGAGAAATCAGACTCAATATTTTGTATCTGTGACCCTTCCTCAGAACTTGATTTTATGGAATCAGTGCAAATTTTATAGAATCCCTATGGCGTGGGGACCAGCCATTTGGCCCAATGAGTCCACACTGACTCTCTCAACCCAACCGACTGACCACTCCTGCCCCCCTCCCTTACTCTATCCCCCTGCATTTCCCATGGCTAATACACCTAACCTTCACAGCCCTGGTCACTATTGGGCAATTTGGAATGGCCAATCCACCCTAACCCGCGCATCTTTGGACTATGGGAGGAAACAAGAGCACCCAGTGGAAACCCACATAGATACGGGGAGAATGGGCAAACGCTGCTGGAATTGAACCTAAGATAACAAAGTGTGAAGCTGGATGAACACAGCAGGCCAAGCAGCATCTCAGGAGCACAAAAGCTGACGTTTCGGGCCTAGACCCTTCATCAGAGAGGGGGATGGGGAGAGGGTTCTGGAATAAATAGGGAGAGAGGGGGAGGCAGACCGAAGATGGAGAGAAAAGAAGATAGGTGGAGAGGGGAGTATAGGTGGGGAGGTGGGGGGGGGATAGGTCAGTCCAGGGAAGCCGGGCAGGTCAAGGAGGTGGGAATAGGTTAGTAGGTAGGAAATGGAGGTGCAGCTTGAGGTGGGAGGAAGGGATAGGTGAGAGGAAGAACAGGTTAGGGAAGCATAGACAGGCTGGGCTGGTTTGGGGATGCAGTGGGGGAAGGGGAGATTTTGAAGCTTATGAAGTCCACATTGATACCATTGGGCTGCAGGGTTCCCAAGCGGAATATGAGTTGCTGTTCCTGCAACCTTCGGGTGGCATCATTGTGGCACCGCAGGAGGCCCAAGATGGACATGTCGTCTGAGTTAAAATGGTTTGCGACTGATCCAGCCCAGCCTGTCCTCGTCTCCCTAGCCTCTTCTTCCTCTCACCTATCCCTTCCTCCCACCTCAAGCCACACCTCCATTTCCTACCTACTAACCTCATCCCGCCTCCTTGATCTGCCCAGCTTCCCTGGACTGACCTATCCCCTCCCTACCTCCCCACCTATACTCTCCTCTCCACCTATCTTCTTTTCTCTCCATCTTCAGTCCGCCTCCCCCTCTCTCCCTATTTATTCCAGAACCCTCTCCCCATCCCCCTTTTCTGATGAAGGGTCTAGGCCCGAAACGTCAGCTTTTGTGCTCCTGAGATGCTGCTTGGCCTGCTGTGTTCTTCCAGCTCCACACTTTATTATCTTGGATTCTCCAGCATCTGCAGTTCCCATTAGTTCTGATAGAATTGAACCTAGGCCACTTCGAGGCAGCACTGAGCCACTGTGCCACCCTTTTGATCCAAAATTTTAAGAATTATAGAATCCCTACGGTGTGGAACAGGCCCATCAGCCCAACAAGTCCACACCGACCCTCACAGCATCCCACGCAGACCTATCCCCCTGTAGCCCACCTAATCTACACATCCCTGTACACTATGGAGCAATTTAGCACGGTCAATCCACCTAGCCTTGTGCATTTTTGGACTGTGGAAGGAAACTGGAGCACTCGGAGGAAATCCATGCAGACACAGGGAGAATGTGCAAACTCCACACAGACAACTCTGATTTCTCCCTATGGATGCTGCCGGACTTGTTGAGTTTTTTCCAGAAATTTCTGTTTTTGTTTCCGATTTAAAGCATTTGCAGTTTTTTTTTAGGTTCCCACTTTAGTAAAGGCTTTTATTGCCGCAAACAAAAACAGAAATTGCAAGAAAAGCTCAGCAGGTCTGGCAGCATCTGTAGAGAGAAATTAGAGTTAACGTTTTGGGCCCAGTGACCTTTCGTCAGAACTACATGGTTGTCTTTTGGTTCTGAGGAACGGTTACTAGGCCTGAAATGTGGACTCTTGTTTTGTTTCCACACATGCTGCCAGATCTGCTGAGCTTTTCCAGCAATTCCTGTTCTTGTTTCTGATTTCCAGCAGCCACAGTTCTTTCGGTTTTTATAAAGTGTCTCATTGCATGTACAGTGCCAAAGGACTAACATCTGGGTTGACACTCCTATCACTGAACTGGGATGAGAAGCACAAAGTATTACATTTATATAGTGACAAGTAATCCCCACCTGAGGGGACAGCTGCAGTGTTGGTTTAACATTTTCTCCAAAAGGCAGCCACATGGTGCCCTCTCTGTATTGCATTGGCATGCCTGCCTTAACTTTTGCCCACAAGCTGTAAGAGTGGGATTTGAACACAGAATCTTCCAGCTCAGTAGGGAAAGGGTTTATCCACCAATTCAGAGCTGAACACTACTCTGAAACCAAGGTAGCATCGTACTGGCAGAGGTGCTGTCTTTCTATGTTAACTTGAGAACCTCCCAACTACCTTCACAGATGACAATCCCATGGGCATTTTATTGACAAACAACGTCCTGGAACCAATATTCATCTCAATCCATACCATGAAATCAAATGAACTAGTTGTCTTCACATTGTATTTCACGAGATCTTACTGTGCACAAGCTGTTTGGCATTTTTTAACATGAGAGTGACAATTTCAAAATTACTTCATCGTCATCAAATGTTTTTAGAAATCCTGAAAAACACTATGTTGATGTGGATATTTAAGATGATTAAGTGTTTGGATGGGATAGATAGAAAGAAAAGGACGAAGTGTGTATGTAAAAATTGTTACCCACTTTGGCCAGAAACACAAAAGGGCAAATTATTATTTAAATGGAAAGCAGATTCAGTGTGTCACTGCAGAGGGATCTGGGGGTCCTTGTGCATGATTTGCAGAAAGTGATCTGCAGGTGCAGCATAGAATAAGAAAGGCAAATGGAATCTTGGTGTTTTGTAACAAAAGGACTTGATGATAAAAGGAAAGTGTTATTACGGTTATATAAGACATTGGTGAGACCACACCTGGGGTATTGTGTCCAGTTTTGGTCTCCTTCCTTGAGGAAGGATGTGGTGGCACTGGACGCAGTTCAGAGGAGGTTCACCAGATTGATTCCAGGGGTGAATGGGCTGTCATACAAGAAGCAGTTGAGTAGCTTGGGTTTGCACTCACAGGAGTTTAGAAGACTAAGCCGGGGTGGGGGCGGAATCTGATTGAGGTATATAAACTGCCAAAGGGAATTGAGAAAGTGGACGTTGAATGGATGTTTCCCCTTGCTGGGCAGTCTGGAACAAGAGGTTATTGATATAGAGTGAGGGGAGGTAGGTTCAAAACTGAGATGAGGAGAAACTAAGATAATAAAGTGTGCAGCTAGATGAACACAGCAGGCCAAGCAGCATCTTAGGAGCACAAAAGCTGACGTTTCGGGCCTAGATCCTTCATCAGAAATGAAGGGTCTAGGCCCGAAACATCAGCTTTTGTGCTCCTAAGATGCTGCTTGGCCTGCTGTGTTTATCCAGCTCCACACTTTGTTATCTCGGATTCTCCAGCATCTGCAGTTTCCATTATCTCTGAGGGGAAACTACTTCTGTCAGAGGGTTTTGAATCTATGGAACTCACTGCCCCAGACTGTGTTGGAGGCAGAATCAATCAACAGATTTGAGAAAAAAATAGATATGTTTCTTATGAAAGGTGGGATAAAGGACTATGGAGAGCAGGCAGGAAAGTGGAGTTGAGACCAGGATAAGATCAGCTGTGATCATTTTAAATGGCGATCTGGGCTTGAAGGGTAGAATTGTGTACCCCCCCTCCTAATTCCTATGTTTATGAAAAGCATCTCTACAGATGTCTGGAAACAAATAGAAGGAGGCCATTCAGAACATCATTCTTGCTCTTTGAAAACTCAAGCTAGTGCCACTCATTTCTGGCAGGAAAGTCCAGAACAAGGGGGTCTAATCTTAAAGTTAAGAACTAAGTCACTCTGGTCAGCAAGCATTGATTCACTCAAAGGCCAATAGAAATCTCGAATATTAATTTCTCAAAAAGTCGCTCACATTGCATATCTGTTACACAAGAGATAGCAGCAGACAGGGAGAGAAACAGAGAGAGAGGGAGAGAGAGAGGCATAGGTATAAGGAATCTGAAGTATTGAAGATCTGCAAGAACTGTGGTAATGCAGCAGAAATTCTCAATTACTAGTCATCCAAGCAGTTCAAAAGGCTGAGTTGGTGTTTAATTTTATACTCACTCTTTAACAAAATAAGCCAAAAGATAACTAAAAAAAAAATCTGACCCACGAAGGACGAGGCTTTCTATAAGGTCTCAACCCAGTAATTTATGTGTAACAGAAGTGAGAGACAGTGACTATCCCCAACAAGAGAGAATCCAACCATCATCACTTGGCATTCAATGGGATTACCGTGTTTGATTTCCCTACTATCAACATCCTGAGTGTTACCATTGACTAAAAATTGAACTGCACCATTAAAATACCATGGCTACAAAAGCATCTCAGAAATTAAGCATTCTGTGGCAAGTAATTGATCTTTGAAAGCCTGTCCACCAGCTATAAGGTACAATGTGATGGAATACTGTCCACTTGCCTAAACAAGTGTGAGTCTGACAAGGCTCAAAAACCTTGACACCATTCAGGACAAAACAGCCCGCTTGACTGGGACCCCACCGAACACCATGTAACCCATACATGCACACGAGCACACACACACACACACAGTGGCAGCAGTATGAACATCTACAAGATGCACTCAAACAACTCACTAAGGCTTCTTAGGCAACACATTTCAAACCCACAGCAAATACCACCCAAAAGGAAAAGGGTAACAAGTACATGAAAATGCCACCAGCTACAAATTGCCCACAAAGGTACACATCATCCTGACATGGAACTATATCAGTTGTTCCTTCACTGCTACTGGGTCAAAATCCTGGAACTCTGTCCCTCAGAGAACTATGGTTGTACTATACCCCAAGGACCGCAGTAATTGAAAGTGGAAGCTTACCTACATTTCCTCCAGGGCAAATATAGGTGGGCAGAAAAGGCTGGCATAGCCAGTGATGCCCACATCCTGTGAATAAACAAAAATAAATCTAAACAACCATTATTTTTTAACCATAAGGATGTTTTTGCCTCTGCTATCTCGGCACAACATTTAAAACAATTCTCAGTCAGAGCTGAAAGGGTTTTGTTTTATACTTGCATGGGGAAATTCTTTGTTTCTGATAAAGAGTGAAAGATCACCCTCGAAACTGTGCTGCAGGGTACTAGTGAATGAACTTGAGATCTTCAACTTCAATTGTACTTATGTTGTTTTCACACGACTCATTTTTAACAGCCTCTAGTAAAACAGTGAATAAAGCAGTTGCTCACAAATATGTAAGCACTTGACCACTTATCCCTCAGCGTAATTTCAAAGCCATTGAGAACTCACAACATGGAACTGGAGGAGTGGGTGTAAACTCTGTGACCCCAGTATTGCATTAAGCAAGCTGTCGTTTTGGAACTGAGTAATATATTGTTACCTAGGAAACTTATTGCTCTTGGCATGTCGAATGAAGGAAATTTAGTATCTTGTCAGACAGAGCAATGTGGACACTTTCCCAGTGTGTACTCAGTTCATCTCATTATGCAAGGGAAAGGCTATTGCATCTACTCCCTAAATCAACCACAGACAGCTTGTACTCTGGGTGACAGTGAGCAGGCCCTACACAGGCTCATACATGAAGGAAATTGCACTGACAAAGCAGTTTCAATATGAAAAATGTGTAATTAAGACTATTCTAAACGACATAGCACAGAAGGAAGCCATTCACCTCATCATACTTGTTCCAGCTCTACCATGTTATAAACAATCTAGGGGCGAGATCCCCCAGTTTGTTCTGATTCCAAATGGGAAACCCCAAGTCACTAAGTTTTCAGGTGAGGAAGCACGAACTGTTCTTCATTTACAACCTCAACTGGTCATAACAAAACCTCGACCTGTCCGTCCTCCCTGGAGTGACCTATCCCCTCCCTAACTCCCCACCTACATTCACCTTTACTGGCTCCAACTCCGCCTCTTTGACCGGTCCGTCTCCTCCCCACCTATCTTCTCCTCTATCCATCTTCCATCTGCCTCCCCCTCTCGCCCTATTTATTTCAGAAACCCCTCCCTAACTCCCCCATTTCTGAAGAAGGGTTTAGACCCAAAACGTCAGCCATCATGCTCCTCTGATGCTGCTTGGCCTACTGTGTTCGTCCAGCTCCACACCTTGTTATCTCAGATTCTCCAGCATCGCAGTTCCTACTGTCTCTTAAGGAAATAATATGTGAATTGGTCTCTAGGCTGTTCGTAACATGTTGATTGTGGAATGTCAACCGTTGAACAGTTGGTTATGAGATTCCTTACTTTTTTGCAGATTGCCTGAAATTCTTTTGTTATTTTTTGCAATGGTGGCTGGCCTGCTGGCAGTGTTCAGAATGAGGAGCTGTCCTTAATCTGCAGTGCTGGGTTATTGAATGGCTGTTCTCAGACTGTGATCGTCACAAGGCATTAATGGATTCCAGCAGGGTGCATCTCAAGGCTAAAATTGTGATCAGAGATAATGGGAACTGCAGATGCTGGAGAATCCGAGATAACAAAGTGTGAAGCTGATGAACACAGCAGGCCAAGCAGCATCTCAGGAGCACAAAAGCTGACGTTTTGGGCCTAGACACTTCATCAGAGAGGGGGATGGGGAGAGGGTTCTGAAATAAATAGGGAGAGAGGGGGAGGCAGACCGAAGATGGATAGAGGAGAAGATAGGTGGAGAGGAGAGTATAGTTGGGGAGGTAGGGAGGGGTTAGGTCAGTCCGGGGAGGACGGACAGGTCAAGGAGGCGGGATGAGGTTAGTAGGTAGGAAATGGAGGTGCGGCTTGAGGTGGGAGGAGGGGATAGGGGAGAGGAAGAACAGGTTAGGGAGGCGGGGACGAGCTGGGCTGGTTTTGGGATGCAGTGGGTGGAGGGGACGAGCTGGGCTGGTTTTGGGATGCAGTGGGGGATGGGGGGATTTTGAAGCTTGTGAAGTCCACATTGATACCATTGAGCTGCAGGGTTCCCAAGCGGAATATGAGTTGCATCTGCATCTCAAGGCTGTGAGCTTGGTCTCCTTGTGCTCACTCACTTTGTGCATGCTTGGAATGTACATCCTTTGTCTTTTGAACATTGCCACCTCATTCAAACTTTACAGGCTCACATACTTCTGTCTTGACTTTCCTTTTGATGCAGATATAGAGCCAGGGAGCTTTGCCAGTAATAATCAGTAAAGGGGGTGAACATAATGCTGTACAAGCACTGTGCAATTTCAACATCATAGCTGCAGCATGTACTGGAGGGCTAGACAGCAAACACACAAAATATGTTTCATTTGAATGACCATGTTCCAAAGTCTAAGGAGAGTTCTCAGACATATCAAGGGGAATTGTTGTTGGTCAGTGGTACAGGCCCAAAAGGCATCATCCAATATTAACCCAAGAGCTTGAACATGGTCAGTTGTGAGATTCAGGTTCAGGGGTTGTGTATCATTTTGGTCAGGGAATGCACCACATTCAGTCCTGCAGGTCCAACGCAACCCAACAAGAGATCAATAGTAAGTTATTGGGGAGTTTCACAGAGATTAGTCAGGAGTCTGGTCACTTACCAGTCAGATCTATCCTTTCGAGTCAATCAGGGGAATGCGTCGCAGATGCTCCTGAAACACGACAAGCAATCTGGCAATGCTGGATTTCAGGGAAGGAGTGGCACTCTGTGGACAGGATGCTAACACGGAGTGGCAGAGGGGACAGGTAGCAATGTAGCTTCCTTCTTTTGACGACAGTTACAATGGAGAAAGGCACAGAAATATATTGGTGGAAAGATAATTTCAAGATAATCGCAGGTAATTGTGAATGTACAAATAGTGTGAGTCACAGCAGATGAGTCAGCACTCTACATCAGCATCCCCAATGACAATGGCATCACTGCAACAGCCTCAGCACACAACATTGACAACTGCCAATCTCCAAATGCCGTCGTACACTTCATTCGTTTCATCTTCAACCTCAATGCCTTCACCATCAACGACCAGCTCTTCATCTAGGCACACAAAACTGCCATGGGGACCAATTTTCACGCCTACAGAGCAACATTTTCATGCATAAGTTCACGCTCCACTCGTACCATTCTCAATTACCTGGGATTATCTTGCCATTATCTCTTCACCTATATATTCTGTACTTACTCCTTTACCTGATGGAGGAGCAGCACTGCGAAAGCTTGTGATTTTAAATAAACCTGTTGGACTCTAACCTGGTGTTGAATGACTCCTGACTTTGTCTCCCCTAGTCCAACACCACATCATGGCATTTGCAAGGGCAGTCAATCAGACAGGCAGAGTAGCAGTAAGCTTCTGAACGTGGCATATTATTGGCAATGAAGTGTATCCATGTCACCAAATATGCCCTCATGAGTTGTTCTTTTTGATTTCTGGTTCCCTGCTATAGAAAAGATGTTATTAAACCGGAATGGGTGTAAAAAAGACTTACGAGGATGTTACTGAGACTGGAAGGTTTGCATTGAATGGTGGGGATGGGTAGGCTGGTACTTTATTCCCTGGAGCGCCGGAGGCTGAGGGGTAGCCTGAGAGAGGTATATAAAATCTTGAGAGGCCTGGATCAGGTGAATAGCCAAGGTCTTTTTCCCAGGATAGGGGAGCCCAAAACCAAAGGGGCATAGGTTTAAGGTGAGAGGGACAGATTTAAAGGGAGCTGATGGGCACCATTTTCACACAGAGGGTGGTGCGTGTATGGAATTAGCTGCCAGAGGAGGTGGTGGAGGCTGATACAGTTACAGCATTTAAAAGGCATCTGGATGGGCACATGGATAGGAAGGGTTTAGAGGGTTTTGGGTCAAATGCTGGCAAATGGTACCAGATTAATTTAGGATATCTGGTCAGCATGGACAAAATGGACCAAAGGGACTGCTTCTGTGCTGTACATCTCCACAACTCTGAATGGGGCTAGTTCTGTTTAGGAAACTGAGTTGGGCCGGAGGGCCTGTTTCTGTGCTGTCTGACTCTATGACACTGTGTGTCCTGTCTGGGGCAGTGATTGACCTTTTGCCTGGCTGCCCAGCTACTGCGAGGTCCCATGCTCTCTGAGTGGTGTGCCAACACGTTGGCTTCCAGTTTCAGAGATCAATGCCATGCATGGACCTCACAGGTCTGCAGGCTGATAAGAATAAAATTCAGGGAGCATTGCCCAGCAGTGGTGAGTGAGAATACAATAGTGAGAACCTCTGCCATAAAGGTTTGGTACATATGCAGGCGGTGGAGAATTGTATGAGACAACTCACTAGAGCTCACGGAGAGAAACTCTGCACAAAGCTCCTGGGAATTGGCACTTGGTAATTCATGGTAAAATTGATCCTTTGGATTCCCAACCTAAAAGCAATGTGGGAGTACTTTCACCCATTAGGAAAACAGAGATCGGAGAAATCAGTTTCTTAAGGGCTACGACAGATGGGCAATAAAATGGAATTCAAAAGCACAACCTATTTTTAAACTAAAACTACTTTTTAAGGAAAGTGTCACTCATCCTTGAGATTGAAAGGTGCCCTTTTAGAAGTTTATTAAATCATGGAGCGGTGTACATACAGTTAATGGTAGGCGTATTTTCCTTAGGATGGGGGATTTCAAGACTAGGGGAGACATTTTTAAGGTGAGAGGAGAGCGATTTAAGAACGACATGAGGGGCAGTGTTTTATTACATAGAGGGTGGTTTGTGTGTGGAATGAACTTGCTGAGGAAGTGGTGGATGGGGGTACAGTTACAATATTTAAAAGACATTTAGATAAGTACATGAACAGGGAAAGGTTTGGAGGGATACGTGCCAGGAGCAGGCAGGTGGGACTAGTTTAGTTTGGGATTATGTTCAGCACGGACTGGCTGGGCCGAAGGGTCTGTTTTTGTGCTCTTTGCCTCCATAAAGCCTTCGGAGGGTTAAACACACAATATAGACCGGACGATTCAACTCTTTTCATAATCACTTGTGCTGCTCCTCAAAAAACAAATGGACAGAAAATATCAACAGGCTTTACATCAGAGATCATAAAATGTGAGGCTGGATGAACACAGCAGGCCAAGCAGCATCTCAGGAGCACAAAAGCTGACGTTTCGGGCCTAGACCCTTCATCTGATGAAGGGTCTAGGCCCGAAACGTCAGCTTTTGTGCTCCTGAGATGCTGCTTGGCCTGCTGTGTTCATCCAGCCTCACATTTTATGATCTTGGATTCTCCAGCATCTGCAGTTCCCATTATCTCTGAGGCTTTACATCAGCTTCTGTTGCCGCAAGTGCTCATACGTTTTGCTGAGGAATGGGATTGCGTCTTGGTACCTGTGATATTAGATTCCCAGACAGCGAATATGTACAGCGCAAACTTAAAGTAATTACATATGTACGTAACCCGGGGAACAGCTGCACAATGTACATTACCAAGGAGTGACAGAGTCTTTGCTGCTTAATGTCAGCAATGGTTAAGAAAACTCCTAGTTCTCTCACACTTTTAAACATTCCCTTACCCTGGAATGGAGACGGAAGATGGAAGACGTAAAAGAGAGAGATAGAAGAGCAAAAGAGGCAGATGAGAAAGATTTGACAGAGGCAGAGAAATGGGAGGGGGTTTCAACATTCATGTTACACTGACTGCTCCCAACATGCTGGTGTCGAATATGTTCTATGATTGGGTACAAAGAGATCTATTCTAGCTTTGAGAGGTAGCAGATGTATTAGCTTTTGGAGGTTCTGGTTAATTCTTCCTGACCAAATATAGTTGTACTTATTATTATAATGCAATATGCTTTCTTGTCATCCAAGGACAGAGGATCTTCTCCACAGTGGTGCGACTTTTAACACTAGGTAGCCTTAAGACAAAGAAAAGAGAATGGGGAACTGGTGGCAGTGAGCTGCCTCAAACCACCCTCACTCAAAGTGCCACACACTCGTAAAGGTGGCAAATACCATAAAGCACCATAACTGCCACAGAACTGGGGAAGGGCACAAATCCAGAAAAGAACAGCAGATGCAGAGCAGAAACATGGGAATAGGCCAATAACAGAGTGGAATGGAGAGACAGCAGGAGATATAACAGCGGAGAAAGTTCTGAGAAAGTGTGGAGAAGCCAGAGGAAGAGAGTTGGGAAAAGAACAGGGTGCGTAAAGAACAGCGCAAGGAGGAACGTGGAAAAGACAGAGAGAAAATAGATGAAAGGTGGAATAGATGAATGGGAAATAGAGCAAAAATGGTATAAGATTCAGGACAAAAGCAACAAGAAAATACTTTCTCCTTCAAATTTGGTGACGTACGTTGAGACATTTTGGTTACTGGTTCCAGAAGATAGGCAAGTTGAATACCAGAAACAAGAATAAAATGTTGAAAATGTCCTGACAAAAAACCCACATCTGAACAATTAACCCTTTCTTTTCAGATGTTGGCTCAACATCTACTCAACCAGACGGTGGTTGACTGTGGTGAAACCCCCATCAGTAGAATTTCTTGTTAAAGCTACCTCATTTACCTATTTCCTCACCTTTCCTTTTCTTCATCTGTGGGTGTAGATGATCTGGGTACTTTAATTTTCTTCACAGATGCTGCCAGACCTGCTGAGCTTTTCCAGCAACTTCGGTTTTCATTACTCTAGGAAGGTTGGCCCACTTCCCTATCTTGCTAATGTGCCCAGATAGTCAGGGTCATCAGCTTATTTGGTCATGGAATTTGCTCAGATTCTAAGCTGATCATTTGAACCTGATCCTAATTTGTGCGTGTATCCATGACGCCTGAATGATTTACCCCTCATTTAGCCCAGGCAGAGCTCAGGACAGTGCCGGCACTGCTGACTCCACACAAAACAAGTGGGAAATTTGGTACTCATAGGTTGTGGAGTGTCTGAGTGCCAGAACCAATGGTGGTGTCAGCTTCCTAGACCATTGGAGATGTTCTGCAATATGTGCTGTAAAGTTGTCCCCATCTAACACTAATGTACACTTAAAATATGTCTCTCAAGCGATGGAATACACAGAAGTGAATGACAGCAACACGTGGAAATAACAAATGAAGAAAACGTGTACTATCTACAAAATGCACTGCAGAAATTCCCCAAAAATCATAGGCAGCACCATCCAAACCCACCATCACTTCCATCTAGAAGTTCAAGGGCAGCAGATACGTGGGAACACCATCCCCTGCAGGTTCCCCTCCGAGCCACTCCCATCCTGTGTTGGAAATAGGTCGCCTTTCCTTCACTGTTGCTGGGCCAAAATCCCAGAATTTCTTCCCCAAAGGGCATTGTGGATCTCCCCACAGCAGGAGGACAGCAGAGGTTCGAGAAGGCAGCTCACCAACTCAAGGGCAACTAGGGAGGGGCAATAAATGCTGGCTTAGCCAGGGATGCACACATCCCAGAAGTAATTAAAAAAATGAGTTAGATTCTACTCAGAGTTGTCAAGTAAGCTTTTGAGGAGGGTGTATAAATGGGGCACGAGTTTAAGGTGGAATATTCACAATGGAGGGTCCAAAATAGCTGAACACACCACAAGTAAAAGTGAGGGGAGACACTAGAATCAGAAATGCACCATATGTGAAACCTTTGGGATGTAAGAATTTCTGTCCACAGGTAGCTCAATATTATGAAGAAACAGCTGCCCATACATCATGACTGCAAACTGAAGGACTGTAGTGTTTTATTTTGTCTGACAAATGGAACTCAAAGACAAGGAAGTGATGTGTCTGTTAAACAAACCTGGTAAATCCCAACGTACAGTAACTGTCTTCACTTTTGGGCACTGCATCTTTGTTGATGCAGTCTACATTATTCAGAATGATAGTGGATTAAATTGTGCAGAGAGGTCACAGAAGGTTTAGCACATATTCCTTCAATCATGGGAGCATGAGGCTTGATTGAAGTGAGACATTCAAAATAAACATATAGGGTGGATGTAGAAACTCTTCACTTTGGTGGGAGAAATCAAGAACAAAGGGGCATAAAATTAGAGATAAGCTATTTAGGAGCGAAATGTTCTCAAACTAAGGGTCATCCTCAAAAGCTATGGATGCAAATGTGTAAGAAAGGTGCAGCGTCCCTCAACCAGAGGAGGACAACATTCAAAACTACAGTAAACTCCTCAATCTTGCAAAGTTAAAAGATTAAAGACAAAAATAGGGAGAAAGGCGAATGCTGCTAAATCCAGTGTGACAGAGATAGTCAGTGATCCTTCCATGTTTTCTGAGACCCCCTTCCCCCTACCCCTACAATTCCTGTTACCAATTTACATTCTCTTCCCGGGAGGGAACATTCAGATAAGAATTCCACCCAAATGACCTGCTTCCTGTTTACCAAAAAAGTTTAGATCTGCTGGCTTCAAAAAAAAGACTTAAAATATCTTATGATTTCACCATCAAAGTAACAGATGCTCCTAGCTGTTTTTTCTCAATATTAGTGCTTGAAAGTTAGTGCTGTAATTTTTAGTGAGACTCAGTTTTATATTGTGTTCAATAAATTATCATGAGGTGTGAGTTAAGAATTAACTTGTTTAATTTTACTACTATTTATAATTAATAATAACTACTGATTCAATATTTACAAATTCAACAATTCATTTCACTGAATTACAGGACTAAACTCCTTCTCATGCATGTTCACTTAATAGTGTCTCAATTAAACCAAAACTCATTTATTTTCATTTATATTCCTAATGACAGTGATTTTGGCCAGATTTTGTTGAAATCAATGTTGACTCCAGAAGGCTGTAAAGTGCCTGTACTGCTGTGGTATGGTCTGACATTGTTTAAAACAACTGAAATCTGTACTTCTTTCCTTTTCTTTGGATAAGGTCCTCAAGATCTGGACATTTTTCTTTTACTTTTGGCTCAGTATCTTTTATTCGTTCTCTTGAATTTTTAAAAAATTCTGGTTTTGTATCTGGTGATGGTGGCAGAGAATGGGGACTTTGTACACTTTTCATTGTACTCCAGCACCTATATAGAATCCCAATGGTGCGTAAGCAGGCTATTTGGCCCATCAAGTCCACACTGATCCTCTGAAGGAGGGGCATCCCATCCAGATCCTATCTGGTGCGGCAGCGGATTCTCTAAAAACGGGTGGAAAAAATATTCATTGGTCCTACCCTCTTCTTGAACTTTTGCAGCAAACTCCTGCACCGATCACTTTGATGGACCTGTTTGCTGAATGCTTGCTGCTCCCTGGGGCAGTATGCCGAATGTTCAACAACCTGATAAGGCACCAAAATTGTACTGCGGTTTTACTCACTTTGATTTGCAAAACATTGACTTCCTATATAAGATTGCATAATGGTTCAAATTTAAACTCTCTATAAAGGACAATATAATTTAGTTTACTTCAGTACAAAATACAGTCTCACAGCACCTGTGAGGTTCCTGTCATGTTTATAATCTGCATTTTTTAAAAGTTATTCGTTTGTGGATGTGGACGTTGCTGGGTGGCCAGCATTTTTTGCCCATTCCTAATTGCCCTTGAGAAGGTGGTGGTGTGCTGCCTTCTTGAACCGCTGCTGTCTGTGTGTTGTGGGTAGACCCACGATGCCCTTACGGAGGGAATTCCAGGATTGGAATTAAACCAATGAAACCAGTGCCAATTAAACAGGCTACTTCATGTCAGAATTCTGTGGTGCATACAACTCCAGGGGTTTTACATGGATTCCAGCACCCGCAGTATATGACCTTGGAGTTATCTCCATTTTAAGTCTAAGCCAGTGGTGTCTTTGTGAAATGTGTTGGATTCCTGCTTCCTAACTCCATCTGTGTTGGCAGACACTGGTAAGGTTCCACAAGTAACTACAATCCTGGACGGACACCCCAAATCTTTAAGGTCCTGGGTGAGGAGGGTTAAACTCTGTCACCTTCATTATTCACTCACCCTCTTTGTTGGTTGCAACATGATTAATTTAGGTAGGATCCCTCCCTCACTTGTCTTCCAGACCAATGATTTATATTTTAAGAGCAGCCAATTTAACCAGACTTTCTTGAGTTCACAAAAGAGTGGGTTTATTAGTTACTAAATGGGAAAAAAATTGATAATGTACCACATGTAAACACTGTTCATAAATTAGAAGTGAATCCAAAAAAAGATGACAGTTAAAAGATGAATGAATCAGTTTCTTTGGGTGGCTTGTATTATGGCTGCCGTGTCCAGTCCCTTTAGCATGTGTGAAATAGTGTCATATTTATAATCCTTTCCTTTCTGCGCCTTCTTCCTTATTCATTCCAGAATTCCTCAGTCAACCTTTTCTGGTTGAACTACATCCTCGTTGCAGTGAGGACTGTAAAACTACATCCAGGATGACCAGTGCAGCCTGATCAGTGCTCAAAACAGTGGCAGAGAATGGTGACTTTGTACACTTTTCACTGTACTCCAGCACCCTGTAAAGAATCCCTATGGTGCAGAAGCAGGCCATTTGGCCCATTAAGTTCACACTGACCCTTTAAAGGAGGCGCATCCCATCCAGAACCCATCCCTCTCACCCTTGTCTTCCCCGAGGTGAATCCACTTAATGTGCACACTACGGGCAATTTAGCATGGCCAATCCACCTGCACATCTTTGGACTGTGGGAGGAAACCAGAGCAAACCCACACAGATACAGGGAGAATGGACAAACTCCACACAGACAGCCACCTGAGGGTGGAATTGAACTCAAGTCCCTGGCACCTGTGAGACAACCATGCTAACCACTGAGCCGCCCTACCGCCCCACCATGTGCTTGTGTATGCGTGACAATAAATAAAATCCAAATCTGATGTAATGTAATCTAAATCTAAATTTAAATCTCATAGATCTTCCCTTCATCTCTCCTCCCCTCCCCTCCGCCCTCCCCCCTGAAACACACACACACACACACACCCTACGAAAAACAATGGTCAAAATGGCTCATTTGACATGGAATCAAAATGGGTGGGCAGAAAATTGAATGAAAAAAATTAAGCTTTGAAAACAAAAATTAAACAATATTTTAAAGTTCTATCTTGAGATACACTAGGTATAAATTGATATTGACTGAGGCTGGTGTAATGCATTGGATGGTAATGGTATTCAGGGATATGGGGAAAAACAGGAGATTGGCACCACGCAATGGAGCCAGATTTGATCATAGAGCTAGCCGAATGGCCTCCTCCTGTGCTGTAATAATTCTGTGATTGCTGGCAGCTTAGATTTTGCTATGAGAATGAAATTACCAATACTCAACATTTTGCACGAATTCAGCTGCAACTTCTATAGAATTCACAAATGCAGAAGTTCTAGTCAGAGTTACCCTACTCCTCCACAGTTTGCGCTAAATATCTTGCCATTATTTTGCCACTGGAATCCTGGTAAGCGCGTGATGCTCTGATATTGACTCACTGGTTAGCCACTAAACATGCCAGGAGAAAAATAGAACCTGTGCACTCAGGGGTTTAGTAAATGTTAATGGCATAATAACACATTATTGCTGCCAAATGGCACAGTGGCTCAGGGGTCAGAACTGCTTTCGCTCAACTAGGGACCTAGGCTCAATCCCTGCCTCAGGTGACTGTCTGTGTGGAGTTTGCATGTTCTCCCCTTGTCTGTGTGGGTTTCCATCAGGTGCTTCAGTTTCCTCCTACAGTCCAAAGATGTGCAAGTTAGGATAGATTGGCCGTGCTAAATTGTCCATAGTGTCCAGGGCTGTATAAGTTAGGTGGATTAGCCGTGGGAAATGCAGGGTTATGGGTAGGGGTTTGGGTGGGATGCCCTTCAGAGGGTCAGTGTAGTCTCAACGGGCTGAATGGCCTGCTTCTGCACTGTAGGATTCTATGAGTGATTAAAATAATCTCTCTCACCATTTAATGTTATAAGTTTTAATTTTACTCATTCCTTCCAAAATTCGTCTGAGAGATGTTTAAACTTTTCTGCCTGCCCGTTTTATGTCTTCCTATCTTAATCCCATCTACTTTCCTGCATTTTTAAAAAAAAATTTACTTCACTCACCATCAATCCAAATCATGCCTTTTGATTTAGACTCTGCCTGTTTCACTGAGGATTCTACAATCCGATGTTGTTTGAGAGTTGCATCATTGCTTTCCTGGGTCACACATGCCGCAAATCCCTTGCACAAGTCGCTATGCTGAATCAGATACCCGGTGACAGTCGACCTCCACTCAAAAGTCAACAAAATTTCTGTCAGCGAGCGTAGTGAGCAGTATGTAGCGTTTCTCTGTCGCTTAGTGCAGAATCCAACCCACTGATGCTAAATCACTCACCCAAACAGAGTCTTACATGTTGTTTCTCCAGGACAATTTTAGTAAAACTATACTTTTTGCACACTTTGAGATATCCATGTTGTATTGGTTGCTTCATACTTGTTCAAATTTTTAAAACAGAGGGGTGACCTTATAGTGATTTATAAAACCATGAGGGGCATGGACAGTGTGAATAGACAAGGTCTTTTCTCCAGGGTAGGGGAGCATAGGTTTAAGGTGAGAGGGGAAAGATTTAAAAGGGACTAAAGGGGCAACTTTTAAATGCACAGTGATGGGTGTGTGGAAAGATTTAAAAGGGACCTGAGGGGCAACTTTTTCACACTGAGGGTGGTGTGTGTATGGAATGAGCTGCCAGAGGAAGTGGTGGGGGCTGGTACAGTGACAACATTTAAAAGGCATCTGGATGTTTAGAGGGATATGGGCCAAATGCTGGCAAATGGGGCTAGATTTATATAGGATATCTGGTCAGCATGGACGGGTTGGACGGAAGGGTCTGTTTCTGTGCTGTACATCTCAATGACTTTATTTCCAATAATTGACATTCAGAAACACTTTCTGTCCAGAGCTACAGTATCCTTTGAGAACCGTGTCCAGTTGGCCCTGTCATGCAACTGGCAGAGTAAGACCAGAGAGCTTCCACATTCCAATAATTTCCTAAGTGCCCAAGGGGGAGAAAAATGAGATATTTATTTCAAGACTACCGAAAGAGACAGTTTAGAGACAAAACTAAGGTTATCACCGTGTTAATGTTGCCACTTTAAAAAGTTATTTTGTCCTTTTTGTTTGAAGTGAGGTTGTAAGGCAGAGGTGCAAATGCGCTACTAACGAAAGGTGAGGCCTTTAGGTTTTTTTGAAGGTTGGAACAATGGAAGCAACCTGGTTATGGCCAGATCACACAAACCAGGCTTTCTAGTTGTTTTTAGCTTTAACATCAGAAGCTGTTTGGGGCTCAAAAGAGCAAGTGGCTTCAGTGAATGTCTCTTGGCTGCTACACTCTGAATTTTCTCTTGATGTTTTTTCCTCCTGAACTGGAGAACTGCATGTAAGAGTTTGTATCTGAATTTGCCTTTTTGTCAAGGGGTGTGTTTTTGTGGGATGTTATGCTATTGGAACAGTTAATTAGTAATAGTTACTATCACTATTATTTGGTTAAGTTTTCTAATAGTTAAGTTATTCTAAATTCCTCTTTCTTTTGTTTGCATTTTAAGTATAGCGTTTAAATAAATTGTGTTTTGCTTAATGTTGAGTAGTTTGACCAGTCTCATTGCATCTGGAACATGGCTCTTCATAGTTATCTTTAAGAAAAATTTGAGGGGGTCTAGACTACCTTCTGAAAATATTTTGAGGGGGTCTGGTCTGGTCCACAACGGACATATTAAACTAAAAATGTTAAACCAACTTGTTGAGGTGGTAAAGAGAATTTATAACTTAAACATTGCGCAGTGAACTAACATATATGAATATCTGACAGTATGATATCAATGTCCGATGGAGATAGGATTGAACCAGAATGTCCTTGGTATTGAACAGTCTGTCTCTACTCATGGGATGACAAGAGGAATGGGAATAATCCTGTGCAGAGGTATGGAATAATGTAGTGCATAATCCTGGAGACTGTCAGTCCCAGAGATAATGGGAACTGCTGAAACTGGGACTGACAGTCCAAGATAATAAAATGTGAGGCTGGATGAACACAGCAGGCCAAGCAGCATCTCAGGAGCACAAAAGCTGACGTTTCGGGCCTAGACCCTGAGATGCTGCTTGGCCTGCTGTGTTCATCCAGCCTCACATTTTATTATCTTGGACTGTCAGTCCCAGTTCATTTTCCGCTGTCTGAGCTACATTTCACCAGCCTGTATTACTGAGAGCTGTAATTTATCTTGGCAAGTCTCCCTAAGATGCGGTGCTGTAATAACTTAGACCTGTTGCGTTGAAATCAAAACTGAACTAAAGCCTGCGAACACGGTCACAGCACATGCTGAAAATGCCTTGATACCAGGCACTCAAATATGAACAGAAATATTCAGCCCCTGTTCTGCCTTTCAGTCTGACCATTGCTTGGAAAATAAATCACACTTACTTATAAGTAGAGATGGGATTGCTGTGTCTCTGCTCTGTGCTGCAGTGACTAACAGAGGCTGGGAAGGGGAAATGGGCAGTACAGCTGAACTCAGTACCGACTATTTCACCTCTAATCTGTGATGGGTTGGAGACAGGAGTGACTTACCTGTGATAGCCCTTCACGAATATCCTTGGACAGTCACCCTCTAAGTACTGTCTGTCAGGCTGAGGGGGTGACCTTTTAGAGGTTTGTAAAATCGCGAGGGGCATGGACAGTGTGAATAGCCAAAGGTCTTTTTCCCCAGGCTAGAGGAGTCCAAAACTAGAGGGGCATAGGTTTAAGGTGAGAGGGGAAAGATTTAAAAGGGACCTGAGGGGCAACTTTTTCACACAGAGGGTGGTGCGTGTATGGAATGAGCTGCCAGAGGAAGTGGTGGAGGCTGGTACAGTTACAGCATTTAAAAGGCATCTGGATGGGGACATGGATAGGAAGGGATTAGAGGGATTGGGGCCAAATGCTGGCGAATGGGACTAGATTCATTTGGGATATCTGGTCGGCAAGGATGGGTTGGACTAAAGGGGCTGTTTCCGTGCTGTACATCTCTGTGACTCTATACGATCTCTTGTGGAAACGTAACCCAGTCAGAGACTGGTTCCGAAAAAGGAAGAGGCACACAGAGATGTATAACATTTGAGGAAATTAGTTTGATGGTGTAGAACATCATTATCCCAGTGCATTGTGAAACAGGGTGATGACAACAGCAATACAGGTGAGGAAAGCCAGTCAACCATATTCTGGTGTTTGATCTCCCACAGTCTCTGCTGGGAAGTGTGCGCTCCTGTCCACAGGGAGGCCTTAGAGAGTGTTGGCCGCTTCGAAAATCTCAGGAAAGTCCTATCGGCCAAAGCAGTTATTGATGAAGGAATCCAGCACTGCCTCCAGTGCGCTACTGCAGCCTTTGGCCACCTGAGGAGAAGGGTTTTCGACGACAGCAATATCAGATCCAACACCAAGCTCATGACGTACAGAGCTATGGTGGTTCCTCACTCTCCTATAAAGCTCCGACACGTGGGCGGCCTACAGAAGACTCCTGGAGCTGTACCACCAAACGCTGCCTGCCCTGTGAATCCACCGGGACAAAAGACACACCAGCACCAGTATTCTCAGCCAGGCCCGACATCCCCAGCATCGAGGCACTGACCTCTCCCCACAACCCCCTCTCCGATCGGCTGTGACGGGCTGAGCACATCACTGACATGAGACTCCCTGAGCCGTTGCTCTACTCCCAGCTCCGAGACGCCAGGCAAGCCCCAGGTGGGCAGAGGAAGCACTTCAGGGATACCCACATGGCCTCACTGGGTAAGTTCCACAGACACCCGGGAATCGCTGGGCCAAAGTGGAGGAGCAGCATCCGGGAAGGCGTGGGAATTGCCATCGGGAAAAAGCGGAACCCGGGTGAAAACAGCGTTAACGAGCACGCTGCCAGGCCAATGCCCTGCTTCCCCACTTCCCACAACCCCCTTCTGCCCCAACTATAACAGAGCCTGTGGTAGCCATATTGGTTTTTATGGCCACCCATGGACTCACCCCGAGAGGGGGAAGGGAGTCACCCTCATCTGAGAGACCGCTAATGAATGAATGAATGTTTACAGTTGGGAGGAAAAACTACTTGAGAAGAAAAACTTAGAACTTCATTGATGGCTGGTGTGTGTAATGCTAATACATTTTATTACAGATCTGAATCAGTTTCTCAGTTTTACACTGGGGGAGCTGACCTTGGCTGTAAGCACAATAGATTTCACTGTTAGAGAGGGAGATGTATACTGCAAAGCAGCATGAGTTAGTACCTGTAGTGGGGACAGGGATGTATGTGAATAGATTCTGCTTCCTCCCAGTCTCTTGGGAGCTATTGTCACCAGCTAGCAGCACTGACAGGGCTGAGAGTACCACAGTTCAATACACAGCGTGTGGTTTTTGTGAAGTTCTTATCTCTCCTACATAAATTCAGTCACAGAACGGATACTACAGTTAAACAGCTAAGACGCCAGGAAAGCGTTTTTATTGTGGTTTACAGCCTTGCATTTAGTGGGGCACAGTCAGGGATTGAAGGATTGAAACAAATACTCTGAGTATTGTTTACATAAGATGCAAAAGATTTATTACAATTTACTTTCACTTAAGTTTCTTTCATTTGTGACACTTGCAATTTTCTTTCTCAGTGCCACTCAGTTATCAGAATGCCAGCTGGCAAGATGTTGCGAAACTTGAAAGGGTTCCAAGAGGATTTACAGGGATGTTGCCATGGTTGGAGGGTTTGAGCTGCAGGGAGGAGCTGAATAGGCTGAGGCTATTTTCTCTGGAGCGTCGGAGGCTGAGGGGTGACCTTATAGAGGTTTATAAAATCATGACGGACACAGATAGAGTGAATAGTCAAGGTCTTTTCCCCAGGGTAGGGGAGTCCAAAACTAGAGGGGCACAGGTTTAAGGTGAGAGGGGGAAAGATTTAAAAGGGGACCTGAGGGGCAACTTTTTCACACAGAGTGTGGTGCATGTATGGAATGAGCTGCCAGAGGAAGTGGTGGAGGCTGGTACGATGACAACATTTAAAAGGAATCTGGATGGGTACATGAATAGGAAGTGTTTAGAGGGATATGGGCCAAATGCTGGCAAATGGGACTAGATTAATTTAGGATATCTGGAAGGCTCAGAGTAGTTAGACCAAAGGCTCTGTTTCCATACTGTACAGCTCTACGACTCTCTAAGAGGGTTTGGGGTTGGGGCAATCAGCTATGATCTTGTTGAAAGGTGGGGCAGGTTCGAGGGACCAAATGGCCAGCACTACCGCAAGGCCATGGAAAAGGGCAACATATAACTTCAGGGACTGCTAGAAGTCACACCTAAACCTTCTCCCCTTCCTCCTTTCGCTGCTGCAATAGCCCAGCAGTTCAAAGCACTGGCTGGAGTGGATGGATTAAGTAACATAGACCAGAAGTTCTCAGACCCAGTCCTGGACCTGCTAAGCTAGCTGATACTCAGGAGGGAAGTCACAAGTTTGCAGTAATGGATGTCAGCACCTCTTGTTCAGAGCGTGAAGAATTCACACAGGATCCTGCACCTGATCACCTCTGGAAAAGATTCATATTACTTGACATGTAATCCAGAGACCTGGCCTTGTATTTCAGATTGAATAAGTTCAAATCTCCCAATTTTTAAACCTCGATTTTTAGAACATTCTGCCTTCTAATGTGATGTAGCTGAAATAACTCCATGAGGGCTGGTATCCCATCACCAACTGACCTTTATTTACAGGTACAAACTTTCTGGGCGGCACAGTGGCTCAATGGTTAGCACTGCTGCCTCAGAGCGCCAGGGACCCAGGTTCAATTCCACCCTCGGGCGACTGTCTGTGTGGAGTTTGCACGTTCTCCCTGTGTCTGCATGGGTTTGCTCCGGTTTCCTCCCACAATCCAAAGAAGTGCAGGCTAGGTGGATTAGCCGTGCTAAATCGCCTGTAGTGTCCAGCGATAGGTCTGGGTGAGATAATCTGAGGGTCGGTGTGGACTTGTTGGGCCAAAGGGCCTGTTGCCATACTGTAGGGATTCACTGATTCAATACTGACCCAGCTAGCACAAAGACAGCTCCTGGAGTGAACAGAACCCATGACACTCTGTTTCTATCTAACAGACAGGGCTCCCTGATTAGATCAGGCTAACAGCCCCAATCAGGAAACTCATATTCTATGGGTCCACCCAGCTGACCTTGTTCCAATCACTACAGTAGCCTGTGAAGACTGAGTAAAGGAACTAAGGCTGTTCCCGGCAAAGTCCAGATCTTGAGAATAGATTTTTAAACGCTTGAGTGATTGTACCTGGTGTAGACAGAAACAGGTTGCCTGCACTACTGAGGTTAAACAAAGCTTTGCTCCAATTACAGTTAGAGTTTGTAAACTCAGTAAGAATGACCAACTGGTTGAGACATCGAAACTGCAACTCAGTAAGAATCAGCTTCTTCAGGAGTGGAAGACAGAACATTTTTAAATCCTTTACGGAATCTTTCAACACAAAAGTGAGCCATTATGGCTCATAGCGTCCATCTAATGTCCATGTTTTGAGGATTTGTTATCTGAATAACACAGAACCATGGATTCCAGTTGATTGGCAAGTTTCTTTAAAAAAACGCACTGACTGCAACACTAATGTGTTTGGTTACTATAATCTGTACAGACTGTGCGTTTGTAACACATCTGCATGCATGTCATGTTAGCCAAGGTAATGGCATGAGAGCAGAAGGTTATAGGTCAACATCTTTCTTCAAAACGCAAGCTTGTAATTACATAGAATACACCGGAAGAGGCAAATTGATCTGATAGAAATGATCTGGCATTCCCAACAAGACGCAATACCTCCAACAAGGCAGCACTCTCTTAGCATAGCAATAACATTGGGTTTTCACAGATAAATAGGGAGTTTGACAACGGCACCAGTAAATTAGTAATTTGGAGGTGGAGTTTGTTTAGTTCTCTGCAAAAGATTTGACCCGACCCGGTAGAAATCCGTAAAAGTCTGGAGGGAGGATGTTCTTGCCATAGAGGCAGTATGGTGAAGGTTTACCTTCTGATTCCTTGGGATGGCAGGATTGACTGAGGGATTGAATCAGTTTGGATTGTACTCACTGGAGTTTTGAAGATTCAGGGGGTATCTCAGAGAAACCTGAAAAATCCTAACAGGTTCAATTCAGGAAGGATGTTCCTGATGGTGGGAGAGTCCAGAACCATGGGTCATAGTTTGTGTAAGGCCTAAATCTTTTATGACTGAAATGAAGAGAGTGTCTTCACCCAGAGAGAATTCACAGCCACAGATAATGGTTAAGGCCAAAATATTGTGTGTTTTCAAGGAGGAGGTAGATACAGCTCTTGTGTCTAAAGGGATCAAGGCATGTGGGGAGAAGATCGGATGAGGGCATTGAGCTCGATGATCAGCATTGATCATATTGAATGGCACAGCAGTCTCAAGGGGTCGAATGGTCTACTCTTGTTATCTGCTATGTGTTTCTATGAATATTACTTCCAATTCTGAACAAGTCCAATCATTCACAAATCCAATAAGGAATTAACAAAGTACTTTTTCACCCAAATTGCCATTAGACTATGGAACTTGCTACCACCAAGAGTAGTTGAGATGAATAACATAGATGAGGGGAAGCTAAGTAAACATGTGAGAGAGGAAGGAATGATCTGGTCTGTCCTCACAATCTATCACTGATGCGGTGACAGGCTTTTTACTTCACCAGGGTATTTGTACCTAATGATACTTAGCTCCTGTAGCACAAACAGTCGGGTAATGTAGTAACTGAACTAGACTTTTGATACAGCTCCTGATATTTACCAATATTACAATTTCAGGCACTATATGCTGGGTCTGGTACCGAGCAATTCGGTTACAAACTGTTGCACACTTCCCTCAGCATGTCATGCTACAAGCGGCCCCAGTAAGATGGAGACTGTAACTTTCGTACCATCACATGCTATCATGCGCATAACTCTTAAAAGTTTGGTTTGATTTGATTATTGCTTCATGTACTCAGGTACAGTGAAAAGTTTCATTTTGCATGCAGTACATGCAGGTCATACCATACACAATGAGTTAGGGTAATAGAACAGAGCAAGGAATACAATGTTACGACTGAAGAGAAGATGCACAAAGAGCGAGATCAACATCAGATTTGTATTTTGGGAGGTTCGTTCGGAAGTCTAATAACAGCAGGAAAGAATCTGTCTTTGAATCTGTTGGAACATGCATTTAAGCTTTTGTATCTTCTGCCTGACAGAAGAGGTTGGAAGAGAGTATAACTGGAGTGGGTGGCGGGGGGGGGGGGGGGGGGGGGTGGTGCGGTCTTTGATGATGTTGGCTGCTTTCCTGAGGCATTGAGAAGTATAGATGGAGTCAATGGACAGAAGGTTGGATGGAAGATATGTTGCATACATGCTGGGGGATTTAACATGACAGGAATATGATAAATAGTGGGGACTCAATTACTGGGGGTCATGAGTTCAAAGTGAGAGGAGGGACGTTTAGGGGAGATATGCATGGAAAGTTCTTTACGCAGAGGGTGGTGGGTGCCTGGAACGTGTTGCCAGCGGAGGTGGTAGACGCAGACACATTAGCATCTTAAACATATACCTGGACAGGTACATGGATGGTTGGGGTGAAAGTGGACACAGACCCTTAGAAAATAGATGACAGGTTAGACAGAGGATCTCGATCAGCGCAGGCTTGGAGGGCCAAAGGGCCTGTTCCTGTGCTGTAATTTTCTTTGTTCTTTTTCTTTGTTCTTTAAATTGATGGAATTCAATAAACAAGGGGTGGTAGGAGACCTTTATGAGAATGGGCTGAATGTCCTTTTTCTGTGCTATTTATTATTTGTTATTTATTTAATGCTTTCTGTGTATTCCCCATTATAGTTTAGTTATACAGGGCATATACAGGCTGCATCTTGAGTGCTATGCACAGTATTAGCACCTTATTTAAGGAAGGACACATTGATGGGCAGCTCAGGGAAGATTTACCAGACTCATACCTGGATTGGGCAGGTTGTATTATGAATAAAGGTTGGACAGGCTAGGCTTGTATCTGCTGGACTTTAGAGCAGTAAAAGACAACTTGATTGGAACATATAAAATATTGAGGGGTCTTTACAGGGTAGATGTGGAGAGAATGTTTCCTTTTCTGGGAGAATTTAGAACTAGGGGTCCGGGTTTAAAAATAAAGACCTGCATATTTGAAACAGAAACTGAGCACATTTATTCTGTCAGAGGACTTGCATCTTTGGAACTAAGTTCTGAAATTACGATGATAGCCGTATTATGGCATGGAAACAGACCCTTCGGTCTATCCAGTCCATGCCAACCATAATCCCAAACTAGTCTAGTGCCAACCGTCTGCTCCTGGCTCACATCCCTCCAAACATTGCCTATTCATGTACTTATCCAAATGTCTTTGAAATGTTGTAATTGTGCATGCATACACCATTTTCCCTGGATGTTCAGTACCTGAATATTTTTAAACCCGAGGTAGATTGGTTCTTGTTAAGCAACTTATTGAAAAGTTATCAAGGTTAAGTCAGAATGTGGATTTGATGTTGCAGTGAGATCAGCCATGATCTTACTGATTAGCAAAGCTAGTTAGAAGGGTTGAACAACTTTTTTACATTCCTATGAACAAAGGTAGTGGAAGGGTAGAAATCAAGCAGACCACTTTGCCCTGAATGTTGCAGAGCTTCTTTAAGTGTTGTTGGAACTACACTCATTCAGGCAAATGGAGAATATTCCAAGAGACTCCTGAATTCTGCTTTGTAAATCATAGAGGCTGAATGGACTTGGGCAATTTTCCCTGGAGCATCAGAGGCTGAGGGACGACCTCATAGATGTTTATAAAATCATGAGCGGCATGATTAGCCAGGGGAAGCCCAAAACTAGAGGGGCATAGGTTTAAGCTGAGAAGGGAAAGCTTTAAAAGGGACCTAAGGAGCAACTTTTTCACACAAGAGGGTGGTGAGTGTATAGAAAGAGCTGCCAGAGGAAGTGGTGGATGCTTGTACAATTACAGTTTTTAAAAGGGATCTGGATGGGTATATAAATGGGAAGGGTTTAGAGGGATACGGGCTAAATGGTGGCAAATAGGACTAACATACAGCATGGACGGGTTGGACCGAAGGGTCTGTTTCTGTGCTGTACAGCTCTGTACCTCTCAATTCACACTTTCACATTTTATAGAGGAGGATTCAGTGATGATAATGCTGCTGAATTTCAAAAGGAGATGTTTAGATTCTGTCTTGTTGGAGATGGTTGTTGCCTAGAGAGAAGGGAGTTTAAGGGACATCAGCTGAGAAATGTTGGCTGCATGGCACTTAGCGCAGTCATATGAAAATCCCTTTGTTGGTCACTTTAGCATGCAGTCACTTCTGTTATAATAATGGACAGAATTCTATGCAACCATGTGAAACATTCAGTCTCTAATACTGAAATAGGTACAGACAGGCTTAATGGCTTTTGATTGTTTCTTATGCTGTTATTTGTTTGTTCTGTTACCCAGAGGGATTTCACAGCCTAACCAAGACATGACCTTGTCTGGGTCCATGCTTCATATCGCTATAAGATCAGCTCTTAGTAATTTTCCCTCAATCTTTCACACAATCTAAGAACAAGTCAAGAGTGTGATAGGTTCAATAGAAAAAAGCTAATTCCCTGGGGTACTCAAACCAATGCACTTTATATTCCTAGATAATAAAATGTGAGGCTGGATGAACACAGCAGGCCAAGCAGCATCTCAGGAGCACAAAAGCTGACGTTTCGGGCCTAGACCCTTCATCAGAGAGGGGGATGGGGGGAGGGAACTGGAATAAATAGGGAGAGAGGGGGAGGCGGACCGAAGATGGAGAGTAAAGAAGATAGGTGGAGAGAGTGTAGGTGGGGAGGTAGGGAGGGGATAGGTCAGTCCAGGGAAGACGGACAGGTCAAGGAGGTGGGATGAGGTTAGTAGGTAGATGGGGGTGCGGCTTGGGGTGGGAGGAAGGGATGGGTGAGAGGAAGAACCGGTTAGGGAGGCAGAGACAGGTTGGACTGGTTTTGGGATGCAGTGGGTTGGGGGGAAGAGCTGGGCTGGTTGTGTGGTGCAGTGGGGGGAGGGGATGAACTGGGCTGGTTTAGGGATGCAGTAGGGGAAGGGGAGATTTTGAAACTGGTGAAGTCCACATTGATACCATATGGCTGCAGGGTTCCCAGGCGGAATATGAGTTGCTGTTCCTGCAACCTTCGGGTGGCATCATTGTGGCACGCCTGGGAACCCTGCAGCCATATGGTATCAATGTGGACTTCACCAGTTTCAAAATCTCCCCTTCCCCTACTGCATCCCTAAACCAGCCCAGTTCATCCCCTCCCCCCACTGCACCACACAACCAGCCCAGCTCTTCCCCCCCACCCACTGCATCCCAAAACCAGTCCAACCTGTCTCTGCCTCCCTAACCGGTTCTTCCTCTCACCCATCCCTTCCTCCCACCCCAAGCCGCACCCCCATCTACCTACTAACCTCATCCCACCTCCTTGACCTGTCCGTCTTCCCTGGACTGACCTATCCCCTCCCTACCTCCCCACCTACACTCTCTCCACCTATCTTCTTTACTCTCCATCTTCGGTCCGCCTCCCCCTCTCTCCCTATTTATTCCAGTTCCCTCCCCCCATCCCCCTCTCTGATGAAGGGTCTAGGCCCGAAACGTCAGCTTTTGTGCTCCTGAGATGCTGCTTGGCCTGCTGTGTTCATCCAGCCTCACATATTATTATCTTGGAATCTCCAGCATCTGCAGTTCCCATTATCTCTCACTTTATATTCCTCTCAGCTCAGACATTCCGTCATAATTTCAGGTAGACTCTTTTGAACAAAGGCTTTTTGATCCATCAGATCTGTCTTTTTAAATTCATTTCAATCCCAGTCATCTTGTTCAACCGTCCTAATTCTGCTTGGTCTAGCATTCTGCGCTCACCATCTCTGTATAACTTGATACTTTATAACCTGGTGGTTGACCAGCATTCATTTTACATTCCTTCTCCTCTGCACTCTGTTCCCAAAGCCAACCTTTAGGAACTGTACAATGCTATTTGGAAATATACAGCATTTTGTTTATGTCATATAGCTGTTATTCTTTGTTTCAAAAGTTTCCAAACCATTTTTTATTTTAGTTACATCCGAATTATGAAGTCATCAAAGTATAGTGCCTTGGATGAAGCAAATAATGGGTAACTTTCCTCTTGATTTTCTCATAGGATATGGGTGTCAATGACAAGGCCAGCATTTTGTAGTCCATCACCTGAGTGGCTTTCTAGGTCATTTCAGAGGGCAGCTGGAGTCATAGACTCATGGCCCTTCAGCTCAACCTGTCCACGCTGCCCACTTTTCACAATTAAGCTAGTCAAAATAAGGGATCAAACTCAGGTCATAAGAATGGGGATTTTGCATGATAGCACCACACCAGCAGCACAGGTGGGGACTGACACATCTGTGTAGGCCGGTGGTCACATGTAGGCCAGATTGGGTGAGGACAATAGATTTCCCTCCCTGAAGAACACAGGTGGATAACATGGATTCTGGTGACAATCGTTGATGCTTTCATGGTAACCATTACAAAGCCTAGCTAGTTCATGGGAAGGCGGGAACGTATTGGTATTATCATTGGATTGTTAATCCAGACACCAAAGTATCAATCCTGCCACAGGATTCAAAAATCTCAAATGTAGAGTCTAACGATGACCATGAATCCATTGTCAATTTTTGGAAAAAAAACCATCCAGTTCACAAATGCCCTTTAGGGAAGGAAACTGCCATGCTTACCTGGTCTGAGCCTACATATGACTCCAGACCCATAGCAATGTTGTTGAGTCTTAACTGCCCTCTCGTCAATTAGGGATGGGCAGTAAAAGCTGGGCTCATCCCATGAATGAATTTAAAAAAAGTTGAGGTGTGTTCTAAATCCATGCCCCTAGAACATTAGCCTAGTCTTCTGGATTACCAGTTCAGCGTCATTACCACAATCTCCTTTTAACATATTACAAATTATTGAATGTTGAGTTATGCCTTCAAGGCATCTATTCTGTCGGGAATAGAAATCATCATGTAGTGATTGAAATGAGGTCAGCCAAGTGGATCTCACAGAATATGAGTTTCCTGATTGGGGCTGTTCATCTGGTCCAATCAAAGAGCTCTGGCTGACAGATATAAACAGGAATGTTAGGGGTTCTGTTCAGTCTAGGAGCCGCTCTGTACTAGCTGGGTCCATGTCATGCACTATGCACATGTAAATAAAGGTGATGGGGAGTTATTTCAGTTCATTATACCACAATATCTAAGAGAAAACAGGAATTTCTATGGGAGTTGAGGTGGTTTCAAGGACTAAGCTAAAATGGAGTCTGTACTCTGAACTAGACACAGAATGGAAGACAGCAAAATAAAATGCAAATTTCTCTTGTTCAAAGTCAGAGAAAAGCTATTCTGACGGCTAAGAGGACATGTTCAAATAATAGAGATGTAGGTTATATTCAGAACATAAACAGTTCATCTTGGATCTTAGTGAATGACAGGACAGTGTTGAGGGGCTAAATGGTTGACTTCTGTTCGTGTTTTGTGTGTTCGCATAAATGCTAAAGTTTTGAGCTACTAGTCTTTTGCCTGTCAAGTTATGAGGATTAAAATCATTCCCTACTGCAATATCTCTAGGTGGTTGGAATAGAGAGGGGGAGAAGTTATGATGCAGTTGTAGACAGACTTGGTAAGGCTTTGTCTAGAAGACTGGGTGCTACTGCTAAAAAAGGAGTAATTGGCTTTAGAGTCAACGGAATGCCACTCTGCAGAAGGAAGAGTTACATATACTGGGCCTGTACTCCATTGACTAGAGAAGTACAAGGGGAGGTCTGATTGAAGTGTTTAAAAGGCTCAAGGATTAAGACAGAGAAACCATTTACGATGGCGAACGATCAAGAACACGGGGATATGAGACCAAAATGAAGTCTAGGCTACTGGGATAAACCTTTGGCTTGCTTGGAAGATTCAATAAGCAGAACATGCCAGTTTAATGTGATTTGCCAGAGAACCAGAATGATACGAGTAGCAAGCTTTTGACACAGCGAATGGTTAGGAACTGGGATACCCGAGAGGCAGTGGTGGATTCAATTATGTTTTCAAAAGGCACTTGGGTGTTTACCTTCAAGACATTTTCAGTGCTATGGTGAAGATTGCAGAGGAGTCTCACCAGCTCATTTGTTATTAGCCAGATTTGGACAGACTGGCTGAGTGGGCAAATATTTGGCAAATGCAATACAATATGGATAAATGTGAGGTTATCCACTTGGGTGGCAAAAACAGGAAGGCAGATTATTGTCTTAATAGTGGCAGTTTTGGAAAAGATGAGATGCAACGAGATCCGAATGTAATGGTGGAACAGTTGCTAAAAGTTGGCACGAAGGTGCAGCAGGCAGTGAGGAGAACTAATGACATGCTGGCCTTCCTAGCGAGAGGGTTTGAGAGGAGCAGGGGTGTCTTGTTGCAGTTATTAAGGGCCTTGGTGAGGCCACACGTTGAGTATTGTGAGCAGTTTTGGTCTCCAAGTCTAAGGAAGGACATTCTTGCTCATGAGGGAATCCAGCAAAGGTTTGCCAGACTGATTCCGGGATGGCAGGACTGACATATGAGGAAAGGCTGGATTGACTGGGCTTGTACTCACCGGGATTGGGAAGAATGATGGAAAATCTTATAGAAACATTTAAAATCCTGAAGGGACTGGACAGGCTAGCTGCAGAAAGAATGTTCCCAATGTTGGGGAAGTCCAGAACTAGGGATTACAGTCTAAGAATAAGGGGTAATCCATTCAGGAATGAGATAAGGAAAGATTTCTTCACTCAGAGGGTTGTGAACCTGTACAATTCTTGACCACAGGAAGTTGTCGGGGCCAGTTCATTCGAACAGATTCAAGGGGGAGATGGACGTGGCCCTTACGGCTAAAGGGGTCAAGGGTTATGGGGAAAAAGCGGGAGTGGGATACTGACAGTGCATGATCTGCCGCGATCATTTAGAATGGTGGCACAGGCTCAAAGGGCCGAATGGCCTATTCCTGCACCTATGTTTCTACAGGAGAGAACTGATAGGATGGGTTGAATGGCCTGCATCTGTGCTGTGACTGTTCTAATATGATGCAAAATGAACAGATCCAAATGGCTCAGCCCTGTTGCTACGCTCCCAAATTAACTCATCCGTTCCCAGTTCCTCAACTGAGTAGCTCTTTATCTCTGATTGTTTTCCTTCCCCTTGCAATGAAGCAGCTATCAAATACAACTTGCCGAATTTTTTCTCCTTTTTTGTACAAATCTAGCTTCCTTTTGAAATTTATAGTTTTTCAGGCAAAACCGTAACTAGCTGAGTAAAAATGTTCTCCCCCCCCCCCCACCACCAAACCCGCATCTCCGCACAACGCACTCACGTTCCTTCCCCACCTCTGGAATTTTTTTATTTGCCACTGATATTGATTCAGTACCCAACGGATTTACAGGTTCCCGACAGCGCTGCGCACTCGCTGACGAGGCAGGGCCCTATGTAAAAGTTAATATCTTCACAGTCAGCATGTCTGGGGTTTCTCATTCAGGGGCAGAGCCTGCTGTGCTCTGTATGAATGGGAGGTGTCAGATACTGTTTATCAGAAGGTTCAGGGCTGTGATTGCACACAGTAACTGTTCATCCTTCTGCTCCATTTGTTTTTCCTGCTGGTCAACAACCTTTATTATTGTCAGGATTAATTCGACCGCAGCCTCAGGGCATAGCCACCAGACCTCTGGTCGACCTAAAGTGCATTTTATTTCGTGGGTAAAATTGAACTGATCCAGTGCTTTCAAACAGTGAAGCGTGTCTGGTAGTGAATGGTGTGGGGGCTGGTGCACAGTGGCACATGGTACCTCAGGTACTCACTGCCTTCCAGCATCTCAATCAAAATGTAAATTGGCCAAATAGAGATGCAAAACTCAACCTCCTCTTGGAAAATAAGGCAGGGCAAATGACTGAGATGCTGGTGGGACCAATGACCATAGGGCTATAGGAACGTACAGCACAGAAACAGACCCTTCGGTCCAACTTGTCCATGCTGACCAAATATCCTTTATTAATGTAGCGGCATTTGCCAGTGTTTGACCCATTTCCATATAAACCCATCCTATCCATGTACTCATTTCAATAAGGTTGATAGAGGTTTATAAAATCGTGAGGGGCATAGATAGGGCGAACAGCAAAGGTCTTTTCCCCCAGGGTACGGGAGTCCAAAAGTAGGGGGCATAGGTTTAAGGTGAGAGGGGAAAGATTGAAAAGGGACCTTACAGGCAAATGTTTCATGCAGATTGTGGTGCGTGAATGGAACAAACTGCCAGAGGAAATGGTGGAGGCTGGTACAATTACAACATTTTGTTTTAAAATAGAGTCCTGGAGTTGTACAGTACAGAATCAGAGCCATTGGTCCATTTCCTCCCTGCTGACCAGATATCCTAAATTAATCTAATCCAATTTGCCAGCATTTGGCCCTTTTCTCCCTAAACCCTTCCCATCCATTTACCCATCCAGATGTCTTTTAAATGTAATTGTACCAGCTTTCAATGTTTTCCCTGGCAGTTCATTCCATACACGCACCACCCTCTGTGTGAAAAAGTTGCCCCTCAGGTCCCTTTTAAATCTTTCCCCTCTTACCTTAAACCTATGCCCTTCTAGTTTTGGACTCCCCTACCCCGGGGAAAAGACCTTGGTTATTCACCCTATCCATGCCCCTCATGGTTTTAGAAACCTCTATAAGATCACCCCCTCAGCCTCCGATGGGCCAGGGAAAATAGCTCCAGCCTATTTGGCCTCTCCCTATAGATCAACCTGTTCATCCCTGCCAACACCTTTGTAAATCTTTTCTGAACCCTTTCAAGTTTAACAACATCCTTCCTATAGCAGGGAGACCAGAATTGTACGCAGTATTCCAAAAGTGGCCTCACCAAAGTCCTGTACAGCCGCATCATGACCCTCCCAACTCCTATACTCAATGCACTGGCCAATAAAGTCTATCAAAGGCCTTCTTCACTATCCTGTCTACCTGTGACTCTACCTTCAAGGAACAATGAACCTATGCCTCAAGGTCTCTTTGTTTGGCAACACTCCCTAGAACCCTGCCATTAAGTGTATAAGTCCTGCCCTAATTTGCCTTTCCAAGATGCAGCACCTCACATTTATCAACATTAAACTCCATCTGCCACTCCTCGCCCCATCAGCCCATCTAATCATGAAAATAGTCATGGAAAAGGACCGTTCTGGTCCACAAGTTAAAGTTCCAAATTTTGGCAGGTTCAATTTTGATAGTATTGCACAGGAACTCTTGAAAACTGAGGGGGAGGCTGTTTGCAGGTAAAAGGAGGCTTTCAAAAGGGTGATAACAAGGGATCAGGGCCAGAAGGTTCCTCTTAGTGTGAATGGCAAGACTGGTGGGTGGAGGAAACACTGGATGATTAGAGACATTGAGGCTGTGATCAAGAAAAAGAAGGAGGCATATGTTTCCATCTATAAGTACAGGCAGCTGGGGTTAAATGCACCCCTTGAAGAGTATAGTAGTGTAGTAGAGCTAACAGGGAAATCAGGAGGGTTACAAAGGGGATATGACATAGCTTTGACTGATAAGGTAAAGGAGAATCCGAAGACATTCTACAATGTATTAAGTGTAAAAGAATAACTAGGGAGAGAGTAGGGAAAAAGATCAAAGAGGTCATCCATGTGTGGAGTCACAGGAGATGGGTAAGATCCTAAATGAATATTTCTTATCAGTATTCAACGTGGAGAAAGACATGGAAGCTAGGCAACCCAGGGAAATATATAGTGATGTCTTGAAGAGTCCACATCACAGAAGAGGAGATGCTGGAAGTCTTAAAACATATAAAGGTAAATAAATCCCTGGGAGATCAAGTGTATCCTAGGACATTGTGGAAAGCTAGGGTAGAAATTGCGAGGCTCCTAGCGGAGATATTTTTTACACTGACAGCCATGGGTGTGGTGCAGGATGACTAGAGGGTGGCTATTATTATGCCAATGTTTAAGAAATGTAGCAAGGAAAAGCCTGGGAACTATAGACCAGTGAACCTCATGTCAGTGGAGGGTAAGTTGCTGGTGGGGATTCTGCAAGACAGGATCTACATGCATTTGGAAAAGTAAGGACTGATTATGTACAGTCAGCATGGCTTTATGCATGGGAAATTGTGTCTTACAAATTTGATTGAGCTTTTTGAAGACATGACCAAGAAGATTAATGAAGGCAGAGCAGTAGGCATTGTCTATATGAACTTGAGTAACGCTTTTGACATGGTAGACTTGTTAGTAAGGTTAGATCACGAGATCCAGGAAGAACAAGCCAATTAGATTCAAAATTGGCTTGACGGTAGGAAACAGAGAGTGTTGGTTGAGAGTTGGTGTTCACAATGGAGGCCTGTGACCAGGGGTGTGCCGCAGGGAGGGGTGCTGGGTCCACTGTTGTTCACCATTTACATAAACAATTTGGATGAAAATACTGGAGGCGTGGTAAGTTTGTGGATGATGCCAAAATTGTTGGTTCAATGGACAGTGAAGAAGGGTATCTAAGAGTATAGTGGAATCTTGATCAACTGGACCAGTAGGCCAAGGAATGGCAGATGGAATGTAATTTAGAAGAATTGCATTTTGGTAAGACAAACCAAGGCAGGACTTGCACAGTCAATGGTAACACCCTGAAGAATGTTATCAAACAGAGAGATCTAAGGGCGCAGGTACATAGTTCCTTGAAAGTGGCATCACAGGTAGACAGGGTGGTGAAGAAGGCATTTGGCATGCTCACCTTCATCGGTCAGAGCACTGAGTACAGGAGTTGGGACATCATGTTACAGCTGTACAAGACATTGGTAAGGCCACATTTGGAGTACTGTGTACAATTCTGGTTGTCCTGCTCCAGGAAGGATGTTATTAAACTGGAAAGGGTGCAAAGAAGATTTACAAGGATGTTATTGAGAAGGTTTGCGTTATAAAGAGAGGCTGGATAGGCTGGGACATATTTCCCTGGAGTGCAGGAAGCTAACGGGTGACCTTATCAAGGTTTATAAAAGATAGGATGAATAGCCAAGGTCTTTTTCCCAGGCTGGGGGGGTCCAAACTTAGAAGGCATAGGCCTAAGTGAGAGGAAAGATTTAAAAGGGACTTGAGGGGTTACTTTAAGACACAGAGGGTAGTGCGTGTGTGTAACGAGCTGCCAGAGGAAGTGGTGGAGGCTGGTACTGTTACAACATTTAAAAGGCATCTGGACTAGTACATGGATAGGAAAGGTTTAGAGGGATATGGACCAAACAGGATTATTCCTGGATGACATGGACAATTTGGGCTGAAAGTTTTCATGCTGTATAACTCTATCATGGTCAGAGAATGACTTCAGTGTCGCCAGGCTATTGGACCTGGAGTCATTCCTGATCAATCAAGTTCTTTACCCAAAATCCATAAGCACACCCACCTTCCAGCAAGGACACTGACCGATTTTACTGCTCCAACCCTAAACAATACTAAAGGCACTCAAGATAAAGAAATAGACTTTACCTCGTTCCTTTTATGAGCTCAAGGCATCCCGAAGCGTGCTCAACCAACGAAGTATCCTTGAATTGTTCTCACTTGTAGGGAAGCCAATTGTATTACAAGCTCTCACAAACAGAAATTAAGTTAAAAAAAGACCAGTTCAGCAGTTGAGGGAGTGCTGCGTGAGGAGCCTTCAACAAAGGCCACTCTTTTGCTACTTCCCTACACTACCTCATTAGATCCGGACTTCAACATGCCTGGAAGGAAGTCAAGACTGCCTGAAGGCTACAGCTGACTGACACTGGCATTGGTGTGTGAAAGCTTCAGCACTAGCAAGAAACCAAGTAAGGGAAAACTCATTGTTGATCATCCCACCCCAGCTTTTCTCTTTGTGTTACCCCAGTGTACAGCACCTGTAGACAACTATTTCGTACAAAGATGTGAAAATGAAACCTTCCATTTCCATGCCACCTGAAACACGAGTCCACCTTCATTTCCACCAGCCACAGATCTGCTGAAAATGTGCTTTATTAGTAAAACAGGCAGAAATGTGAGGTCACAGCCTCCTTTCTTCTTTGCTATGCTGTCTGAATTTTAAAAGAGAAAGAGGGGCTCAGAGAGTAGCAATGCTGCCTCACAGCAGGGACCTGAGTTCGATTCCAGCCTTGGGTGACTGCGAGGAGTTTGCACATTCTTGAGTCTATGTGGGTTTCTTCCCACGGTCCAAAACTGTGCAGGTTAGATGGATTGCCCATAGTGTCTAGGGTTGCGCACCTTGGGTGGGTCAGCCATGGGCAGTGCGGGGATACAAGGATAGTGGATGTCAGTGGGTGGATGTTCTTTGGAGGGTTGAAGTGTACTCAGTGGGCCAAATGGCCTGCTTCCACACTGCAAGGATTCAATGACTTATGCTTATTGCTGTCTGTTCCAACTTCAGGACATCCCCAGTGTGTAACAGCCTTCATGATCCTTTTTTAAGTATGGTCACTTGATATGGAGAAGCATAAGAAACCTGGCCACTGCACACAGTGAGATATAGTTTGTGCATCACACATACAGTGATAAAAAACATAGAAAATAAGAGCAGGGGTAGGCCATTTTGGCCCCTTCAGCCTGCTATGCCACTCATTATCATCATGGCTGATCATCCAGCAAAATATCCTGTTCCTGCTTTTCCCCATATCCTTCAAACCCTTTGGCCCCAAGTGCTATATCTAACTCCTTCTTGAAATCATACAATGTATTGGCCTTGACTGCTATCAGTTTTTAGTTAATTCCACAGGCTCACTACTCTCTGGGTGAAGAAATTCCTCTTCATCTCAGTCCCAAATGGTTTACCCCCTATTCTTAGACTTTGACCCTGGTTCTAGGCTCCTCCATCATTGGGAACATTTCCTCCTGCATCCAACCTGTCTAGTCCTGTTACAATTTTACAGGTTCCTACAAAATAACCCATCATTTTTCTGAACTCCAGTGAATATAATTCTGCCAGAGACATAATAAGATATGCCCAGATAATCAGTTTTCAGTGATGTTGGTTGAGGAATTTCGAACACTGGGGAAATCCTTGCTCTTCAAAATAGCACTGCAGGATCTTTTACGTTCAGCTGAGAGGGCAGAAAGGATCTCAGTTAAAAGCTGTACACAAAAGACAGCACCCGAAAGTGCAATACTCCTCTGTACTGCACTGAAATGTCAGGCTAATGTGTTGAAGTTTCTCATGCGAACCTTGAACCCGCAACTATCCGACTCAGACCAGAGTGCAAACCACACAGCAAAGACAGACTTCGAAACAGCAAGAGATCAACCCGCAACCTCTCAAAAGAATAGTCCCCTTGTGCAAAGCTGCTATGCTTTTAGCTTGGCTGCTTTGTCTTGGGCCTTTCAAATTGCCCGGTCTTGTTCTGGTCACTTATGTTTAACAGAATCAGCTTACAAAAGTCTGGGGAACAGCTGCGTGAACACACTAACAAAGGCCAGATGGCCCCTTCTGTCAAAGCAAACAATTCTCACTATCTGCAGAGCTACAAATCAAGCAGAAACTCCCCAGGATTCTTACAGCATCTACCATCCCTGATGTTTATTTTATGAAACAGCCTGAGCCTGGAGCTTGCAATCACAGATTGTAACTTTTCAGATGAGATATCAAAAAAAAAGTGTATTTGTCTTCTCTTCCTATCACTTCCTCGTCTTTCTCAAAGCCGCTTTCTCTTGGTGGGCTGTTCATTTCACATATAACCCTAGCATCATACAGGAGGCCATTCAACCTATTATGCTTGGACTAGCTCTCAAAGATCTATCCAATCAGCCCTTTGCAGTCTTCATAACCCTGCAAATTTTCCCTTTTAGGTATTTATCAAAACCCCTTAACTGTAGGGGATTTCAGATACTGCATTATGGAGCATAGCTGCTTGTGGCATAATAAAAAATCCTTTCTGGTTCTTTGGTGAATATTTTAAAAACTGTTTTCTCTGGTTAACATCCTCCTTCTACTGTTGGCAGTTTATTTCCTGATTTACTGCTGCCAGAGTTCTTCAGAAAGATGTGTTTTCCAGCAAGCTTAGACGTACATATGTTCAAAGGCAGAATCCGGAGTCTATGACAAGCCAGTTGGAGTGATCCAGCTGTTAACGCAGTCAAAACAAGCACACACCGGGAATAAAATCCTGGGAAGAAGGTTACAGAACTGTTACAGCACAGGACAAAGCCATTCAGCCTATCATGTCTGTGTGACTCTCCAAACGAGCAATGCACTTAGTGCTATCACTTCAACTCTTGCCATTCATTCTTTTCAGATAATAATCCACTTCCCTCTCAACTGTCTTGATTGACCCTGTCGCAGGCACAGCTTTACAGATTTTAACCACGTGCTGAATAAATGTATTTACTGCCAAGTCTTCATTGGTTCTTCCCCTCAGATTCAAACTGTTCTACCAGCAGTAATGGGTTTTCCCAATCCAATCTGTCCAGACCACTATTAATTTTGAATACCTCTACCACCTCTGCCTCTAGTGGGGTGTCACGGTGGCTCAGTGGTTAGCACTACTGCCTCCCAGTGCCAGGGACCCAGATTCAATTCCACCCTCTGTGACTATCTTTGTGAAGTTTGTGCATTCTCCCCCGTCTCTGTGTGGGGTTTCCTCTGAGTGCTCCAGTTTGCAAAGATATGCAAGTTAGGTTAACCATGGGAAATATAGGGAACTGGGATCTGGGTGAGATGCTCTCTGGAGGGTTGCTGTGGACTCATATGGCCTGCATCCACACTGTAGGGATTCTGTGATTCAAATGTCTTCTCAATTATTTACTCCTCAGAGAGTAGTCCCAACTTCTCCATATTCAGGGGAATTGAACTAATAATCCAATGGCAATTAGTGGAATTCAAATTTTGTGGCAATCGTTAGGCTAGCTTTTTAAATACAAGATTTCTTAAACTGCTATTGTTTGTTATAAAGAAAATTGTTCTGGGTCATTTAACATCCTTTAGGAAGTAAATATTGTGTTCCAACCTGGTCTGGTTCACGTGACTCCAGCTCAAACAGCAATCAGTGAACGCCATCCAAAAAGGCAGAGAAAGACACTAATTTGTATCAAACCACCACAGTCTAAAAATAGTAATGGAAACCAAACAGAGCACCAGCAACGATAGCATTGGACATGATGACAGTAAACCTAGCCCCCTGCAAAATTTGTTCACTAACATCTGGAGGCAATGCCAATATTTGTAGAGCTGTCCCACAGACCAGTCAAGCAAAACATAGTCTGAAACAGAGGGAGGAGGGTCTAGGCCTAAAATGTCAGCCTTCCTGCTCCTCTGATGCTGCTTGGCCTGCTGTATTCACCCAGCTCTACACCTTGTTATTTCATAGTCTGTAACGTATGATTCCATGAGAATTACGATGACCCACACACCGACACCATCAACCATAGATACATCTTGTCCCACCAGCAGGGTAACACACCAGAGGTGGTAATGGCGCCATGGCATGAAGTCAGAATGGAGATTCCTTGGGAGTGCTCTCAACATTGATACCGAATCGCAAGAAGTCTCACAGCATCTGGTCAAACATGGGAAAGAAACCTTCCTGCTGATTATACTACACACCATCCTCCATCATCTGATGAATCAGTGCTCTTCTATGCTGAACACCAATCGGTAGAAGCACTGTAGGTGGCAAGGGCATAGATGTACTCTAGGTAGAGCACTTCAATATCCATCTCTAACAATGGTTGACCAGTCTGGGCAAGTCCTAAAGGCTACAACTGCTTGACTTGGTCTGCAACAGGCTTTGACCTGGTTCTCTCCAATTCACCTGTTTCAGTTATATCAGTCCACGAGGCTATTAGTAGGAATGATCACAGCACAGTGGAGACAAAGTTCCTTCTTTGCACTGAGGATAACGTCTATCATGTTGTGTGTTGAGTGGGATAGGTTTTGAACAGATCTACTTACTCAAGACTGGGATCCAATGAGATCCGGTCATCAGCAGAATCAATCACAATCTGTCACTTAATAAGAACCAAAAGAACTGCAGATGCTGTAAATCAGGAACAAAAACAAAATTGCTGGAAAAGCTCAGCAGGTCTGGCAGCATCAGTGGAGAAGAAAACAGAATTTACGTTTCTTCACTTCATGGCTCTGCATATCACCCACACTACAGTTAACATCATGCCAAAAAACCAAAAATTGAGGGGCTAACCAGTGAAGCTGCAACACACAGTTACTTGTGTGTCAAACGCAGAGAGTGTCGTTCGGCAGAGCAGAGTGATCCCACAACAAATGGGTCAGATCTAAGCTCTGTAGTCATGCCACATCCAGCTGTGAATGGCAGTGGACAATTAAACAGCTCATTGGGAGAAGGCTCCACAAATATGCTCCACCATCAAGGCACAATAGGTACCATTGACTGGATCCACTGCAGAAACTCACCAACAGCATCTTCCAAACCCACAATCACTACCATCCAGAAGAGCAAAGGCAGCAGTTGCACAGGAACACCATCTCCTGCACAGAGATAGCAAGAACTGCAGATGCTGGAGTCAGAGATAACAAATAGTGAAGCTGCAGGAACACAGTAGGCCAGGCAGCATCAGAGGAGTGGGAAGGTTGACGATGCTGCCTGACATGCTGTGTCCCTCTAGCTCCACACTTTGTTATCACCATCTCCTGCATGTTCCCTTCTAAGCCATACTCCACCTTGACTTGGAAATATATCATCACCCCCTCACTGAGACTGTGTCAACCTCCCTAACACCGTGTACCTACCTGCATGGACTGCAGCGTTCAAGGCAGCAGCTCATCAATACCTTCTCAAAAATAATTAAGGATGAGCAATAAATGCTGGCTAAGCTAGCGATGCCTACCATCTCATGAACAAAAATAAAATCTATGTGACTGAAGTTTCTCATCTTTGGATCCATTCTTGTGAATCCTCTTGCATTTTCTCCAATCCCTACACGAGATTTCAAGTGCATCATCCAGAACTAGATACAATACTATAATTGAGGCCAAACTAAGTGTTTATACAAGTTTAACATAAGCTTCTTGTAATTGTACTTGATATACATCAATACAGCTTGAGGTCCTGTCTGCTTTATTAACCACATTCTCAACTTGCCCTGCCAAGTCAACGATTTATATACAAATACATGTAGATGGCTCTGCTACTGCACCCCCTTTAGAACTGTACTCCTCAATGGAGATAAGTATGATTCTCTTCTGAAAAAGAATGCTATCTCTGTTTGATCTCCCCAAGCACTGTATTTGTGCAGTATCAATAGTTTAACAAACACTTTTAGTCTATTTTTGTTTTGCTTTTGGGACTACACTCGTTATTAGAATGCAGTGTTCCCGCAAAACAGCAGAGATGAATGTTTGATTAATTTGTTTTTAGTCAGAATCTAGTCTTGACCAGGACACCAAGAGAAATGCCTGCTCTTGAAGTATACCACAGGATTTTTATAAGGTTTTGATTTTAAATCCTTAAAAATGCAGTACCTGCAACAATTGAGCGCTTATTCGGTACAACATCAGAATATCTCCTCATGTAGTTCGATTTACTCTGGTAAATTATTTCTGTAACCCTCTGTGCAAAAGTAGTTATCCTGATCTTTCATAAATTCCTTGAAGGTAGTGTTGTATCTATGTTGTCTTGTTCTAGACCTCATCCAGCACTGGAAACATTCTGCTTCTGTCTACTCTGTCCCATTACTTCAGTTTTAAACAGACCCTCACGCTATCCCTTAATCTCCTCTGTACTACTCGAAACAACACAATTTTTTGGTTAATTATATTCCTGTGAATTCACGCTTTTGTCTCTCTCTCTCTCTCTCCCCCCACTGCCTCAATACTCCCTTTACAGCATGAAGCTGAAGACAGCAAACTGTAATCTCAGTAAAGCATTGTATGGAATCATTATCTCAAATTCTGTATGCAAAAGTCCTGATGAAGCCTTCAAAAGCACAGCACCAGAGGTGATTGCTACCAACTTAGTCATGTGAACTAACTTATTTATCTAGCAGGATTATTTGATATGTCAGCTGTAGTTCAGTGAATCACATTGCCACCTCTGAGTCAGCAGGTTGCAGATTCAACTCCACATCAGATACTTGAACCTACAAGTCTCGGCTAAAGCTCCAGTGCGGTACTGAGGGAATCCTGTACTATAGGATGTACTGTCATTGAGAAACTGAACTCAATGTGAAAAAATTTGCACAAAACTCATGGCGCAGAAGCTAGACATTCAGTGCACTGGGTCTATACTAGAGTCTAGGCTTTACATCATCGTCCTTTCACCCCTCATTGACACAGAGTTACACAGCTGGTCCAACTGATCCATGCCGACCAGCTATCCTAAATTAATTTAGTCCTATTTGCCCCATATCCATATAAACCCTTTCAACTCATCTATCCAGATGCCTTTTAAATATTGCAATTATACCAGCTCCCACCACCTCACCTGGCAGCTCATTCCATACATGCACCACCCTCTATGAGGAAAAGTTGCCCCTTAGATCCCTTTTAAATCTTTCCCCTATCACCTTCGATCTAGGCCACTCTAGCTTTGGACTCCACTAGCCTGGGGAAAAGACCTTGGTTATTCACCCTATTATATCCCTCATGATTTTATAAACTTGTATAAGGTCACCCCTCAGCCTCCAATGCTCCAGGGAAAATAGCCCCAGCCTATTCAGCCTCTCCCTATCGCTCAAACCCTTCAACCCTGGCAACATCCTTCTAAATCTTTTCTGCATCCTTTCAAGTTTCTTAGCATCCTTCTTACAGCAGGGAGACCAGAATTGAAAGCAGTATCTAAAAGTGGCCGAACTAACGTTCTGTACAGCTCAACATGACCTCCCAACTCTTACACTCAGTGCCCCGACCAATAAAGGCAAGCATTTCAAATGCCTTCTTCACTATCCTTCATTTCACCCTATTAAAATATCATACAGTCCTTTCTCATTCATAGCAAGTCATACAAAGAAAGAATTGATTGCAGTATGCAATGCTTTTCATGAGCTCAGAGCCTCCCACAGAACTCTACAGCCAGAAAAGTACTTTTGAAATGATGTCATTGTTACAATGAGAGGAACATGATAGATGGTTTGTGATCAGCAAGCTCCCACAAGCAGCAATATGTTGTAACCACATGATCTGTTTCTTGAGATGCTGATTGAGGGCTGAATGTTGGAGATGCCACCCGAGATAACCCATTGTGCCATGGGGTCATGTCACCTCCACATAAGAACAGGAAGGAGTTCGGTTTCTCAATGACAGTACCTCCTATAGTACAGGATTCCCTCAGTACCGCACTGGAGCTTTAGCCGAGACTTGTAGGTTCAAGTATCTGATGTGGAGTTGAATCTGCAACCTGCTGACTCAGAGGTGGCAATGCGACTCACTGAACTACAGCTGACATATCAAATAATCCTGCTAGATAAAAAAAAGTTTGTGAGTAAGATTGTGACATTGACCACAGCCTGCATTTTATTTGAAAACCTCTCAAACACATTAGGAGCATCTCACTGCTTCATTTTTGCTCACTTCCCTTTCCTCCTCCCTCTTCAGCCCTACCAAAAAGATTTTACCCAATCTCACTGCAGGAAAATTAAATTCTACTTGCTGCAGCAGCAATGAGGGTTTCTCATCTACCCAATCACATACCATTAATCAATCCACCTTATTGTACAATGAACCTACACAAATTTCACAAACCTATACGCTACCTTGCAATGGCTTGAACATAGAATCACTCCCTACACTGTGGAAACAGTGTGTTCAGCCCATTGAGTCCACACCAACCCTCCTAACAGCATTCCAGCCAGATGGTTAATCCACCTAGCTTGGACACTATCAGCAACTTAGCATGGCCAATAGCCTAACCTGCACATCTTTGGATTGCAGCGTAAAACCAGAGCACACAGAGAAAACTCACGCAGACACAGTGAGAATGTGCAAACTCCACACGTACAGTCACCTGAGGCTGGAACTGAACCTGGGGCCTGGCACTGTCAGACAGCAGTGCTAACCATTCTGCCACCCCAACATTGCTCCTCTCCCCTCCTTCTCAAACTTTGTTGAAGCAGGGTAGGAGGAAATCGACACTGCATTTAACCTCATCTTTGAGTGCTCCTTGGGATAGTCCGCAGGAGACTTTGCCTCTAACCTACCCTGTATCTCATTTCAGCAGTGTTTGCTCAGGGTTTTGTTAATAGCAGAGGCAGCTACCTTAACAAATCTATGATTGAAGCCGAACGTGTTTTAAGTTTGTGCTGGGATATACCTCACTCAGACAAGTACATTTTTGTTTTGTTTAAGGTAGTGATAATGTTAACTGTTTCATGATCAGAAGCTTGGCAAGGTTCCCCAATTTGTTAGGGTTCTAGACAGGATACAACAAATCGTTAAGCTCCCAGCTGCAGAGAGATGAACTGGCTCCCCTTTATTTGTTCACCTACCCCCTCTGTTGGTCACAATAAGTCAACTTAAAAGATCTTTTTCACGTGGGTATTTTCTCCTGCACCCAAATGAACTTTCATGTTTTAAAAGGAGCCAACTTAACCAGGCTTTGTTGAATTAACAAGAGTAAGTTCATTAATTACCAAATGTGGCAAGAAATAGTAGTATAACACCACACACACAAAGTAGAAATATGTGGTGAGCCCAGAAAGATACAAGTTAAAGGGATCAGTGTTTGAATTCTTTGTGAATAGCAGATAGGACCATGTTTATTGTAATGGCACTGGTAGCATTAATGTTGACAGTTGAGCAATCAATTTCAACATTCTTGATTTTGAGAGTTGGTGCAAATTCCTTTGTTCTGATTCTTTTCAACAGTGACTGAATTCCAGGATTCTGTGACAAGAGTCTTTCCCTTTGTTTAACCTGCAGTGCAAAGATGTTTACACTATTGGATATCTGGCCATACACACACACAAACTTGTGTCACAATTAGTTGTAAAGCCCTCCTTTTGTATACACCTGGATGGCAAAACAGACAAGAGGTGGCTGTCTGCTGAGAGAGGAATAGTCAGCGCCTCATTATTAAGTTTCCTCCTATTTGAAGTTTCCTTGTCACTTTACAAGTGTGGCAGTCCACTGGCTTTACACAGGGTTTTTCAGGCAGTCACTGAACTTGTAATTCCAAAGGCTTTTTTTAAAAAAAAGAGTAAAAATGTCTATAAATACATGAGAGTTCTGATCTGTCATCATAACGTTAGTGTTAGCTAATTTCAGCAAATGAGCTTTGGGATTCATTCAAAACAAGCCAGGATGTCAACTGGAGCCTATTCTCCGGATAATTTCAGCCAATTCTGCATTTACAGTAATAATTTATTTTGGATTTCATAGTTCTGGAAACAACCTTATCTCTGAACAGAAGAAGGGTGCACAGGACAATGGAGGGAGAAATAGTTATAAGAATTAACATGAAAGATGAAGCTTAGCCCAGCTGTAACTAAAAGGCAGTGCAGAGGAGATGGAGTTAGGATCCTTGATGAGTGAAACAAAACAGTGTCAGAATGCAAACGTATATGAAATGTGTTCTTCTCATCCTTCAACCTCCACACCCGCTACCAAAACAAGAGTGAATTATGAGGAAGGATTGCTTAAAATGTGGGGCATCCCATCTTGGACAGGTGAGTTTATTTAAATCAGTGAACATTCTAGAAAAAGTAAAAGCTTAATACTATTTCAAAGTATGCCATGAAAGTAGAGCAAGGGAGTGCAAGTTAAATTGGCAAGAAAACAAATTGTGCAAAAATAGTATTAAACTCCCAACACAAAAACAGATCAAATATGGAATGGGCTTCTGGATAGGAGGCACAATATGCTTGGTATTCATGGAAATATGCCCTGACACTCTAGTTTTGCAGGTCCCAAGCCAGCTTCTGAATTTCACTGCCCCACCCCACCTCTTTTTTTCATCCCCAACCCCTTTCTCCAATTGTGGCCAGAGTGGAGGTGACAAATTCTTTGACAGTTTACACAATCCTTTGAGTGCAAAGTCTTAGATAACAAAGTGTAGAGCTGGATGAACACAGCAGGTCAAGCAGCATCTCAGGAGCACAAAAGCTGACGTTTCGGGCCTAGACCCTTCATCAGAAAAGGGGGAGGGGGGAGAGGGTTCTGAAATAAATAGGGAGAGAGGGGGAGGCAGATTGAAGATGGATAGAGGAGAAGCTAGGTGGCGAAGAGACAGACAAGTTAAAGAGGTGGGGATGACAAGAGAGTTGCAGTGAGAGAGAGATCCTCTGAGGTTTGTCCGGAGGGAGGAGGGTAACTTCTTCAGGTTAGGCATCCCTAGAAGAGGCTTCGCAATAAGGTTAAAATTATATCAGAGATAATGGGAACTGCAGATGCTGGAGAATGTGAGATAACAAAGTGTAGAGCTGGATGAACACAGCAGGCCAAGCAGCATCTTAGAAGCACAAAAGCTGACATTTCAGGCCTCACTGCCTTGGGGATGAGGTACGTTTGGGTGTATGCATTTTTAATTGAAACCAAAATAGAAGAATGACTCCCTTGCCATTGTATTCAATATTAGCACATTAAGGAACTATCAAGGAACTACACTGATCAGCTGTGGATCATCAGCAATTTGAGTATATTCAAAACAGGTTTTTTTGGGCATGACGGGGATCACGGGGTACAATGTAAGAATATGGAGGTGAGGTATAAGATCATTCATTAACTTATTGAGATATAGGTTCCAGTGACTGTATGGGTTATTCCTATTTTGTTTTATATCTTTCTAATTTACATTTTTGATAAAATGAGAATGGGAGGAGGGTTCTCTCTCAACACCTATCTTCTCTATCCATCTTCAATCTGCCTCCCCCTCTCCCATTTTCTGATGAAGGGTCTAGGCCCAAAACGTCAGCCTTTGTGCTGCCGAGATGCTGCTTGGCCTGCTGTGTTCATCCATCTCCACACTTTGTTATCTTATTTGGGAGGAGGGTTTTTGGGTTGTCGTACTTTCTAGCTTCACTCTTTTATTGGTCAGTGCATTGAGTATAGGAGTTTGGAGGTCATGTTGTGGCTGTACAGGATATTGGCTAGGCCACTTTTGATATAGGAAGGATGCTGTGAAACTTGAAAGGGTTCAGAAAAGATTTACAAGGATGTTGCCGGGGTTGGAGCGTTTGAGCAATAGTGAGAATTTGAATAGGCTGGGGCTATTTTCCCTACAGCATCAGAGGGTGAGGGGTGACCTTATACAAGTTTATAAAGTCATGAGGGATGCAGATAGGATGAAAGCCAAGGTCTTTTTGCTGGGGTAATGTAGTCCAAAGCTAGAGAGCAGAGGTTGAAGGTGATAGGGGAAAAGATTTAAAAGGGTTCTAAGGGGCAATTTTTCACTACAGAGGGTGGTACGTGTGTGGAATGAGCTGCCAGAAGAAGTGGTGGAGGCTAGTACAATAACATTTAAAAGGCATCTGCCCGGGTACACGAAGAGGGTTGATAGGGATATGGGCCAAATGCTCGCAAATATGACTAGATTAATTTAGGATATCTGGTCAGCATGGACAAGTTGGACCGAAAAGTCTCTTACCATGCTGTACCATCATATAATTCTAAAGTTGGGCAATTAGCCACTTCGCTGTATTTACTAAAGAGGTGTGCTTATAAATGCTTACTTGATCAAAGTATATTGTTTGACCACACCTGGAATAATGTGAACAGTTTTGTTCCCTTTTCTAAGGAAGGATATACTGGCATTGGAGACAGTCTAGAAAAGGTTCATGTGTCTGATCCCAGGCATAAAGTGATTTTCCTATGAAGAAAGGTTGATTAGTCTGGATACATACTCATTGGGATTTAGAAGAATGAGAGGTTTTTTGAAAGAAACAAGGTTCATAGGGGACTTTACAGGGTAGATGCAGAGGTGTTAATTCCGCTTGTGGGTGAGTCTAGGACTGAAGGACATAATCCCATATTAAGGGGCTGCCCATTTAAAAACAGGCAAAAAGGATTTTTTCTTTCACAGGGTAGTGAATCTGTGGAATTCTTTTCCACAGAGGATTACGCAGGTTGAGTTGTTAAGTATATTTTAGGTTGTGAAAGGCAGATTTTTAATCAGTAGACGTATCAAGGATTATGCGAAAAAGGCAGGAAGACGGAGTTTAGGATATCTCATTGAATAGTGGAGCAGACTCAAATAGGCTGACTGGCCTACTTCTGCTCCTGTGTTTTATTGTCTTTATATTTATTTTACAATTAATCTGCAGAAACAGTTTACATCTTTGCTGCTAATCTCAGGGTGCAAGGGTCTGTTTTTGTGGAGTGACCGATGGCGAGAAAGTTCGCGGTAGCTGACAGAATGGTGTCAGATGCAGCAGCTGCATGCAGCCTCAATCCTTATTTTAGTAATTAGATCATAGATCCTCACCTGCAGGTTAGTAGCAGACAAGCTGTTGGGACAGCAGGCAGTGCCAAGTGGAGATGATTTGTTCTGATCTGACATGCATCTCACAACCAACTGTGAGGATAGTAGGGTATCCTGAAGGGAGGGGGAGAAACAAATGCAAGGGGACTACGCTCTCAGTCAAAACTGTCAGGCATGGAATGAGTAAAATAGACACATGTCCTCTTGGTTAGTTCATTCTATAATGCATTCTGTTATGAAATTTAAAGATAACACTGGTTCCCCTGGTAGATTTTTATTTAGTGAGCTATCAACTGCAGTATTAACTGTCAAACACTTGAAGGTCCCAAGTTTATCTGCTGCTTTGTGTTAAAGGTTATGCTAATTTGAAAAACACTTGTACAGGTCTAGACACCTATTTTCATGTACTTTGCAAAGAAGGAAAGACAGATGGACAAATTACAGAATTGTTACAATCCAGAAGATTATTCATCCCGTTATGCCCATTCTGGTTCTTTGCAACAGCAATTTGTTTACTCACATTCGTCTGTCCTTCCCCCTGCAAATGTTACCACCTCAGATATTGACTCAATTCTCTCATGAAGGTTTCAAAAGAAGAAAAGGATAGAAGGAAGGAACAAAGGATGGGTGGATGCAAGGAAGCAAAGAACAGGCAAACAGAAATATGAAAGAGTGAGCGATGTCTGTTTATATATACCAGTTAAAGCACTTCTGAAATGTTACCAGTGTTTGTAGATTGTAGAAAATAAATGAACCAACATGCACTCTCCTGGAATGGGCACGAGGGAATGTTGACTAATATCAGCCGGGGCTAAGCAGCATTTTGTTTCTAATGTCAGATTTTCAAAACCTGTCGTATTTTGCTTTTATGGAGTGGAGCTGAGGCAGCCTGGGCTGGATCATTTTTGCAACCGTTTATGTTTCCTCAGGTTTGGAGCTAATGGAGAGGGCTTGCATTCTAATCCTGCTGCAGCCATCTGACAAGTGCTGACAAGCAGCTCATGGACTGTCTTGGACTTTTGTATCTTTTGGCAGAATTAGGGATTCCCTCTGAAGGCTCTAATTCTATTTTAGACCATATGCATTTTCCAAAATAAAGATATTTAGGTCATACATCTTTGATAAGATTTTCATGTCCCTCATCTCAAACCTGTCCTGACTTCTGCCTAATGTACTCTCATTACCCCACCCCTTAAAAAGGAAAGGAATTTGTGTGACAAGTATTTATGTAAATGGAGAAAACTGAAAAGTTGTGCTGAAAGGGCACAACCTCTTTTTCTCTCCATAGATGCTACCAGACCTAATTGGTATTTTTAGCATTTTCTATTTTTAAAAGAACTTGATTGGTCTCATTACCACCCTCAGACTTTTCTGGTCATTTTGTGGGATCAACTTTACTCCTTATTTTTAGTTAAATGCTCCTCACCATCTTTAAGGAAGTGGTGATCATTGACACAATCGGCATTGTTTTCCATCTCTAATTGCTCCTATGATCCCTAATTGCCCTTGAATAGATTGTCTTGCTCAGCCATTTGAGGGCAGTTAAGACTTAGTCACACTGTTGTGGATTTAGTGTCACATGTAGGCCAGACTGGGTAAAGATGATCAATTTTATTCCCTTTAGCGAACCAGATGGCATCCAACAATAATTTCATGGTCACCATTTCTGGGACTGACTTTCAATTCTAGATTTTATTAATTGAACCTAAATTCCAACATTTGTCCAGTGACTTTACTACCACTGTGCCAGGATCCCCACTCCTATCGACACCTTCACTCTGCCAATGCATGTGCTTAAAATTTATTACATCTCTATCTTTTGCCAGTTCTGACACAGGCTCTTGAACCTGAAACATTAGCGGTTTCTTCCTCCATAGATGCTGCCTGACCTGTTCAATATTTCTTGCATTTTATGTTTTTGTTTGAAGGATCCAGCATCTGCAGCATTTTGTTTCTACTTGTACAGGATATTCTGGGTTGAAAAATAGATGAGCAACTTGGAATTTCTCAACTGTCACCTTCAGGGATTCAAAATGATGTAACACTTCACAGGGGCTAATATGTTGCACACTGTCAGAGTTGCATTGAAAGTCGCCCACAGAACAATTTTAATTACATGATTCAGTCCTGCAAACAACACTGAAGTACACAATGATGCCCATAAACTATTAATTTCAGACAATCCTCACAATTACATTTACTATTCTATTTAGCAAAGGTAGTTTACACCAAAAATGAGTACTCTGAACAAAAATATAAAGCTGGTAAGTTCTAACCTTTAAAGATTACTAACAGTGATGTTGCTTTAAGTAGTTATTAAAGACCATTATGTTATTCTGGTTCTGCTGATTCTAGTATGCAAGACTCAGCTCTCCAACAGCATTCATGACACAAATGGGCCAATCTATCTTGTCCTGACAGCTGAAGTGACCTACATTACACCAAGCACCAGGATAAACTCAGAGATAAGTGACCTGCAGATGACTGGTGACTGATCTCTGCTTTAAAAAACATAAAATTGAAGTGAAGAGGTAGTTAGAGCTGTACACTCCCAATACTTGGACTACATGGAGCCACAATACAATAAACAAGTCTTATGAAGGATGGAGAGACAGAGTGATTTGTCACTAACTTTAATTGAAGGGAAAGGGAGTACTGCATCTCTGCTCAACAAAATTCCTTACAGCATCTGGTGAACGAATTGAAATCTTAAGAACTTTGGTGGAGCAGAATATGTTGTCAGCATAAAATTTTTTTAGACAGAAGAAATGCATGGAGGTTGATTGCCAGACCCGAAAGACAGGAAAGGCTCAGAATTTATTGGGGGAAAACAACAAAATCAACCAAGTAGGTCATCAATAAAAAGCAACTTACACCCCTTACTCTCTAAGTAAGTTACTCTCCAAACCTTTACATTCAACAAATGTCCCTTCTTTCTCCCTTTCCAAGCTGTATGGCATTAAAGGTCATATTAGCAAAGTTCCAGCAAACATCAATTGTTGCAACATCTTAATATCTGGTTGAGAAATTATTAAAATCCAGTTTGGAGATCTCTCTCTCGTTTGTGAAAAGGGCTTTGTCAATCCGAGACATCGGGCTCCCCACAGATTTCAGCCAGTTCATCCTGCAAAAATAAAAAGAAAATCATGATTGGTTTCTGGCATAAAGACGGAAAAGGCAAATTGATAGAGACCAGCAGATAACCAGTGTTGGCATGTGGCATCACTGTCCTTGCGCCTACAACACTATAGATGTGCTCAGTGGCAAAAATTATTTGTGCCCCAGATAAAACATTTAGTGCTTTTACTGAAGAAAATGTTGCTTTTTAAGATGCTGAGGTTTATAATGGGACACATTATACTAATTTTCAGGCAAGTTAACACTTGGTGAGATCAGACAATTTAACACTTGAAGTCATGTATTGATCTTTTTAGATCTCTTTGAGCCACAAAACATTCCCAGACAAAAAGGTAAACACATGACCACATGCTTCCAAGATGTATGTTACTGAATAACCAGTTCCCAGGTTTGTCAGTGCATTAGAGTGAATTTTCTGACAATTCAACCCAACCCATGAGTGAAAGTGCTCTGGACTTTGGCTACATATTGGTCACTACCGTTATAGTGTGAGGTTACATAAAGCTAAGTTAGTTGGAGCACCAAAGTGATGTGTCCAACTAATCATCCAACTTCTTCCAAAACTCTGGCAATGCAGAACTGACAGACAACAGGATTTTTTTTTTGGCAAATGGGCCAGTTCTTTCAGTGGCAAGATTCACCCTGGGCACTTTCTGTTCAGATTCAGATGAGCAGTCAAACACACTGCAATTTAACTGTAAGAGACAAAAATAAGATAACATAAAAAGGTAAATTAGTTTAGCACCAAAAGCCCACTTGTAGCTCATATACAGTCCAGTTATTAATAGGCAATGTTCTTCGTCAAAGATTTAGTGGGAAAATGCATCACTCAAGGAACAGAGGACTGGAAGAGTCTAGGCTTGATCCCTGCTGAATTACCTGAGCTCATCTACATCAGCAGCTGAAGTACCAAATCCGCTTCAGTTTGAAGTTGTCAACAGAAGGTCAGCTGGTGTTCTGCTTTCTGATTTCTAACCAGTGATGCCTGAGAGACAATGCATGTGTGCTGACTTTAAATGAGGACACGAGTGGGCTTAGTTGTGTTGCCATCTATGACTGAGACAGTGCAGCGAAGGTTCACCAGACTGATTTCAGGGAGGGCATGTTTGTCATACAAGGAGTGATTGGGTCGATTGACGCAGGAGTTCACAGGAGTTTAGAAGAATGAAAGGGGATCCGAGTGGAGTATATAAAATTCTGACAGACTGAACAGACTGGATGTAAAGACACATTTTTCACCTGGCCTTTAAGCTGATCTTGCACCATATATGATCAGAAGTGGATCTTTACTGTCTAATGCCCAGCTTTATGACAGAGTGACTGAATTAAGGCCCCCCAATCTGTGGGCAATTGGAACTATGGTCAGGTAGGCCAGCACTTCAAATTCATCAGGCCTTTGCCCCCCCGGTGACCCACATCATCTTGAGAAGTAAAAGGGAAAGACCTACCTTTTTGCTCTTTGATCTCCCTAGGTGTATGCCTCGACCAACAGTCTTCAAGGCCCAAAGGTTGTGGGTCTTTGACAGGTTGCCAGCTTCTGGTGAACCAGGGTGCCACTGCTGAGGTATGCAATAGGTTGACAAGACTGCCAAGGCTAGCCAGTCAGCTCTTAGGTTGCGTTAAAAAAAACCCAAGGAATAGTGCATTCTGGAAATCCGAAACCGAAACAGTATTCTGGAGAAGGGTCACTGGACCCGAAACGTTGGCTTCTCTTTCTCTCAACAGATGCTGCCAGGCCTGATGAATTTCTAAGTAATTTCTGATTCCATTTCAGCTCTTGAGTTAATAGGTATATGACTGGTTGGGCTTTCCTGGTGGGGCTGGGGTTACTTGCCATCTAATATATCCCCTCCGCCAAACTTCACCTGGGAAAGTGTGTACTGGAGATTGTAATCTCATACATGGTTTTCCATCTCAGAGAGTTAGGCTGCTGAACACTCATTGGAGACAAGGCCCAATTATGAACCAACAGGCTAATTCGTTTTATAGATAATGTGAACAAATTCAGTAACTAATGCCAAATTTTATAACACCTAATTAAAACAAAACAAAGTGCACCATACTATCCTTATTAGTGGGCTATGTATGTCATTAATTTATTGTCCAACTTCACTATCTGACTCCCTTCATTTAAGGAACTCACACCCCAGGATATGGCAAGCTGAACTTGTGACAAAACCAGCCACCCTGCTCCCGGGAGTGGTCTCCAATGATGGTTAACCTCAGAAACCTTTATAATGCTTAAATGTTTAGTGCAATGACTTAAGAAACTGCCAATGACTCTAGCTGATGTGGTATACAGATAACATTCTCTCAGGATTAAAATGGATCCAGTTCCTTCTGTGCTGAATTTTGATCCGCATTCTCAAATACTTCGAAATGTGAATTTCAAATCTTGGGAGCAGAATTTAACTAAACAACATTGGCCTAAAATGAACTGATTGAAAATTCTTCTGAGGCCAAATAACGAACCATCTTAATACCTGTGACATAATGCAGCCACTAGGTACTGTAATTCATTATAAACAACTTATAGGCTACCTTATAGATTTAAAACCATAAAATCCAACAACCAGAGGTCAGCAAAGCAATGAACACTGAAATGGAGTACAGGTCACAAATCTAAGCAAAACCGTCCAACATTAGCCTTCAAAACTGACAAACTAAAGCAACATGAAACAGAAAGAAACAACATTGTGAACATGAATTAGATGCCTAAAAACCTGCTCCCTGGTACTTCTTCATGAGTCAGTGAACATTTCAGGGCAGTGTACAATTTTAATGGCAGTCGTAAATAGCTTATGGCAAACCAAAGTGCCAGAAGCATAACGAGGTCACAACCACCATACCAATTCCAAATAATCACAGCCACTCATTACCTCCTAATATAATCCAATTTCAAAATCAAGACACTAATCATGAGATGGTGAGGAGATGAAGTAAAATCCAACAGACAGAAATCTTTTCCCTTGCAAGTGAAAGGGGAAAATTCAACAGAGAGATTGCATGAAAGTTAATCAGCTCAATTATTCATACACAATGTGGCTTAGATCCACAGGAGGTGGCATGATGTGGGGATCTCTCGCTGGGTCAACATTTATTCATAATTGTTAAAAATCAACCACATTGCTGTGGATCTGGAGTCACAAGTCGGCAAGAAAGCTAAGAACAGCAGTTTACTGCCCTAAAGGACACTGGTGAGCCAAACAGGTTTTTCCTGACAATTAACAACAGTTCCATGGTCATTATTAAACTCTAGATTTCAGATTTTTATTTCACCATTTGCCACAGTGGGATCGAATCCAGGACCCCAGATGTAGTTATTCATAATGTAACTTTCCTCACAGTGCAGCAAATGAAACGGCAGGATAGGAAGCGCCTCTTTGCAGAAGTTGCTTCTATTGTTCAGGGCTTGTTTCTGAGTTATGCAGACATTTTTGTTTCTCATCCCCATTCACTTTGCAACATGATCTGGATCGTTGAATGTGTAACTCCTGGCCAAGAAATCAGCCCACATGGCAGCTTTAGTAGAACTCATCCTTCAATTTTGCTAACAGTGTACATTTATAACCTGACCTCATTCACACATCTTTCCCCAATGAATGTGCAAGTTAATGCGAAATATATCTATAAAAATAGCATACCTGCCCTAGTTTATTGTAACAAAGGACAAATCTTCAAGTGTCCAAAAGAAGAGCACAGAATATAGCAATGTCTAAAGTATAGGTTTGCTAATTTTGTATTTTAATCTAATTGAAGTAATTAAACCTTGATTAAGTGCATTAATTTATTTTAGAGGCTTTAGCTGATTGGATACTTTTAAGGGGAACAGTTTAAATAGCTCTTTGTAATATTAGATGATGAGCTAATCACTGATGCTTCAATACTTATCTAAATAACTGATGCATTAATACCCGGCTGTCTAGGCCATTTATTTTAATACCCGATTAACTATGGCATTGTTTCCTTAATATAACAAATTGGATATTACAGATGCTTTAATACCCTATTAACGCCATTATGATGCTTTAATACCCAATTAACTCCATTACTGGCGCTTTAATACCCAATTATTCATATCACTGTTAGACAATCAAATAATGAACTATGTCACTGATGAGTTGATGTAAATACCATCCTTGCCATACTTTTGTCCTAAACAAACATCCTGCACCAAGACCTTTGGTAATGCTACTCTGGACACTGCAGAGCCTGTTCTTTCTCTTGGATTGGGTGAAAATAATAACCCAGGCAGGCTACGTAAGGAAGATCAGATGGGTACAACAAGATGGAAGCCCAGTTTTCTTTAATTCATTAATTAAAACAAATGAATAAGCAGGCATGCTCCATTACAGACTTCCATTTTGCTACATATATCCTCCTCACAGAGTTATGGGGTGACAATGGCATAACGGTAATGTCACTAGACTAATAATCAACAGCCCCAGGCTAATGTTCCAGGCACATGGTTTGAATCTCACCTTGGAAGATGGTGAAGCCTGAAGTCAATTAAAAAAAACAAACTGGAAAGGAAAGCTGGTCTAATGGTCACCATTTAACTATTGCTGATTGCCGTAAAAGCCCATCTTTAGAAAAACTGCCATCATGTGATTCCAGATTTGTTACAAGATGGTTGATTCTTAGTTGCCCCATGAGCAATTAGGGATCGGCAAAAATTGCTGGCCCAGCCACTTGTACCACCATCCCATGAATGAGTTTTTTAAAAAACTCAAAGAAAATCTGCTCCACTCTTTAGCAGACAAATGATAGAAACAGATTTCACAATAGGTGGTAAAATGACAGCATTGATCCTGCAGAAAGCTAACTCAACTCAGGTCTACAAGTCTGTGCTGTGGATTTCCTCGTTATCAATGCTAGTTTGAATCTGTTACCTATTCTAGTAATTCCCAAATGTTCAGGAATGATAATGGTATCAATTAGACTAAACTGTCAATCACATTGGTTTTCTATCCATCAGAATTAGTCAAAGGAATAAAATGCAAATCCTTCATTTACAAATTTTAATGGACACAGAAATAAAGATTAAGATATATTCAAGCAAATTTAAAAAAAACTATTAGAATTGATATACTACCAATATAAAATAGCTGTTTTTTCCAGGTCAGAGAGGGTGTTTAGTCGTGACTTCGTGCATTGCTAAAAAACCTAATTATACACCATTTATTAAGGTGTAACATTTTTGGGTTTATGTACAGTATTATTATCGAACAAAAGCATATGTTCCTGTCAGTTCAAGTGCTGTCTGAAGATTAGTCTGTGGGTACTTCAACAGGGCAGCATGAGGAGGAGCATGGAATCCCCGATGGCCACTTCTGGATTTTCACATTTAATTGTATGTTTGAATCTAAGAAGTTGCTGTCAGTTTGGAAATGGTAATGACAGTAAACCTTGACAGTTTTGCCGTCACTACAACTTCAAAATCCGAGACAGAAATCAGTCATTTAAAATGCACACAACAACTCTCCATGGTTTAGGTGTTCCAAGACCAATGGCCCACGCCATAACTTAATAAATCAAATATACCCATAGATTTGCTTAAACAACTTCAAAATGTCTAACATAGCCTGAGATTAATATGTTTTTGCAAGTTGCAGAGCACTCACACCAAGCAACCATTCTTATTGACCAGAGGCTGTACACACGTAACAACATTTTGGTTTTGTAACCATAGGAGGATTCAGATTCACCTTAAGAGTAAAAGTTGTGCATCACACATTACATTTCGTGATCTTCTAAAAATGTATACAGCATTGGCCATAACACCGCAAAATCCAGCAGATTTTAAACAATACACTTTGCGTGCAATAATATCCAAATGCAGACAGCCAAAATCAATTTTTTTCCTTCTTTATTCATTCACAGGATGACAGCGTCACTGGCTAGGCAGTCATCATTACATTCTTAATTCCAGATATTTGTTGAATTCAAATTTCACCATTTGCCATGGCAGGATTTGAATCCAGGTCCCCAGAACATTATCTGGGTCTCTGGATTAACAGGCTGACAATAATACTACTAGACCACCACCTCCCCAACATCAAACCAAATCAGGTACTAAATCATACTCTATAAGGCAGTAAGAGTTCTGTATAGACCTTATGAGAAAAATATTTAATTTTGCCATCTAATGCCACTACCTGTTGCCATAACCAACCAAAAGTTTATAAGAATGACTCAAGATATGATAAACTTCAGTCACGAAAACAGATTGGCAAGGCAAGGACTGTTCTCCTTGGAGAGAACAGGCTAAGAGAAAATATGCTGGAAGTTTTCAAAACCATGAGATGGTTGGGTTGAGTAGGTAAGGAGAAATTGTTCCTGCTGGTAAAGGGATCAAGAATGACAGGGCACAGATCTAAGCTGAACTGCATAAGGGATGAAAAAAAGACTTGTTCACACAATCAGAGGTGTGTGTCAGGAATGCACTGCCTGCAAGCGTGGCAGCAGCAGGCTCAAATGAGACATTCAAGACAGTATTGTTTCCACTTTAATAATCATTTAATGTATCGGGAAAGGGCAAGAGAATAGCACGATGTCATGATGCTTAGCTGAACAGCCAGTGTTGACATACTGGGCCTCCTTCTGCACTATTACAGACCGGTGATTCTGTGAAGTAAATATATAATGGAAATAAGGAATAAAAATGACATAATTCTACAAGTAAGGTGTGGAACAAATAGCCTGTGACACAGCCAATATCAGAGAAAACACATAAATATTTATGTAAATTACTGAAAATTTAATTAACACGACCTGATGACACATGATCTTTGGACTTTAATACAAAATGCAGAATCTAGTCAGCATTTCATTTTTATTCTGTATATTAAAATCTAAATTTTACAATAAACTACAATTATTTGCACAGCCAGATGTTTATTGAATAATTACTTTATTATTTTGTACTTCATTTTCATGTTATATATAAACTGTGATGAATTAGAATTAATTATCTTATTAATGCATTATCATAATTCTTAACACCGTAAGAAACAAATTATCTATCCACCCATAAGCCCCCAAAAACTCCTTTACGAATTCACTTCTCCCAGAAATTCCTCAACCTAATGTTTAAAAGCCAAAAGGAAAAGCTTTCAGACCAAGTCTACTATTGAGAGAAGTTTAGTGGAGAGAAGCTCACGGCCAATGTTGTTCAGAGTTCACGGGATTATTGTTACTTCAATCGTTTGGCTGGTGGACAGAATATCTGTCGAAAATATGAAGATGGAGCAGGAAGCACTTTTATTGCTGCTGATACACCGGTCTCTAGAACCCAGGCAGAGGACTAGGGGCAAGAAAGGTAGCTGGTGTTTGGTTAAGTTACTAGGGTTTGAAACACTGGCAGGGAGCCTAACTTGCTCAAGTAAGTACAGAATGGAGACCACCACACCCCTACAAGATGAAAGCCCAGACACACTAGGTTTACTAGTCAGGTAAACTGGTTCTTTTTCATACTACTTGAAGCTGTATTAATTACAGCCAAGTTGGGATGGGACCCTGAAATGGTCTTTGATATAACTGGCAGGTGAGAAAGGTTGACCATAGATTTTCCCATCCAAAACATTGGAGCTATTGTTAGTGTCCCAATCTCTGAGCCAGGAGGCCTGGGTTCAAGTCCCTCCTGCTCCAGAGGTACATAATCAACTTTGAGAAAGATGATTAGAAAATACTCCACTCAGAACTTAATTTCTGAGATGGCAGAAAGGGGATGGGAATGTCCCTGACTCTAACTCACCCAATTATCTGCTTCCCAACTTCCCCTCTGCTTTTTGGGAGGGGAATATTCCGCTCAGGTCTTAGTGAAGCATAACATTACTATCATTGCATGGACCATATTTTTCACTCACTACTTACCAACAGTCAGATTGTTCTTCCATCTGCATATACAGTGATCCATTGTCAGTAACAATGTACAAAATTCAAATCTTAAAAGATGCATACTGAACACACTGACATTTCCACCTTGTACTACTCACATAAAGTTGACATTTTCAACTGATCCTTGCACCTGTCCAGTCACTGTACCTCCCGCTGTGTTCTTTACCCAGCCAACCAGGCCTAGCTTTCTGGCTTGTTCCTCAGTATACTGAAAAAAAAATCAAAACAATAAAATATTACGGATATATAGTATGTAATAACATGAAAAAGAAAATGAGTGCAGATGGATCTGGGTGTACGGATGTACAAATCATCATGGTGCCATGACAGTTATTAAAGCACTCAGCAATTTGTGCTTTGTTAATAAGGATACAGATTACAAAAGTACAGATATTATGTTGACTATGTATGAAGCATCAGTTAGGCCTCAACTGAATATGGTATCCATTCTTGCCACTGCATTTTAGTAATGATGTGAAGGCATACGGGAGACAGTAGAAAATATCCTTGAGACTAATTCCGAAGATTAGCGTTAGGAACTTCGGCTACAATTTGGAGAGGTTAGGACTGTACTCCTCAGCGAAGGTCACCAGGAAATTTGATAAATGTGCCCAAAATCATGAGGAGTCTGGACAGTGTAGATAGGAAGACACCATCCACATTTTGGCAAGATTGAGAACCAGAGGGAACATGGGATTTGAACAAAAATATTATTTTAAGCTGCACATGACTAGGATCTGAAATAGATTGTGTAAGAAACAAGTTCAGTCAAGGAATTGGATTATTGTCTGAATTGGAAGAACGTGCAGGGAGAGAAGCAGAAGTGTGACAGTGGTACTAGCTGAACTGCTTCAAGCACTGGCGTGATAGGCTGAATGGCCTCTTTCTGAGCCTCAACCACACGCTGACATAAAAAGTACTGCAGACTTTCACAGGCCTGAATAGTGTGAGGGATTCCTGCTAAGTATTCTTTCAAGGCACTTCTGAAAATGTCAAAAATGGACCAGGAAACAAGTTTTCATGTTGTTCATATTAACCTGTTTAAAGCTGTTCTCACTGTTGGTTACCGAGAATGTGCTGAAATTCAATCTGCTGTCCATCATAGTTTTGCTGACATAGGTTTGGAACACTTTCAGGCATCGTCTGTTGGTTAGTTGATATAAAAAGGGGAGCCTGCAGTTCTCAGTGCATGAAAGGTCAATGTTCAGGATGTCAACTAGGCTAGTCTGGTCTTAGTTCCTTGTCAAATAACTGCTGGCTGAGCGCTCTGCAAACATCGGAGGACAGTTGCCTGATTATCATCCTCCATCATACCCAAGTTAAACCTCATTACAGAATCTGAAGCCATTCTTCCTCCAGAAGAGACAGTATGGCCCTGGGGAAAGCGATAATAGTATGTGGTAATAGCCCATTTATCAGATCTAGATTACAGATTTTCAAAGTACATTTGATAATTTCTGCCCCTGAGACCAGCTGCTATATTGCTATATTAATCCAATATGATTTAGGAACAATGTTTTTATACATTTGTATTCATCACCAGTGTACCTAGACAGCCATATCTCTTATCAATTTACTACAGTTTCTATATCAAGCTAACAATATATGTCAACAGCACGCTGTGTAATCTAAGAAAGACATTTGATAAAGCTCCAGCATTTAAGTCTAAAATTGTCTTTATTTCAAACTGCTGGGAATCATAAGGTAAAACATTAGCAATGTTGTAAACATTTACGCAGACCATACGAACAAGGAACAAAAGTAGCCACTCAGCCCCTCAAACCTACTCTGTTGTTCTAGAAGATCATGGCTAACCTCAACTCTACATTTCTGCAGATCCCCAATCATTTTTCACCCCTTGGTAATCAAGAATTTGTCTACCTCTGCCTTAAAAATATTTAAAGATTCTCCATCCACGGCCTTTTGAGGGAGAGAAGTCAAAAATTCACAACTCAGAGAAAAGTTCTGATAGAAAAATCTTTCTAGATCTCTAATTTAAACTGGTGACCTCTTATTTTTAAACTGTAAATCCCAAATTCTCCCACAAGTTACCTCTGATTCTTCTAAACGCCAGTGGATACAGGCCTAGCCTGTCTAGCCTTCCCTGCTCATCCCAGGTATTAGTCTAGTAAATCTTCTCTGAACCGCTTCCAGTGCATTGACACCCTTCTGTAAGTATAGTAACCAGTACCTATACGCAGCTCTTAAGATGCAGCCTCACCAATGCCCTGTATAACTGTAGCATACTCTCCCTATACTTACACTCAATTCCCCTTGCAACAAAACATTCTACAGGGGTTTCCCAATTTATGAATATCTGAATTATGAAAGTTTATACTTGCAAAGAGAATCATTCTTTATAATTTTAAGGATCTGAAATGCAAATGCTCACTCATGCTTATAAACAGATACTTTTACTGTACTGTGTTCCAAATTCCGAACAGCTAACAGATATACTCAGGGTCAATACTTGCTCGTAATCCAGGGTGTGACTGTATTAGTTTACCTAATTACATGCTGTGCAACTCTGCACAGAAAACAAACACAAAATTGACATTGTAGGGTCTAAAACAATGCTTTTCTTTTGATTGAGAAACCTAGCTGAAGATCTAAGATTGCCAAACTAACACTGATGCGCAAGATGAGGTAAATCAATAATTTTTCTTAGCCAGTCCCTTGGGACCGAAGACGACTTTCAATCCACTTGAGTACACTCCCTCCAACAACTCAACCTTGCCTCTGGAAGTTTCCATTAAAGTCTCTTGATGTGTTCCATGCCTCAGGCATGAGGAATTAGTGACAAGTTGGCAGCAAATGGCAAGAGACCAAGACAAAAGTAAAAAGGTCTACATATTCTGAGACAGAATAAGTTACAAAACAGATGGTACAATCAGTATGGATTTGAATAGTCTGAAGGCTGCAGGTAAAAGAACAGCATCTATGAACATGCATTTGATAGAATCTTCTTCTTGCTATTAAGTCTTGTATCACATAGATCAGTGACTATAACATGACAGTACTCCACAGCAGCCACTGCCATTCAGAATGGCAGTACCTTCAGACTTTTCCTCCACCCCTCCAACGTCTGCAAAGCAAGCAACAAAGCACAACCAGATTATTGCTACCAAAGTAGTAGCCTGCAGGAGAACCACTCCAAGCCACTACACACTGCCAGTTGGCCTCTTCAATCTCAGCAGCCTGTCACAGACAAACAGCAGATAACAAGGTGTTGAGCTGGATGAACACAGCAGGCCAAGCAGCATCTTAGGAGCAGGAAAGCGATTTTCTGATGAAGGGTCGAGGCCCGAAACGTCAGCTTTCCTGCTCGACCTGCTGTGTTCATCCAGCTCAACACCTTGTTATCTTGGATTCTCCAGCATCTGCAGTTCCTATTATCACAGACAGACAAACAGCAGTCAGTTACTTGTTAGAAACATTAAATTGTACAGTAAATGGGTCATGCATTGTTGATTGGGGAAAAGGTAGCAAAGGGTAGCAGAAGATACCAACCTCATTCAGTGAAATAAAAATTAACAACATGTTAGCCAAGCTGCTTCCAAACAGTGGTCCAGTGATTCTGGGCAGACTGTTAGCATAAGACAGGAAACATATTTTTGCCAGTTCAAGAGGTCATGAAAGTGTTGAAGGAAAATTGAAGATCAAGAAAGGGAATTCAGAAGAACTTTTACTCAATAAAACCTGAAGGGCCTGTTTCCACACTGTCAGTAATCTAATCTAATCAGGGGCTTGCTCAATGGGCAAAAGTAATTCAGCAGTCATATCATAAATTCCCATATGTTGCACCCTAAGTCGTGTTCACTGTCCATATTGACTCCTTTGTTGTATTTCAAGCTGTGTAGCACACAATTTTGCTGGGACTGTTTTCCAGCATGCTGCCTAATGTATCTTGTTATCTGAACCAATGCTGTGAGAGTGAGCTTTTTGCATAGGGTAGCCTGACTACCTTTGATCATGCCAGATTTTAGACTGTCCCAGTGACAAAGACTGTGAATCAGACCTTTGGCTCTGAATTCCGGGTGGCATCCAGCCAAGTGCTTGTATCCAGTGGATGCAGTCTGAATAGTATTGATTCTGGGAGCACATTAAACATTGTATATGCCTAACTACTCGAATGATTGGCACTGAGATGGTTAAAGGCTGTATAAAGAACTGTCAAACAGTTAATTAGCCTGCAAGTTAATAAATATACATATACAACTCAAGAACGTAGTAAAAACACTTCACATTTACTTCACAACACTGTCCAATGGAGAAGCGTGAAGTTATAAAAACAATCCTGCAACTCTAGATCATCTTCTTTGGTGAATCATGCCCTCAGAATACACTGTTTCTAGAATAATTCCAGTTAAATCTATTTACAAAGTCAGGGTAATGTTGGAAGGCAAAATTCTGTGTGTGTGATTTGTTATAGTGATAGTTTCAGAAAAAGGGTTTTGAATGTTATTAAAGGGAGAAGAATGCATAGGAAATGAGATGAGTTTCTATTCACTGTTAGGGTCAATTAAAATAGGGTAAAATACTATAAATTTTTTTAGAGCTAATCTATGATTTGATGATGCTGTGTTCAGTTATCACAGGAAATTAGTGTTTAGGTTTGCTTGCAAATCACACACTTCATACTTGGACAGCCAAGTCCAAATATGTAGGTGACATACGTGGAGAATCAGAAGCTTCATATCCTCACTCCTGCACCTACAGCATCAGCAAGAGAATATATATTTTAACACTGGCTTCGTTTGGGTAAAACCATGGAAAAGCCACACATTTATTACAAAATCATTGACATTTTTGGTGTTTTTAGCAAGGACTTCAGCAACTGCACTGTTACACATTGACCCAAAAAGGCATCATTTTCCTGGTGAATCTTCATCATAAGTTATGTAACTGCAGTAAATTAGTCTAAAATTCTGGGCCGAAAATTCAAGATTATTATTAATGTATTCACTATCATATTATAACAACAATAATTCAGGAGCAACCTCTGTTTGAAGGGGTGAGAACATGGAATTCACTAGAATTAGGAGTGTTTGAGATAAACAGCATAGATGCTCTTAAGCAAAGCTGGATAAACACAAGGGATTAAAAACAGACAGGCATGGTGATTGGATGAGATTAACAAAGTTGAAAGATGACTCATTAGAGCATAAGCAACAGCAACATCAGACAGAATGAACTATGACATGCTGTAAAATCCTGCATAATTCTAATTTTGGAGGTGACTTAATTGGAAACAGTGTGCTAATAATTGAGCCCCACTATTCCCCAATTCATCACAGATGTGTAATATCTAATTTAAGCCACAGGTTGATCAATTCACTTACCCTTTGCTATTTGAATAAATGTAATTCATACAGATTTCATCATTAACAGAAAAATAACCCTATTGTTAAACACTGTTGTTCTTTAACAAATGGCAGAAAAAAGGAGAGAATGAAGAGACCTTGGAGTGTAGATCCATAGTTCCTTGAAAGTGGAGTCACAAGTAGACTAGGTGGTGAAGAAGGCGTTTGGCACACTTGCCTTTATTAGTCAGTGCATTGAGAATAGGAGTTGGGAGATCATGTTGCGGCTGTACAGGACATTGGTGAGACCATTTTTAGATTACTGCGTTCAATTCTGGCCTCTTTGTTATAGAAAAAACGTTGTTAAACTTGTAAGGGTTGAGAACATAAGAACTAGGAGCAGGGGTAGGCCATCTGGCCCTTTGAGGCCACCCCGCCATTCAATAAGATCATGGCTGATCTTTGAGACTTAGCTCCACTTACCCGCTCACTCACCATAAACCTTAATTCCTTTACTATTCAAAAATTTATCTAGCCTTGCCTTAAAAACATTCAGGGAGGTAGCTTCAACTGCTTCACTGGGCAGGGAATTCCACAGATTCACAACCCTTTGGATGAAAAAGTTCCTCCTGACCTCAGTCCTACTTCTGCTTCCCTTTATTTTGAGGCAATGCCCTCTAGTTCTAGTTTCACTGCTAGTGGAAACAACCTCCCTGCCTCCACCTTATCTATTCCCTTCATAATCTTATATGTTTCTATAAGATCTCCCCTCATTCTTCTGAATTTCAATGAGTATAATCCCAGTCTACTCAGTCTCTCCTCAAAATCCAACCCTCTCAACTCTGGAATCAATCGAGTGAATCTCCTGTGTACGCCCTCCAGTGTTAGTGTATCTTTTCTCAAGTAAGGAGACCAAAACTGCACACAGTACTCCAGGTGTGGCCTCACCAGGACTCTATACAGCTATAGTATAGCCTCCCTGTTTTTAAACTCCACCCCTCTAGCAATGGCAGACAAAATTCCATTTGTCTTTTTAATTACCTGCTGCACCTGCAATCTTTTTGATTTTAGTGATTCATACATTTGGACACCCAAGTCCCTCTGCACAGCAGCGGCTGCAATTTTTTTAACCATTTAAAACACAGTCCATTTTCCTGCTATTCCTACCAAATGGATGACCTCACACTTATCAACATTGTAATCCATCTGCCAGACCTTTGCCCACTCACTTAGACTATCTATATCCCTCTGCAGACTTTCAGGGTCTTCTGCACACTTTGCTCTACCACTCACCCTAGTGTCATCTGCAAATTTTGACACACCACACTTAGTCGCCAACTCCAAATTATCTATGTGGACTGTAAACAATTGTGGTCCCAACACTGATGTCTGAGGCACACCACTAGCCACTGATCGCCAATCAGAAAAACACCCATTTACCCATACTCTTTGCTTTCTACTGCTCAACCAATCCTCTGTCCATGCCAGTACATTCCCTGTAATACCAGGGAATTTCAACATTTGTAGCAGCCTTTGGTGTGGCACCTTGTCAAATGCCTTCTGGAAATCTAGATACACCACATCCACAGGTTCCCCACTGTCCACCGTGCAAGTTGTGTCCACAAAGAATTACATCAAATTATTTAAACATGATCTACCTTTCATGAATCCATGCTGGACGTTCCGAATGGAACAACTTATATCCAGATGTCTTGCTATTTCTTCCTTAATGATAGATTCAAGCATTTTCCCCACGACCGAAGTTAAGGTAACTAGCCTAAAGTTACCTGCTTTTTGTTTACTTCCTTAAACAGAGGCATCACATTGGGGTGGTTCCTGTAGATTGGGAAACAGCCAGAGTCCAGTGAATTTTGGTAAATAATTATTAGTGCATTTGCTATTTCTTTCATCAACTCTTTTAGTATCCTGGGATGCATTTAATCAGGGCCAGCAGACTTGTCTATCTTTAGCCCCATTAGCTTGCCCAGTACTGCCTCCTTAGTGATAATGATAGTTTCTAGGTCCTCACCTGCTATAACCTTCTTCCCGTCAGTTTTCGACATGTTATTTATCTTCCACTGTGAAGACCAATACAAAATAACTGTTTAGTGCCTCAGCTATTTCTTCATTCTCAGTTAATAAATTGGCATTTTCATCCTCTAAAGGACCAATGTTTACCTTTGCCACTCTTCTACGATTAACACATTTGTAGAAACTTTTGCTGCTTGTTTTTATATTCTGAACGAATTTACTCTCATAATCTATCTTACTTTTCTTTATAACTTTTTTTGTGGCTTTCTGTTGGCCTTTAAAGATTTCCCAGTCTACTAGTTTCCCAATATTCTTTGCTTTTTTGTATGTGTTTTCTTTCAAATATGACACTTTCCTTTATTTCCTTAGCCAGTCATGACTGGCTATCTCTTTTCCTACAGTTCTTCCTGTCTCATTACACAAGACTAGATCTAGAATAGCTTGTTCCCTTGTAGGTTCCATTACATATTGTTCAAGGAAATTATCGCGGATGCATTCTGTGAGCCCCTCCTCGAGGCTGCCACGACTGACCTGGTTTGAACAATCGATATGTAGATTAAAATCCCCCACGATAATTGCTGTACTATTTTTACATGCATTAGCTATTTCTATGTTTATTGCCCACTCCAACACGATGTCATTATTTGGTGGCCTATAGACCACACCTATCAGTGACTTCTTCTCCCTGCTATTCCTAATTTCCACCCAAATGGATTCAACATTTTGTTCAGTAGAACCTATATCATCTCTCACTACCGCTCTGATATCATCCTTAAAAATCAGAGCGACACCACCTCCCTTACCTCCTGTCTGTCCTTCCAAACAGTTTGATACCCCTGGGTATTTAAGACCCAGTCATGACCACCCTGCAACCATGTGTCTGTTACGGCCAATAAATCAAATCCATTTGCCATGATTTGTGCCGTCAACTCATCCACCTTGTTTCAAATGCTCCGAGGGTTCAGATAAAGTGCCCTTATGCCAGTTTTTGCACCTTTGTTTTGAGTCTTATCACCTCCATTACTAACAGCTCTTGAATTCTCTTTCCCTTTAACTTTTTTCCTAATTTTCAAAGGAGTTGAAGCTTCCTCGGCATCTGCTACTTTGCCTTCCATTAATTGTTATAGTCCCCGTACACTCACTCCTCCCTTCCCTGCTACTTACTAGTTTGAAGTCCTAGTGACCACCCTATTTACTCTTATCGCCGAACACTGGACCTGGCCCTGTTCGGATGGAGTCCATCCCAGTGGTCTCGATCCCTCCTATCCCAGAACTGATGCCAGTACCCATGAAAAGAAAACCCTCTTCCCTACACCACTCTTTTAGCCCCTCCTTTGAGAAAAGATTTACAAGGATGTTGCCAGGCTTGGAGGGTTTGAGCTACAGAAGAGGCTGAATAGGCTGGGGCTATTTTCCCTGGAGAATCAGAGGAAGAGGGATGACCTTATAGAAGTTTATAAAATTACAGGGGTGGGGGGGCACACGGATGGGGTAAATAGCCAGGATCTTTGCCCCAGGGTAGGGGAGTCCAAAACTAGAGAGTATAGGTTTACGGTGATAGGGGAGAGATTTAAAAGGGACCCGAGGGGCACATTTTCATGCAGAGGCGGGTGCATGTATGGAATGAACTGCCAGAGGAAGTGGTGGAGGCTGGTACAATTATAACATTAGAAACATATCTGGATGGGCATATGAATAGGAAGGTTTTTCAGGGATATGGACCTGGCAATGAAACTAGATTAATTTATGATTTCTGGGTTGGACAAGTTGGACCAAAAGGTCTGTTTCCATCCTGTACATCTCTATGACTCTAACTATTACAACGCAACTTAAAGTATACCTTTTCCAACCATAAACACACACTCACACTCTTGAGTTTGGCACAGATGTTATGGATGTAAAGAACATAATCAAAGTTATGAAGAGCAAATGTCCAGACTACAAGGTGGAGAGTTATTTTGCACCACTCTTTTGATTTTAGCAATAATAATGCATTGCTGTTTGCAGACTGATGGTCATGGGGAAAATGCTTGAATCTATCATTAAGGAAGAAATAGCAAAGACAACTGGATATAAATCGTCTCAATGGAAACACCCAGCTTGGGTTCATGAGGGGTAAGTCATGTTTAACTAATTTGGGGAAATTCTTTGAGGACACAACTTGCACGGTGGACAATGGGGAACCTGTGGATGTGGTGTATCTAGATTTCCAGAAGGTATTCGACAAGGTGCCACACCAAAGGCTGCTACATATGATAAAGTTCCACGGTATTACAGGGAATGTACTGGCATGGACAGAGGACTGGTTGAGCAGTGGAAAGCAAAGAGTATGGGTGAATGGGTGCTTTTCTGATTGGCGGTCAGTGGCTAGTGGTGTGCCTCAGAGATCAGTGTTGGAACCGCAATTGTTTACAATTTACATAGATGATTTGGAGTTGGTGACTAAGTGTGGTATGTCAAAATTTGCAGATGACACTAGGGTGAGTGGTAGAGCAAAGTGTGCAGAAGACACTTAAAGTCTGCAGAGGTACATAGATAGTTTAGGTGAGAGAGGGCAAAGGTTTGGCAAATGGAGTACAATGTTGATAAATGTGAAGTCATCTATTTTGGTAGGAATAACAGTAAAAAGGATTATTATTTGAAATGTAAAATATTGCAGCATGCTACTGTGCAGCCGGACCTGGGTGTCCTTGCGAATGAATCACAGAAGGGTGGTTTGCAGGTACAACAAACCATTAAGAAAGCAAATGGAATTCTGTCCTTCATTGCTGGAGGGATTGAGTTTAAAAAGCAGGGAAGTTATGTTACAGCTGTATAGGGTGCTGGCGAGGCCACATCTGGACTACTGCATGCAGTTTTGGTCTCCTTACTTGAAAGGATGTACTGGCACTAGAGGGGGTGCAGAGGAGATTCACTAGATTTATTCCGGTGTGTAGACAGTTGACTTATGAGGAAAGACTCAGTAGAGTGGGATTATATTCATTAGAATTTAGAAGAATGAGGGGAGATCTTATAGAAACATAAAATTATGAAGGGAATAGATGAGATAGAAGCAGGGAGGTTGTTTCCACTGGCAGCTGAAGCTAGAACAAGATGGCATAGCCTCAAAATTAGGGGGAGCAGATTTAGGACTGAATGGAGAAGGAAATTCTTCACCCAAAGGATTTTAAATCTGCGGAATTCCCTGTCCAGTGAAGTAGCTGAGGCTTCCTCACTGAATGTTTTTAAAGCTAAGATAGATAATCTTTTAAACAGGAAAGGAATTAGTGGTTATGGTGAGAGGGTGAGTGAACGAAAATGAAGCCCAGAGAAAATCAGCCATGATCTTACCGAATGGCAGAGCAGGTTTGAAGGGCCAGATGGCCTACTCCTGCTCCTGGTTATGTTCTTGTGTTTGGTCTGGATGGTTCTGGCTGCACTGCCGTCACAATTCTGTAGCAAAGTGCAACTCAATCAATATAAGAACTGTTATAAAGCAGTTTTCCTTACTTCAAAAATGCCTTGTGCCTCACTATCTCAGTAAAGTAACAAACTCACTGCTCCAAAAGCAACATAGTGTTATACATCTGCACATACACACAAACTCTCAAAGTAAAAATACTCCTGGTATTTCAGCTATATAGTCTTATTCAACTTCTACTCCAGTTTACAGTGCCAAAAGGAAAACTACATGGTCCTTACATACGGTAAGAGTGTACCTATCATGCTGAAGCATTACATAAATGGAAATATTTTGTTTACCATTCTAACTTCATGAGTTTCACTTTGAACTTCTTTCAGGAATCATTTCAGGAGAGAATTATCACATTTTCTGGGGTAAACTGTGATGAAGGGCTTACCTGATGAAAACCTGTGATAAAGGGCTTATTTTACTCACAAAATATGAACTGATTACACTTATATCCATAAGAATGTTGAAGACTGAGAGATAATCTTATTGAAACGCATGATGTTTGGAAGAACTCGGACAGGATGGAGGAGACTAAAGCTAACTGGGATAACACGGAGTGGAGCTGGAGGAACTCGGACTCCAGCAGTGGCAGTTCTTACTATCTCTAAAGCTAACTAGGACATTTGTTTTAAAACAAGAGGACACTCTTTTCAAACTGATACAGATTTTTTTTTCCTCTTAAAACAGTAACTAGAAAATAGAATTCTCGTCCCCAAAAGGCAAGGCGTGCAGAATCTTTAAATGCATTCAAGGTTGAGTTTGATATAGACTCTTTTGTCCATCAAAAGAATATAAGGTTATGGGGTGCAGACAGCAAAGTAGACCTGGAGTTGAGACCACACGAGATTGGCCACGATCTTATTGGACAGTAAAGGTAAAGTTGCCATAGTTCTTCTGGATCATTGGTTGCTGTCTCATTGTAGCAAGGCGACTGGTGGTGGTTTAAACAGAGGGTCACCATGCCTCATGTGAGGTTGAGAAGGAGAGTACTTATGGTGATTTCAGTCAGTGCGGGAACTGAACCATGTTGTTGGTGTTACTCTGCGTTATAAATCAGGTATCCAGCTAAATGAGCTAACCAACAGGCATGAAAGGCTATATAGCCAATGCCTGCCTCTATGAAATTCTCTGTGCTTCATGTGTGCTTTTATTAGGGTCATCACAATGAGTTGACACAGGGAAGAATGCTGTGATCTTGACAAAAAAGTTTGACACCAAGACTAAAGCCCAATTCAACTAAATTTTGCAGCTCATGAAAGGATGCTTCTGGTACTCAATCATGTGCTTCCTTCTCAATGTAAATAAGTGTGGGCATACATACTCAAAAACATACATTCCCAGTTTCTATACCTGGCTAATAAATAAACTGGCAACCTGGTTACGTTCTGCAGCAAAAGAAACATTTAAAAAAACTGAAGTGCAGAAACAAAGATAAAGATGCTGAGCAGTAAAGTGTCTTCCATTTTACTGTTTGCTACAATCACTAAGAAATCCATATTTGAAGTAGAGATATAGGAGAGAATAATTATAAGTATCACTTTGAAGGAAATATCTTCACCCCTTTCAAAGAGTCTGAAATCCCAAATTGTAAAAAGAACTGGAAATGCATTCAACAGAACCAAATGTGTATCTTTTCTTTGCACAACAGAACATCACAAACAAAATAAGTCATGCTGAAGGTAGATAATAAATAACTAAAGATGGTGGTTATGGATACAAAAATCTCATTTAACACAGGAAGCGATCATCAGCCCGGTGAAGTCAACACCGTTGCGATTATTCATAGCTCAATTGGCAACATTATCAATGATACGTATAAATCACAGCAGATGGCTTAAGGAAGTATTTTAATAACCAATATCAATTACAGGAAAATAATCATCCTTCAACAACTGTCAGGTACCTTAGCAAACAATACACATAGGACACTAATTCTTCTGCATAAGGAAAGTTTCACCTATATCATTCAGTCCAGATCTTAAATGACAAAATCAGACTTCATTCTATGAGGGAGCTAGAGTTAATTTATTCCTAAATTAACATTATATAAGATTAATTGCATGCGAGGCCAAGGCACCTGTCAATCATAATTATCAAGACAGCTGTGACAAACCCAATGAGAAACATTTAGTTCCTAACAAAATAAAACTATTCCCAATTGACAAGTAAGATTTCCAGAAAACAAACTTTGATATGATCTTCCAAATAATGTATCTTTAAGTGAAAAGAAAGGAATCTAGTCTGTTGTGCTGTAAAAATGTTTGTTTCTCAAACATGGATGTAAGTTATTAGTTCTACTTACACATTTCAAATTGGCTATTTGGATGAAAAAAACAAATCACACACTTGTTCAGATTTCTGAGGGAGAGAATGTAACTCTACATCTGTAAATAAGAACCTCACCCAATACCTCTGATAAAACCTAGGATTTTTAGCACTGGATAATTATAAAATCTGAATTAGGAGATCTGAAAAAAAAATGAACAATTTTTTTCCTCAGTACCCTATTCTTGAAAAAGCTGTCACTTTGATGTTGAATATCACTCCAATTCATTTTCAATCCTGTTTCCTCATTCAGGCCAGTCCATTGCTCCATCTCAATTATATTAAAAAGGCAACTCTCCCTCCAACTGCAGTCTTGTTTCATATTGCTGAACAGACTGGTTGTAAACTATACGTTATTCTAAATAAATGTAAGAGAATGACTGACGTGTAGATAGAGGATAGAAAAGAATAGAGGAGGCAGGTGAGAGGGGATAATTGGAGTGAGAAGAGGTATACTTGGCATTTTAAACTATACATAAATTAGGTCAAATGGCCAGTTTCTGTGCTGTAAATTCAATGTAATTTAATTCTGTCACCTTTTCACCTGGCTTTCCTTCCCAGAAACCTGCTTGAAGTGTGACACACAAGGTTTTCTGCCCTGGTTCTGATCCTGGAGAATTCTACAGGATGCAGCTAATGATGCATTTCAACATCTTATGGTGTTATTTTTGTGGAAGACCGTTGTAAGTGATGATTACTAACTCAGATGGACATGGCCCTTGTAAGTTGTTCTTGCTGCTTACAAAAATACTGACCTAAATTTTGTAAATGTGCCAGTGGCAAGGAACCTCATCTGTCAGATACTGGAAAAATGACAGGGAATGGGCTCATGGTTTTCAGATAAGTGACAGGTGAGATTCCTTGCCTCCTGCATGTACTTGGATAATTTAAACAGTTCTATATTATCTTTCATACAAAAGAAAAGCAGAAAATTAGTTATTGCTTATTTCATATGACTGCTTACCGGAATGGTTGTGTGAAAAGTGGGTCATGCTTAATTTGTCAAGCTGCATTTTTTGATGAGATGCCCAGCATGGTGGATAGGCATGAAAGAGCTTCCTGCTTTTCTTTCCCCCAGATAACACCAAAGGATAGGCTTCTGAGACCTCCCTCATACACTTCAATGTCTGCTGAGATTACATCTAAGCCTTGAATCAATATCCTCCCAGAGGCAAAATTCCACCAAATAATGGAAGGTGACAGTGACTGGGTTATGTTGAAGGAGAAGGGAACAAATATCAATACTTAATGTAACATCAAAAGGAAAAGACCATCAAGTTTGATTGGGAAAATTTATGCCACAAAATATGGTTTTATTTGCACGATGTATTCAGTTTCACTATTAACTTCCAAGAGGTAAATGAGTAGCCTTGTCAAATGAATTGTTCTGGATGACGCTCATTCATTCATTCATATCACTGAAGAATGCAGGTATTAGTTACCCTTTTCAAGGAATACATACTCACATTTTACACACCGTACCCTGGAAGACTTAGCTAGCTGAAGAAAAAAATGGATTCCTTTGGTTTCAGTATTCTTACCTTTCGAAAAAATACGCCTAGAAAAAGAAGAGAATAAAAACAGTCACTCAATCACTTGGGATACTTACAGGAACCACAGTGGCATTGCTTATACTGAAAAACTGCCTTACCAAAGAGTTCAAAGCAGACAGAGGTGGGGATTTGGATACAAATGAAGATTGTGCAAGGATGTGAGATGAATTGGCATATTCTGTGGCAAAGTCATTATCAAGCTTTCATAAACTTTGAAATTACACCCTCCATGCTAAAGTCCAGAATATTAGTGTGTTTCAGGAGAAGAATCACAACAGTGACACCCAAAAGGTAGCATGTTCTTTTTAGACTATTTAACTGAGTAAAGCCCCAGAGCCAGTCCCCTGGACATCCCCACCCAGATGCACATGTCCCAATGCCCCCACAATCAAGTTTCTACTTCAAAGATTTTCTCACAGATAACACAGACAGACATTCCTCGACCCTAGGTTCAATGACCGATGACATTCAGGCCCTGTTGAATCAAGTGACTATCAGGTCCTCTTGCAACGCTCAATTTCTGCCATTAATCCCCTTCTTGCAACATCCCACAAAAGATTGTTTCAATACTGAGTTTCTAGAAACTTCTGCTTTTTACATGGACTAACTGGTGACTTTCATTCTATTATGCTCAGTTTTTCTTTCAGCATCACTAAATAAAAATGGTCACCATGCCAGAAAATTTGATTAGGTATTTATTTACACACATCAGTGCTTCTTGTTTGACACTTCCATCATATCAGCAAATACTTCTACAAATAAATTAATAAAATAAAATCTGTCTTCAGTTCCAATCTTAACTGTTTCCCCCTTTGCAACATTTATCTTGAGACACACACTAGGCAGAGATCAATCAGCTTTCAAATTCCCTTAAGCACAGCATTCGTCTACAGATGTTGAACAAATGGATTAAGTTTTCTTGTCTGCCATTTTGACAAAGGTGTCAATTAATTTATTCTGGACCAATTAATTTCTGTGCTAAAGGAAATTGATAATTAATACTGTAGATCCAAAGGTGTTAATTGGGTTTGATAGGTGAAGTGATCTCACTGCCCAATCTTTGTAGCTCACTGGAAGTCCAAATGATATTGTATTCAGTTTTCAGAAGAAAAACACTGGACTGTGCTTAAGTAGCAGCCAATAGCAAAGTCGAGTGGGAAATCTGGCAGCACTGCTATGGAGTCAAGAAAAAAAAATTGAGTCATTGAAGGTTTACTTCCTTTTGATCCAACAATAATTATTGGCCATTGCTGGTTAGGAAGGTTTACCTAATTCTTTCATGGCAGTAGATTCTACTACTCAACACTCACCATCACCAGTAGATGGAGTGTGTGGTCTGCCCAATGAAAGACCAATATTACATTAGAGTCCTAAATATGGTATTTAAAGCCAATTTCAGTATTTTAACAAAGCTTTGCCAGTGGGCTAATTAGATGCCTTCTTTGAAGGTTGCTCAAAAATCAAGCCAGACTCTCCTCAGAAAGGTGGATGCCCTTTTTAAAAAAAAATTCTTTGTTTGCTCGTTATCCAGTTTCTACTGAGAATTACTGCAGTTGGCAAATGGAAATAGCCTCCTGTTAGCCCTGACACAAATCACAAAATTCAATTTCAACTTTTTTCTTGATTTACATTGCATAGATTCTCTTTGAAATGAATACAATTCTAAACCTGGAGAATACATATTATCTTTATGGCCTTTTTACAAACTGGTCTTTGCTCTCAACCTTTTCTTACTTTAGGTTATAGGTTTCCCCATTATTTTTATTGGAATTGAAGTTTGCGGCAGGAACTAAGAATTGACACATATTCTACAAGTGAACAAGAGAATAAACTGTACTTGTAGTGTAGTGCAATCTTGTTGAAAAGGAGGTCTTTAGTTATGCAATAGAGTGATTCTCCAATCAGCAGCTAGAACAAGTCAGATAAATTTTAGATACTAAGAATCTGACTGTTCTGTGACTAGAATGGGAATGATATGCTTAGATAATGGGTCCTTGCTGTCTGAAGAGAAGAGTGTACATTATTGGCAACTGTAAGGTATTCTGTGAGTTCTGCTTGGATATACTTCATGGAGGTAAGTTTGATCTTTAATGATAAAGGTGATATATTTGTTTACTACTCTCATAGCACAGTTTAGTGTATGGACTGCAGTGGTTCAAGAAAGCAGCTCGCCACCACCTTCTCAAGGACAATTAGGGATGGGGAATAAATGCTGGCCAGCTACAGCTCCCAGATACTAACAGTGAACAATAAAAAAAGTCTTCTGCAATCATCATAACATGAAGCATTGTTAGTTTCAATTCACTGGAATAATCCTCCAATTATAGTTGCAGACATTTAACTCAGCAGCATTTATTAAAGGGCCTGCATAATACAGATTACAGTAATGACAGTGTTTGGTTCATATGTACAGCATGTAGCACCACCTACAGGTTGAAATTTAAGGACCAACGCATTTACAATCTATTTCCAAACACAAATGGACAACAGGAAAAAAGACAGTTGGACAGATCGCAGACCCAACACACATGGAGCATCCTCCCTTTCATCATGAGACATACTGCAACTAACTGAAAGAAAACTGAGGTGAATCACCATATATTCTCCACAGTCAAGTTTGAAACTGCACTTTGCAAGGACATTCCATCCTTAGGTTTACAACATTCTCATCACAATACCCAAATTGTTTCCAAAATAGTTATAGGGATTTTGCCACCACAATCCTACTGGAAGACAGTTACACTTCTCAATCCCATCCTTTCCTGTCCAAACAGCCTTTCCTGAACACATCATTTTCAAAAGCATTAAAAATGTAATCAAATAAAAATGGAAGGGACACCGGATGCTGTAAATTAGGAATAAAAAAAGTTGCTGAGAAAGCTCAGCAGGTCTGGCAACATCTGTGAAGAAAAATCAGAGGTAATATTTCAGAACGCTGAGGAAGGATCACTGGATCTGAAATGTTAACTCTGATTTTTCTTCACAGGTGCTGCCAAAAACATAATCAACTTCATTTTCTTCCATTTCAGTATTTATGATTGGTCCTGGTGATCCAGTCCATTTCTGCTTTATACCACAGATGGAGAAATTTGAATTCATGGGGACATTCCTATCTAGTCTATTCCAACAGAAACATAGAATCCCTACAAAAGTAGAAACAGGTCATTCGTCCCATCGAGTCTACACCAAGCCTCTGAAGAACATCCCACCCAAACCCAGCCACCTACCTTATCCTTGCATTTTCACCATGGGTAATCCACATAGCCGACACATCCCTGGACACTACAGGTAATTTAGCATAGCCAATCCACCAAACATTTTTGGATTGTGGGAAGAAACTTGAGCAGCTTGTGCAAATCTGCGCAGATATGGGGTGAGCATGCAAACTCTACACAGGCAGTCACTCAAGGCTGGAATTGAACCGAGTCCCTGACATTTTGAGGCAGCATTACTAACTACTGAGCCACATATCCGATGAAAGCACTCACCCTGTTCAAAGTGTTCCGCTATTGGGTAGAAGAGAACATTTTGGGAAGAACCCATAAGAATATTGTTTAAATGGAGATTTATTTTTAATTAACTCTTGGGATGGATATGACTGGCAAGGCCAGAATTTATTTCCATCCATAAACTGACTGTAAAAATGAGGGTGAGCTGCTTTCTTGAGCCATTGCATGCAGTGAAAGGACAGAACTGCAAAATTTGACCCAGTGGCAACTGAGGAACCATGATATATGTTGAAGTCAAAAGGACCACTTCAGATGGAGGTGTTATGCTCCTACTATCCCTGTGCCTCTTGGTACCGAAGGTCACAGGCTTGAAAGGTATTGCCAAAGAAGCCGCTGCAAGCTGTTGCGCAATATCAACAGCAATTACTCAGTGCAAGTTTGCTGAACGGACAGCAAGTAAATCTAGAGACTTGTTACAGTAAGAAGCTGAACTAACAATAATAAATAGAACACTAATTAACCAAATATGCTTCAATTATGTAAATTAAAACAATACACACTAATTCTGCTCCTTCACAATTACAAAAAATGATTAATTTTTCCAGGGCAGCTCCCAGATCGTGCCATCAACGTTAACTATTGAATTGAAATGATGGCTAAAATATCACAATACCATATTGTACGTATTTTCTCAAGAAAGAACTAACATTGACCAGAATAGTTTAATAGGAAGATTTGCAAAGGACTGGTGTCACTGAAATGATTATCTTGACATGCACTCGAATATTTGACAATAGGAAGAGTGGTGTCACAACTGAGCCTGATCCTACTCTCACCTGAGCAGTGAGGCTTAGGTCACAACTTGCAGTGAAATTGTAAATTATTTTTGAATGCATGTGCAATGAATCGATTGTGTGTTTGTTTACAGGTCTAACTCAATTCTAAATTATTTAGAACTGACGTTAAAAGGTCAAGTGCAAATAATATCTTTAACATAGGAGTAAGTCACAGACATCTCGAAGAATCAAAAAGTATGCACCAAACCAAAGCACATATCAGGAGGCATGACTAAAGCTGATTGAAAGATGTGTGTTTTAAAAAGAAAAGAGAGTTTTAGTAAAGGACATGGGGCCTAGGAAGCACTCAGAATAGTTATGACTATAACATTTAGCTGAAGCACTGTAGGCCTTTCAAAGCCCTCCAGCCAGAAAGGCCCATCGACGTCACACTCTGCAAGAATTCCTAGGGGTGTACAGAGCATGGTATCCAGCACATCTCTGAGCTACAAAATGAAATAGCAATCTCTCACCACCTTCTAACTATCCTAGTGAAGTTCCTCGCTGCATTTGACACAAATTTCAAGCATTCAAATCCTCACCTGACCAGAAACTGCTTGGTTCCAAAACTGGAAAGCAACAAACCTGTTAGTTGATTTCACAGGTCATATAGGCCAAGAGAACCAACCCCAAATGTCACTACAGACAATGACTACATTCATTTTCTCCTTTCACACCATTCTTCCCCATCATCAATTCAAAGCAATTGACTTCAACTACCCCTAATCTATGGAGACTATACTACTCCATCTTAAATCTCAATGTGGTGCAGCTGGCTTTGCCCACAATATCATTGGGGTCTCTTCGGGATCGTTTATAACCATTCTAGACAACTTGATTTTTCTAAAAACAATCAATGATGAAATACTCTGTACAGTGAACATAACACATTTTAAATATACATTATGGCACCATATAGTGAAATAATCTGAAATTCTATGAAATTTAATCTTTAACACCTAAATTTTTAAATTGTAATTATCAAAGTTAGAAGTTATCAGTCACTGTCAGTGAAACATGAGCGATTAAAGAGTAGTGATCTTCTACATTAATCAGCATTTCTTTGGCTTTTGCCAGTTTTGATGGCAGCTGGCTACTGCAATTCGAGTCAGTTTTGCTATGCTATTTTCAGCAGACACACCCCCACCTTGGTAAAGTCAGAGAAATAAAAAGGAGATGAAATAAAATCCAGGAGAATTTGCAGGAAAGGAGTCCTGCCCTGCAATATACCAACCCTGCACTTCCCCGAAGATCTCATAATCCACAGATTTCAATGTTTTCGCTGAGGAACTCATCTCTAAATCAGGTAAAATGGAAAGTGGTGCAATCTGTTAGCTGAGCCGGCGCTTCTCGCTGTGGTAACTACAGGAGCTCAACAAGAACAAAATCCTTCTGTCAGCAAGAGAGAGAGAGAGAGAGAGGAAGTGAAATGAACATGCAAGAAGAAAAAAAGAAGACAGGGTCAATTCCTATCACTTTAATATATTCAGAGATTTTGGCCTGCTTGCATTGTGACAGATGTATTTCATTGAAGAAATCAGTAATACTTATTATTCACTAGGGTTTTAACTTGTTCTGTATTGAGTGTTATACAGACTCATAAATCATTATTTTGTTTAATCATTTAAACATGTTAACAATTCAGGATTGAAATAACATACAAAAGGAACTTTTCATTAATCAGATCCTCAGAGGATATTGATCTATTTACAGTGTTTCACACAATCATATTACTGAAGAGGCCCTTCAGCCCATCGAGTTTACAAAGACAAAAATAAACTCTAAATCTACACTAGTCCCACCTTCCAGCTCACTGCCTCGAATGTTATGTCGCCTGTAAATATAGAAATATATCCTATAAATATACAAACAAGCTAAGGGCTGAGATTTTGAAGTTGTAGCATTTTTAATCTTGACACACTGATGTTCACTCAAACATACTGTTTTCTCAAATTTACCATTTTGGCTGTCAACTCTGCTATTCCCCATTAAAAACAGACAGCCCTCTTCTTTCTCTTCTTGGCACCTACCTTCTTTCTCTCACAACCATTGTGCATTTTATTTGTTAATAAGGCTATTCAAGGATTTAGTTATTTCTCACCAGATGTGAATAGTGAAAGGTTACAACTGTTAATTTCCATTTGCAAAGATCCTAGATGTAGGACAAAAATAAAGCATAAAATTGAAATAGCTTTAACGTCAAGTTAATGATTTCAAACAGATAATCCAAGCAAGGAAGATGTTTGTGGTTATCAGTCATGTCAGTTCCAGGACATCTCTGCAGGAATTCCTCAGGGTAGCATCCTAGGCTCAATGATTTTCAGCTGCTTCACCGATGACCTTCTCTCCATCTTAAGGTCAGAAGTGGGGTTGGTGCTGATGGATGCACATCTTCTGCACCATTCACAATTCTTCAGATGCTGAAGCAGTCCCTGACCTGGGAGATGCCTAGACTTGGGCTGAAAAGTTAACATTCACACCACACAAATGCCAGGCAATGTCCATCTCCAGTAACAGACAATCTAATCACCACCCCTTGATATTCAATGACATTATCCTCACCGAATCCCCCACTATCAATACCTGAGGTTTACCAATGATCTTAAATGGACTCACCACATAAACAGTGGCTACAAGAGCTGGTCAGAGGCTAGGAATACAATGGCGAGTAACTTGCCTCCTGAGTTCAAAGTCTCCACCATCTACAAGGCACAATTCAGGACTGTGATGGAACACGCCCAACATGCCTGGTTGAGGCATCTCCAACAACACACAAGAAGCTAGGCACAATCCAGGACAGCCTGCTTTGATTTTATTTATTAGTCACATTTGCTGAGATATAGTGAAAATTTTTGCATGTATCCAGGCAAATTATACCTTACATAAGCATATCAGGGTAAGAGAACAGAATACAAAATATAGGGCAACAGATATACAGAATGTGCAGAGAAAGGTCGACTCCAGTTTGAGAGAGGTCCATTCAAAAGTCTGATAACAATGGGGAAGAAACTGTTCTTGAATCTCTTGGTACATATTTTCAAAATTTTGTATCTTGTGCCTGATGGAAGAGGGTGGAAGAGTGTATAACTAGGTTGGGAGAGGTCTTTGATTATGTTAGCTGCTTTCCTGGGGCAGCAGGAAATATAGGTGGAGTCAATGGAAGAAGGCTGGTTTGCATGTTGGACTGGGTTGCTCTAATTTCTTACTGATTTGGCACCACATCCATAAACATTCCCTCACTCCATGACTGATGGTCAATAACAGCAATATGAGCAAGATGCACTGCAGAAATTCTCCAAACATTTTTTTACATGGCAAATCCATGATTACTACCACCTTGCAGAACAAGGGCACCACCATCTGCAATATCCCTTTATTCTGGCACTATCACTGGGTAAAATTCCTGTAATTCTCTCCCTCATTGTACTATGGGTCTACCTACAGCACAAGTACTACAGCAATTCAAAAAGGCAATGAGCAATAAATGTGGCCCAGCCAGCAATACCCACATCCCATGAGTGACATTTAAAACAAAATCAAAGCTTGTGGTTTAGCTAATTGTTGTAAATAACTACATGAACTCTTGAATAGAATACTGTTTAATCGCATCTTTCACAAAGCATTCTGCAGTAAATATTTAATGTGGAAAATAATTAATCAACAAAGTTCACAGGAGAACACTTCTCAAAATTATCATTTATGCACAGAATATGTTTTTAAAATTTGCATCTTCCTTTGCAATTGTTCAGACCAAGTACATTGGGTGGAATTGTCCAAGGTTTCTTCCTAAGTGTGGTATCAGGTGCCAAAACACTGAGAACACCCCCTGCTCTACCACGAAAGGTTCAGCCCCACTGGACTTTGCACCTACCAGGCATCCAAGTCATCTCTTGGTGTTTTTTCAGTGGATCATTTCATGGGACAATATGTTCTGTTTTGCCCAAAGCTAACAGACAACCAGAGGCTGCTGTAAACAGCAGCATTGCCAGAACATAAGGCTGCTCACCGACAGCACAACCAAAGCCAAAGAGTAGCAGGCAAGTTAAATATCATTTTGGGAAGCGATTGTGAGAAATGGGAGTAGAGGTTTAGAGGCAGCAGAGACAGGCTGGATTTCAACAACCATATCCTCTCTCTGACCAACTTAGATTGAGGCAGATTGATAGCCCAAGCAGACTGCTCCATGTTACCAGGCAGGAAAGCTACCCCTGTTCTCCCCTATGAAGATCAGAGTCAAACGTGTAGTGGTGGCTGTTAATTTAACACTTAAGGGCCTCAGCTGGCAGCAGTGTAGCATGTTGAAGCTTGGGCTGTACTGCCCAGAACATAATTCTTGTATGTACAGGTATCTACCCAACATCAACCAACCTGATCATCTTCCTCTCTTGCCTCCTTCCCAGCTGCTTCCAAGGAGAAATTCTAATGTTTTTGCGTGACAAACAATTTCTATTTTTTTTCAAAGTACATAAACAGGTGGGTACTTTTTATTGCTATCAATCAGTTTGAAATTTAGTTAACCAACCTGCTTCAGTCTTCCATCAAATTCCAACCAGGACAACCATCAAGAACAAGATTTTGTTAAGCGCACAAACATGTCCTACAGTTTCAAAGCTACATTAACGTGCACCCAGAAAGCTTTTAAAGTCTTATTCCAAGATTTCGCACTCAAGCATAGTATTTATTCCCTTCCTATTTTGTCCACATCACAAACAGCACTTCTGAAAAAATACAATCTTGTATTGGTCTGTTGCTGCAGAATTTTGTAATTTTTCCCAAGATATGAAAAAAAGGGGCAGCTAGTTAGTTCAGGTGCCTCGCCATTAAGATTCACAATAATCCAAATATATTGCGGTTTGATTTCCTGTTCTGCCCAAGGTTGACTTAAGATGACTTAAGACCTACATCCACATCCTGCCACCACACCCCCCACCAAATGTAGGGAACAATGGAAAACCACCAATGACAAAAAGCTCAGGATGAAGCGTTAGAAAACAACAACAAGCCAAAGACCTACCTTCAGACTCAGCACTCATGGAAAGGAGGAAATATGGCTGGCCAATGAAAATCCCAGGATAACCTCTGAGGAGAACAGATTAGTGGAACTGTTGAAGACTTAACTAAGTTGTAGCAAAAATGTGCCCTTTGGCAATTGGGAGGAGTCTGGCTGGACATTTCAAACTAATTTTTAAGGGCAGTCTCAGAGTCACATTGTTTCTGCCAGCAAACACAGAACTTGCATATTCCTCCATTTCCAAACGTCATATAGAATGGTTTCAGAAATAGTAGGAACTGTAGATGCTGGAGAATCTGAGATAATAAGATGTAGAGCTGGATGAACACAGCAGGCCAAACAGCATCAGAGGAGCAGGAAAGCTGACGTTTCCAGCCTAGACCCTTCATCAGAAATTTCTAAAGAAGGCTCTTAGCCCCTCTAGTGTCAGCCTTCCCGCTCCTCTGATGCTGCTTAACCTGCTGTGTTCATCCAGCTCTACACCTTGTTATATTATATAGAATGGTGTCTGTTCCTTACACAAGCAATACACACCTTGAGCACATAGCATCAAGTTTTACACACATTTGTAGGCATCAAGTACACCACAGCAGTTCAAAGTGGGTGGCTCACCCACCAGACCCCAAATGCTGGCCTTGGCAGTGACATTCACATCCCATGAAAGAATAAAATATAAACTGAGGTTACAAAGACTAAATATGGAATAATGCAAAGCTAAGACAAAGCAGACCCAGAATATTAATAAATGAACAGCTCATGCTGAACCAGAAGCTGAGGTACAACAATATTTCTTTTAATAAGCAGCCTCAATTTTAAAAAAAATCACACAAATGTCTAATTGGATTTATCATATGAGTAAACATCAATCTACGATTAGCTGTATCAATCCTAACTGACCTACCTATAAAAGCATCAGGGCGATGGCTTGGAAGCAAAACACATTTCTAATTCGTACGTACTTGTTGTTTCCATGGAAACACTCCTTAGAAACAGGAGATTGCTACAGAGTGCTGCATCAGATTGGAAAAAAAAGCTTGTTTAACAATGAGTCTGCAGTGTGTGTCAATGTACTGAGTGGATTAATTTTCATTTTTCCTCCGACGTGTATTTGGTTTTGCGTTTTTGTTTGGAAGTGTGGTTGGGTTTCTAGTCAGCATCTGATGCAACTTTATGTGTTTGTCGAGCTTGAGAATTTCTGATCTCCTCAGCCATCAATGTCAAAACCTGCAGTGCCTAATCCAAATGCCAAATTGCTTTTCTCATCTCACGGAGATTTAGCAAGCTATCCATCACAGCAAAGATGTGACCCTGTGATCAAAGACAAACTGACTGGTATGTATTAAATGCTTAACTCATTTCTGAATAAATGATCATGGCGCTAAGAAGCTGTCATTTTATTGCAATATATATTGAATTGAAGGCATGTAATGGAGTACTTTTAGCATATGCTTTTCCTTAAATTTTCAGATACACATGCTAAAAATATAGTACTTTAAAAAAATACACTTTTGCTGCAAATGCCCTTTGTCAATGGTTGCTTCAATCTTGCTGTAACAACAATGTTGCAAGTTTACAATGCAATATAACACTGAACTAATTCTGTATGCTATAATGCATAATTTTTGAAACAAAATACTCCAGCATCACACATATTTAAATTCATAATACGTACATTTCACCTCTCTTATTCAAAATCACATAAATATATACTAACCTGCAACATAAACAGGAACACCGAGAGATATATGTACAAGGACAGCTTCTGAACAGCTTAGAGTTTTTATCCAATGTGCAAAGACATTATAAGCCTTTCCATGAAGCTTTCGTCTCTTATTTCTAGCGAAAATTTGTAAATTTTCCCTTTTAAAGCAAAATATGTAAATATTTACAGCATCTGCCCAAAAAAGGAATTGAAGCCCTGATCTGATCCTTTTGAGCAGAATGGTTCCCTCTGATGAAGACTACAAGACTGATCATCCAACTTTCTTACCCAAATACCATTGCATATTCAAAATGAAACAGCTAGCCAGAACAGCCATGCCAAATTATAACAAGATAAATCTTTGCTACAGTAATGTTTAGTACAGGTACGGCTGCAGGCAGCTTCATTGACGGCTGAAGGGATTTTCTGTTTCAATGTTAAGTTACAAAGTGGATTCAAGTCAAAATAAATGATCAAAAATATGCCCAAAGGTTTCTAATTCATTTGGAGGAGTGTACCTCACACTACCTTTTGCAGAAATGGTATAAAGATTTCATGACATAGTTGAGTGACAGCTCATAATGGGGGAAGGAAAAGAAGCAGAATATCAAGAACCTAGAAACTTCCACATACTAAATTCCTCATCATTGTCACAATTTGGAGTCGTCCTTTCTCTTAGGGAGAAAGTTAGTTTGCAAGTCTACTACTTTCTCTAAATCTCTCTCACCTACAACGGACCTTCTCATCCTCAAAACAAAAATGATATTACCTTTTGTCAGCAAAACATCTAGCTCTTAATGTGCTGCCTGACCTGCTGTAATTTCTACCAGTTTTTGTTTTCAAAACAAAAATACCCTCAGCTTACCAACTTAACCTTGCTGCTTGCTGTTTTATTGGAATAGATATGCCAGATGAAGAGAGTGTAGCACCAACTCTCAGGATAGCAACTGAAGTAAATAAAAGCCTGGAACAGTGCTGAAAAGCAAATAGTCAAGGGAAGGGTATTGGGGTGGAAGTAACACTGTGGAATGTGAAAGGATGAAAACAGTGCTATTAGAAAAGACAAGAAAGGGAACTATGTGGGGCAGTTTGGTGAATTGGGAAGAGTGTTGTATTATCTCTTTCTAGGTTCATACGAAGTTGAGAGGTCTGCATCAAGGTTGAATGCAGAGTTTTAATGGAGACTTATAGCTTGAGCTTACACGTGCTAACGTGCAAGAAATGGACAGACAGCAAGCTAACATTTTAACTCTTCATTAGTCATCTAGACTCGAAACGCTAGTCTGCTCTCTCTCCATAGATGTTGTCTGTCCCGCTGTGATTTCCAGCATCTTTTGATTTTAGTACAGACTCCAGCATCTGCAGTAATTTGCTCTGATATATTTTTGTTTTAATGAGGTGCTGAGAGAATGTAATTTCTAACCAAGGTGGCACGAAATCAATTCTGTAATAAAAGTAAGTTTCCAGTGGCCCTAGATAAATCCCGCTTCAGATACGCTTAATGGTATTCACAACCAATTCCAACACGCCTCATCATTAAAACAAAGTTTCATGATTTCCTGGTGCAAATGAAACTCTAAAATCACAGAAATAAGGAACTGAGTTGGTGTTCAAGAACAGCTGTTATCAGAATATGATCACATTTACCTGATTGAGCACTCATTGTTTATTGATTCCTTTGTTGAAATGTTAAATACTTTTTTGCTCCTTTTTAGGGTATGATTCCACAGTTGCTAGGAATCCCTCTGTTGTCTAACTGACCCCTATTAGTTACTTGAACCTTTAGTGATGGTAGGGAAACTATCCAGCTGTAAAGACATGAGAATGCACTTGACATGGGTACATTTCCAGCATAGGCTGTGGTAATTGAGAATGGGAAAATCTTCAGCAACTTTGTTTCCATTCAACCAAGGGCACTGAGATAAGCTGTAGTGCTCTAAATGCTGCTGTCGAGATTAGTTTGTTCAGTATTTGAAAATACCAAATATTGAGCCTAGATAAATGTGATTCACTGGACAAACACATTAAAGTCTTACAAGAAGGGTAGGTTTTTATGGCATGAGCACTAAGCAGAGTGCTTGTGTTGTATGAACATCCAGTGAGATGAGAAAAGGTTTGCGTATATTTTTATGCATTCTTGTGAGGTCAACATTGCTGTTGTGGAAATAAACATGTTGTATCTAAAGTGCAGTGATGGTGACATCGGAGCCCAGTTTGGTTAGCTTTGACCTGCAAAATTAAAGCAGAATGAGATATAATCTACAATGGAAAACTGCCCATATTAAGAGCTGTAATAGTGGAAGTGTTTTCTGTTCATATACAAAACCTAATTTAAACCAATAAACTGTTGCAAAAGTTTTTGTGCAAGGCTTTAAGTTTAATAAGGCCACTGGGGATATTCTTCAGCTAGTTGTTTTACTTAATTAGCCTAATGAATTCTGAAGGGCATGTACAGCATCAAATTAATCTACCGTAACATATGTTATTTCCTTGTGCAATGCCTAATTTCTCTGTAAAACTTTCCGTCCTTGCTACCAAGTTATCAAATTGGACATCACATTTCTCTCATATTATTCACAAGCACAATGGTCTCAAAGTACGTTACAGTTCATACTATGAAAGTATAGCTTTGGTCCATCTAGAATGAGAAGGGATTGATAAAAATTATTGCAAGCAAAAAATTCTTTATGGCAAAAGTCACAAAAACCTGGGACTCAAATTCAAAATCAGAAAAAAAAGTCGAAGTAAACCGAACAAATTGATTTAATACGTAATTAGAGATGTTTCTAGACAACAAAAGGATTTAGAAGTATTAACCAATTGAAAAACAACTTGCAATCGCAAGCTTTAAAACAGGCTGCATGACTATCAGAAAAAAAGCTTAATCCACTCAGAAATTCTTTTGCAATTTTAACAAATGCATCATTTTAAAATATACCAACATCTCTACAGGTATTATATTTGATATCTGACAATTAGAACTGAAGAGACATTTTGTATCCTTGGTTCCAATTAGGAATTAGCAAATTTCTCTCCTAAAAAAAAAATCAGATAGCAACATAAGCCAAATGTATGTTTGAGAACAGAATGCAAGAGAAACATTTTCAAGCTGCAAAATACACTACCAGTGTTATGGATGAATTAAGTAGGTTAGATTAGGAGCTCTTCTGGCACAGTGGGGAGTGTTTCTGCCTCTAGGCCAAAAACTCCGTATTCAAGTCCCATTCCAGTAAATAAATGCTAAGAAATGAGTCTTTGTAATACAGCCAGACAGGCTAAGCATCAACCTTCAAATCCTTCCAATGTACAGCAGCATAAGCTGATGTCCCTGATTTAACTGTGATGGAAATAAATTACAGCCTCTACCAATAAGGCATTTGATAAGGTTCCCCATGGTAGGCTCATTCAGAAGGTCAGGAGGAATGGGATACAGGGGAACTTAGCTGCTTGGATACAGAATTGGCTGGCCAACAGAAGACAGCGAGTGGTAGTAGAAGGAAAATATTCTGCCTGGAAGTCAGTGGTGAGTGGAGTTCCACAGGGCTCTGTCCTTGGGCCTCTACTGTTTGTAATTTTTATTAATGACTTGGATGAGGGGATTGAAGGATAGGTCAGCAAGTTTGCAGATGACACGAAGGTTGGAGGTGTCGTTGACAGTATAGAGGGCTGTTGCAGGCTGCAGCGGGACATTGACAGGATGCAGAGATGGGCTGAGAGGTGGCAGATGGAGTTCAACCTGGATAAATGCGAGGTGATGCATTTTGGAAGGTCGAATTTGAAAGCTGAGTACAGGATTAAGGATAGGATTCTTGGCAGCGTGGAGGAACAGAGGGATCTTGGTGTGCAGATACATAGATCCCTTAAAATGGCCACCCAAGTGGACAGGGTTGTTAAGAAAGCATATGGTGTTTTGGCTTTCATTAACAGGGGGATTGAGTTTAAGAGTCGTGAGATCTTGTTGCAGCTCTACAAAACTTTGGTTAGACCGCACTTGGAATACTGCGTCCAGTTCTGGGCGCCCTATTATAGGAAAGATGTGGATGCTTTGGAGAGGGTTCAGAGGAGGTTTACCAGGATGCTGCCTGGACTGGAGGGCTTATCTTATGAAGAGAGGTTGACTGAGCTTGGACTTTTTTCATTGGAGAAAAGGAGGAGGAGAGGGGACCTAATTGAGGTATACAAGATAATGAGAGGCATAGATAGAGTTGATACCCAGAGACTATTTCCCAGGGCAGAAATGGCTAGCACGAGGGGTCATAGTTTTAAGCTGGTTGGTGGAAAGTATAGAGGGGATGTCAGGGGCAGGTTCTTTACGCAGAGAGTTGTGAGAGCATGGAATGCGTTGCCAGCAGCAGTTGTGGAAGCAAGGTCATTGGGGTCATTTAAGAGACTGCTGGACATGTATATGGTCACAGAAATTTGAGGGTGCATACATGAGGATCAATGGTCGGCACAACATTGTGGGCTGAAGGGCCTGTTCTGTGCTGTATTGTTCTATGTTCTATGTTCTATGTTCTAATACTATCATGGCTCCAGACCAAAACATGCATTCAAAGGTGTGTGCTGTGACAGCAAATTCGACTCTTCAGACAGCCGGTTGGCTGGGTGCCTCAATGGCTCAGATTGGAGCCAAGGGCATGGAGTTCAAAACCACTACTTAGGGTAGATTTTGAACCTGTCCCCTTGTCCTACCCGCAGGTGAAGATCATACTGCTCTGAGTCAAACCTGTTTTCAGGCAGAGGACTCTATAAAGTCAGTTAGACTTTTGGGTGATGGTGACCTTAACTGCCTCACATTCTACATAGCTATGGAGAAGGAGAAGATTAGGCAAAATGGGAGGATATTTAATTGGGGAAGAGGAAACTATGACGCAATTAGACATGAGTTAGGAAGCATGGACTGGGAGCAATTGTTCCATGGTAAAGGCACCATAGACAAGTGGAGACTGTTTAAGGAACAGTTGTTGCAAGTGATGAGTAAATATGTCCCTCTGAGACAGGCAAGAAAGGGTAAGATAAAGGAACCTTGGATGACGAGAGCGGTGGAGCTTCTTGTGAAAAGGAAGAAGGTAGCTTACATAAGGTGGAGGAAGCTAGGGTCAAGTTCAGTTAGAGAGGATTACACGCAGGCAAGGAAGGAGCTCAAAAATAGTCTGAGGAGAGCCAGGAGGAGGCACGAGAAAGGCTTGGCAGAACGAATTAGGGAAAAAACAAAGGCATTTTACACTTATGTGAGGAATAAGAGAATGGTCAAAGAAAGAATATGGCCGATCAGGGATAGCATAGGGAACTTGTGTGTGGAGTCTGATGAGGTAGGGGAAGCCCTAAATGAGTATTTTGCTTCTGTCTTTACGAAAGAAACGAACTATGTAGTGAATGAAACCTTTGAAGAGCAGGTGTGCATGCTGGAATGGATAGAGATAGAGGAAGCTGATGTGCTGAAAATTTTGTCAAACATTAAGATTGACAAGTCGCCAGGCCCGGACCAGATTTGTCCTCGGCTGCTTTGGGAAAAGAGAAATGCAATTGCTTTGCCACTTGCGAGGGTCTTTGCATCCTCGCTCTCCACTGGAGTCGTACCTGAGGACTGGAGAGAAGCAAATGTAATTCCTCTCTTCAAGAAAGGAAATAGGGAAATCCCCGGCAATTACAGACCAGTAAGTCTCACGTCTGTCGTCTGCAAGGTGTTAGAAAGGATTCTGAGGGATAGGATTTATGACCATCTGGAAGAGCATGGCTTGATCAAATGCAGTCAACACGGCTTTGTGAGGGGAAGGTCATGCCTCACAAACCTTACCGAGTTCTTTGAGGATGTGACTAGAAAAGTTGATGAGGGTCGATCTGTGGATGTGGTGTATATGGACTTCAGCAAGGCATTTGATAAGGTTCCCCATGGTAGGCTCATTCAGAAGGTCAGGAGGAATGGGATACAGGGGAACTTAGCTGTCTGGATACAGAATTGGCTGGCCAACAAAATGACAGCGAGTGGTAGTAGAAGGAAAATATTCTGCCTGGAAGTCAGTGGTGAGTGGCGTTCCACAGGGCTCTGTCCTTGGGCCTCTACTGTTTGTAATTTTTATTAATGACTTGGATGAGGGGATTGAAGGATAGGTCAGCAAGTTTGCAGATGACACGAAGGTTGGAGGTGTCGTTGACAGTATAGAGGGCTGTTGCAGGCTGCAGCGGGACATTGACAGGATGCAGAGATGGGCTGAGAGGTGGCAGATGGAGTTCAACCTGGATAAATGCGAGGTGATGCATTTTGGAGGTCGAATTTGAAAGCTGAGTGTAGGATTAAGGATAGGATTCTTGGCAGCGTGGAGGAACAGAGGGATCTTGGTGTGCAGATACATAGATCCCTTAAAATGGCCACCCAAGTGGACAGGGTTGTTAAGAAAGCATATGGTGTTTTGGCTTTCATTAACAGGGGGATTGAGTTTAAGAGTCGTGAGATCTTGCTGCAGCTCTATAAAACTTTGGTTAGACTGCACTTAGAATACTGCGTCCAGTTCTGGTCGCCCTATTATAGGAAAGATGTGGATGCTTTGGAGAGGGTTCAGAGGAGGTTTACCAGGATGCTGCCTGGACTGGAGGGCTTATCTTATGAAGAGAGGTTGACTGAGCTCGGACTTTTTTCATTGGAGAAAAGGAGGAGGAGAGGGGACCTAATTGAGGTAAACGAGATAATGAGAGGCAGAGATAGAGTTGATAGCCAGTGACTATTTCCCAGGGCAGAAATGGCTAACACGAGGGGTCATAGTTTTAAGCTGGTTGGAGCAAAGTATAGAGGGGATGTCAGAGGCGGGTTCTTTACACAGAGAGTTGTGAGAGCATGGAATGCGTTGCCAGCAGCAGTTGTGGAAGCAAGGTCATTGGGGTCATTTAAGAGACTGCTGGACATGCATATGGTCACAGAAATTTGAGGGCGCATACATGAGGATCAATGGTCAGCACAACATCGTGGGCTGAAGGGCCTGTTCTGAGCTGTACTGTTCTATATTCTATGTAGATAGATGTTCAAAAGAAAGCCAGGGGCATGGAAGTTTGTGTGAACACAAGGAATTAGGTCTGCCACGCATGTGGGAATTGAACATAAATGTTTTCGTCTATTGGCATGCTCCCATTTTGTATTTTCAAAATAGAATTGATGTTAAGGTTACAAAAAGAACCTAACCACTTTCAACAGGATTTTAAAGAGGGGAGTGTGCATCAAGTTGCAATAAAAATGCCATTTGCACAATAAATTCACAACATGGTGAATTTTTTGCTCTCACTCTTACCACTGTGTGCAGATGCTCAGTGCATCTTAGAGACAATACAATGAAGGCTAGCCAATCCTACAAATTAATATATTAAAAAAACAACAACAATCTGGCAAGTGCTCGTATGCAGCCAGGGATTCAGAGCAATATACTTAAAAGAGAAAATTCTTGAGATATACAGTGGGTTGACGTGCAACTTACAATAAAGTTAGCATGTCATGTTGACACCTACTGATAAAATTCTGTACACTGAAAATATTAACCCTATCCTATTTTAAAGTGACAACAGCAGCTCTGCAATAATTTCCATCTTTAGGTCACATGTACAACTTTTTAAGGTTTCAAATAAAATCTCAAGTCGAGACCCTTAGAACAACTTGGATCAATCCTGAATGGAGAATGCAGGAGGGCATGCCTGAAGCAATATAGAAATTGTGTATTAACCTCATCAAGCTACCAAACAGGACTTCTTATGCACTAAAACAACATAAGCAGCAAGTGATAGAGCTAAGCGATCCCACAACCAACAGATCAGATCTAAGTGTGGCAGTCCTGCCATGTTCAGTCATGAATGGGAGTGGACAATTAAACAATTCACTGGAGCAGGTGGCTCCACAAATATCTCCATCCTCAACGATGGAAGAGCACATCAGAGCAAAAGATAAGGCTGAAGTATTCGCAGCAATCTTCAGGCAGAAGTGCCACGTGGATGATCCCCAGCATCATAGATACTAATCTTCAGCCAATTTGATTCACTCCACGTGATATCAAAATATGATTGGAGCATGGATACTGCAAAGGCTACTGGGTCTGACAACACTCCAGCAATAGACTTGTGTTCAGAATCTGCCTATCCTCTAGCCAACATGTGTCAGTACAACCGCAACACTAGCATCCATCCAATATTATGGAAAATTGCCCAGGTATGTCCTGCACTCAAAAAGCATGACAAGCCCAATCTGGCCAATTACTGCCCCATCAGTCTACTCTCAATCAGTAAAATGATGGAAGCTGTCATCAACGGTGCTATCAATCAGCACCTGCTTAGCAACAACCTGCTCAACCGTGTCCAAAGCTACAAAACTAATTGGGATTTTTTTTGTTAAGAAAAAAAAGCTGAAGGCAAGGTAACTGCCTGTACAGGTGACAATAACAGCAGCAATATCAAGATCCGTAATTTTTATTTACAGATGCACTGTAATGATTTTTACAGAGGGGAATGATTTTATTGATGCACCAAGGGTTCATCCCTTTAGTGTGGGGCCTGGTATTGATGCAGTTTCTAAGGACATATTTATTACTCGTTGCATAATACTTAATAGTGGGTAAATGAAAAACAAAGCAGTTTTAACAACACACCTTCTATTAGAACAAACAGTGACAACTGGCATTTACAGAAGGCATTTAGTAAAGTGTACCAATGCACATCATGTGTTTTGTCATCAAAATCCAACTGAACCACATAAGCAGATATCTGGACAGATGACAAAAAGTTTAGTCAAAATGTAGGCTTTAAGATGTCTTGAAAGAGAAAGAATTGGATAGTTACCCTGTGTGTATGATTAGGAAGATCATGGGCAATGTGCATCTGATTTCCTAACATCTGCAGTTGACAGGTTAGGATCCCCATTTATTTCATAATTGGAGAGATGGATGGTTCAGTGAATAATATGCTAGCTTTTCAGTTCAAGCAGCCAGCCATGTAAACTTAACCCTTAGCTGCCCAAGGTACAAAACATTCCATTCCAGCCAAACTAAAGACTATCACCCTAATAGACTTAGTCTATTGTCTATAATTCACCACGGTGAGCTCTTGCCCCATATAACCACGGACGTCAAGCAGCTTCTTACAGAAAACACATAGGATGTATGACCATGTCCGGTCTTGATTTGACTTCCAGTAATATAGAAACACAGAAGATGGGAGCCCTTCAAGCCAGCTTCGCCATTCTTCACGATCATGGTTGATTGTCCAACTCAACAGCCTAATCCTGCTTTCTCCCCATAACCTCTAAGCCCACTCGCCCCAGGTAATATATCTAGCCGCCTCTTGAATACATTCAATGTTTTGGCATTGACTACTTCCTGTCATACTGAATTCTACAGGTTCACCACTCTTTAGGTGAAAAATGTCTCCTTATCTCAGTTCTGAATCATCTACCCTGAATGCTCATACGGTGACCCCTGGCTCTGGACACACCCATTATTGGAAACATCCTTCCTGCATCTACCTTGATCACTCCTGTTGGAATTTTACAAGTATCTCTGAACTCTAGCAAAAACAATCCCAATCTAGTCAACCACTCCTCATACATCAGATCCGCCATCCCCGGAATCAGCCTGCTAAACTTTCAGTGCACTTTCATGACAGCAAGAGCATCCTTCCTCAGAAAAGAAGACCAAAACTGCACACAATATTCTAGGTGTGGCCTAAACCAAGGCCCTGTATAACTGCAACACATCCCGGCTCCTATACTCACAACCTCTCACAATGAAGGCCAACATACTATTTGTCTTCTCTACTTTTTTGTTACTTCAACAGCAGCACAAGAAATCACAGACCATGTTGCACCATTATCCTTGTCATGTATTAGAACACGGCACTTGGAAGGAGGGGAGGAAATTCATGCTGACAGGTGCAAAAGTGTATTTATAAATATAAAATATAAAAACTGCATATCTTTACATTATCCTGTATCCACATAATAAAACTGTATTATTCACTTTTCTGATTTCAGGTGCCATAAAAAAATCAAAACGCATTAAAGAATTGTTAGCCAAATAATCTATCTATACCAATGGATTTCCAGCCATCTTTTATAAAAGAAAAACTCTTCTTCAGTATGAACACAACTCCAGAATGTATTTTCCCTGCGCTCACAAACTGTTCTCTAGGCAAGAATCGAACGGAAGTGCAAACAGCAATCCACAAGGCCACACTGGCCACCTGCACCTTGCTGCTAATGCTGGTCTTCTGCCTAGGATCCTATGGAAATGTAATTGTATTTTTCTCCTTCTTCAATCCCGCTTTCAGGAAATTTAGGACACATTTTGATTTTATGATCCTGAATCTGTCATTCTGTGACCTCTTCATCTGCCTCATTGCAGTCCCCATGTTTGGCTTTGTGATGCTCTTTGATAACAGGAGCAGTATGTCAGACACATTCTGTTTTGTATTCCACCTCACTAGCACAGGGTTTGTCATAATGTCTTTGAAAACAGTGGCTGTGATCGCTCTCCATCGTCTAAGAATGGTGCTAGGGCAACAAACGAGTCATTCCTCCTCATTTGTCTGTATACTTCTCCTTACAGTTGTTCTGTGGGTCATCAGTTTCACCCTAGCCACATTGTCAGCCATGACTAAGTACCACAGCTCCAAGATCTGTGTCCCTCTGCTCGGGCTCATTAATGAAGATGGCAAGGCCATTTTATACACATACGTCGTGGACTTTACCCTCTGTGTGGGCATTGTTGCAATTTCTTATGCTATGATTGCTCAAACTCTCCACAAGAATGCACAGGTTCGGCGTTGCCCTGTGATTACAGTGGTTGATCCCAAAAAGCCCAACTGTTTTGTCACTCCAGATGGATCACAGCCCTCTTTATACAGAAAGCAGAAAGGCAGCAAGACACCCCATGTACAAACCCACCTATATACACATAATGAAAACAAAAATGTGATCAGTTCCAACAAGAAGCTAGAACACATTGTGAACCTTTCAGCTGCTAAGGACTCCAAAGCAGTAGTGACCTGTGTTATGATACTATTATCAGTGGTCTGCTGCCTGCCTTTGGGTGTAGCTCTGGTGCACGATGTCTTATCCTCAGAGAGCAGCTTTATCATCTACCAATTTGAGCTGTGTGGATTAACCTTGGTGTTTTTTAGGTCAGGCCTCAACCCATTTATCTATTCTCGCAACAACTCTGGTCTCCGCAAGAAGGTGGCTTGGTGCACGCAGTTTATGGCCCTCCTGCTGTGCTGCAAGCAGAAAACAAGACTGAAAGCAGTTGGGGATGGCAGCCTGGTTGTGAACAGGAACAAGTCTTCACACCATGATACTAATTCAGCCTACATCCTCTCCCCCAAGTCACAGAAAAAGCTCGTAGACCAGGCCTGTGGGCCAAGCAATTCAAGAGACATCTTCACTTCTGTGGAGTACCCACGAAAAGCACAAAGTGCCTCCACCCCTATCAACACTAGGATGGAGCCATACTACAGTATCTACAACAGCAGCATCTCCCAGGGAGACAGCACCCCTACAAGTTTGCAGCCCAGGAGATATACTTTTGGTTCGGTTCAGTCCTACGCTGGAATGTACTACCACATCTCAAAAACATCAGACTTCATGCAGGACTGTGACAGCACTTCAGTGAAACATATCCCCATTCCTTCTGTCTAATACCAATCATGTGAATATTGACATAAAAGGCGGCAAACATAAATCACTGAAGTCAGTGGTGTCAAAATTTCTTGTTTGGAAGTTATCTCTGTTGACAAATCTCAATAATTTAAGGACATTGCCAATTAAACAGCAATTTAAATGTATACACTGTTAAAATATCAAATATAACAATGAACACTGGTTAATAGCTAATGATTGTAAAAATATGATGCAGCATGGCTTATGTATGCGTCCCTTTGGAATTATGTATCCTGCAAATTGTGTAACTGTTCACCCAGAACAACTAAGAACTGGATATTTGAGAACAGTATGAGCTAAGTTGATGGCAGAGACTGATAGTCATTAAACTGGCTTAACGAACAGCTAGAAACATAGTACACTCCACAAAATGATTACATCTCCCTTGATCAGTACTTGCTATTAGCCAGGTCATTCCCGGGAGAAGAAAAGCTGGGATCTTTTCCTATACTAATCAATCATATCTTCCATCAAGTTAAGCATAAAACAATATCAGTGATAATCACTGTTTGGACCAGTCCTTGGCCTGAACACAGGGCAGTTAATATAATGCAATTATAATGAGCAGTAATGTGTCGTGCTCCCTAATTATGTCAGCAAATAATGATTTCTCCGTAAAATTAACACTTCCCATCTGCAACCGTACATAGTGTATAAAATAAGTCAACATAATGGCAGAGATACCAAAAGTCTTCTGTTATGACAATAGGGAAAGAAAGAATTTTGTAGACTGTGGGCTGAAAATATTGCCAAAACTGCAAGGTCAGACCAGTGCAAAGGTAATACGTTCAGGGCAAGATGCCCACACAATCAAGTCAAACAGTTCAGCATCCCCATTATATAATGGATGAGGGGGAAAGCAGAGGTGGGGAAGGGAAGAGCAGGTTACCTATTTCAGCTACTCTTTAATTTGTGATTTAAAGCTGGGCTGCTGAAAATTCATCAAAAACAGATGGTTGCAGAATGGACTGAATCAATTACAATACTCTGAAGGAATGTTGTAGGAAGGAGGTCCGACAAAGGGGGCAACTGCCCTGCAATAAACAGCAATGACAAGAAGGGTTGTTGTTTCATCTGTGATCTATAGATTAGAAGGAGGTGTTTCATTTTTAATTCATCTACACAATTTGGGCAATATTGGCTAGGCCAGCATTTATTGCCCATTCCTAAGTGCCTTTGTCAAAGCTGAGGTGAGCTGCTTTCTTGAACTGCTGTAGTTGAGTGTAGGTGCATTCGCAGTGCTTTAAGAAGGGAGTTCCAGGATTTGATCCAATAACAGTAAAGAAATCGTGAGTTTCAAGTTAGGATGGTGAGTGGGTTGGCAGGGAACTCACAAATAGTGCTTCCATGCACCTGCTGCCCTTGACCTTCTAATTGGTAGAAATTGAATTGTGATGTGGAAGGAACCCGGGGGCGTTCTTACAATGCATTTTATAGATGGTACATACTGTTGCCACTGTGCAGGGGTGCTGAAGGGAGTGAATGTTGAAACTGGTGGATGGGGTACCAATCAAGTGGACTGCTTCGATGATGCTAAGCCACTTTAAGTGTTTTTTGCTGTTGCATCCATCCAGGCAAATGGAAAATAATCCATCATACTTCTGACTTGCCACGTGAAGATGGGGAGATAGTAGACGAGTTACTCATCACAGAATTTCTAGTCTCTGACCTGTTCTTGCAGCCACAGCATTTGAACGACTGTCCAGTTCGGTTTCTGCTCAGTTGTGACCTAAGGACGTGAATGGTGGGGTACTCAGCAACGATAATGCCATCAACAGCAAAGGGAGACAACTGGATGTTATGATACTTGAGATGGTCATTATCCGGCACTTCTGAGATACAAATGTTATTTAACACATATCAGCTCAAGCCCAGATGTTATCCAAGTCCTGTTGCATGTGGATAAGTGCTGCTTCAGTCCTTGAGGAGATACAAAACGAACTGAATATTTTATAATCTTCAGCAAACATTCAACTTCTAACCTTAGGGAGAGGGAAGGCTAATGATGGTACAGCTGAAGACAGTTATATCTAGGACACTCAATGTGTTGTAATTTGGTGATTTTAACAAGGTAAACAGATAGATGTGCAGTATACTTTTCTATGAAGTATATATTTCCATGAAGTAAATTTGCTATTCTATTAGAGAGAGAAAATGTAGTACAAACAGTGATACATATATTCCAAAACATCCTACTATTAATGTAGAGCATTAAGTCATGAAATAATCCCAGATGTGTTTACACAGGGTACTAAAGGATTAGGGAACAATGGATGAATAAAGATATTGAATCCGTAAGAATTAAAAATAATTATATGTTAAATATCAATAACTGGGTTCAAATGAATGTCTTGAACAGTGTAGAGCATAGGGGCATTCTTAAGAGGGAGATCAGGAAAGCAAATAGGGGATATGAGATAACCTTAGCAGGTAAGGCTAAGGATAATGCAAAGGGATTCAAGAAGTGCTTAAAGAGCAAGGGAGCAACTAGTGAGAGAGTAGGGCCTCAGAGATCAAAGAGGTCATTTTTGTGCTGAATCTCAGGAGATGAGAGAAATAGTAAATTAATATTTCCTGTCAATTTTTACTGTGGAGAAAGAAATCGAGGCTAGAGAACTCTTGGAAATAAATATTGATGTTTTGAAAATAGTTCACATTACTGAAAAGGAAATGTTGGAGATCTTAGAAAATGCAAAGGTAGATAAATCTCCAGAACTTAATCTAGCGTATCCCAGGACATTGTGGGAAGTTAGGGAGGAAATTGTGGGTCCCCTTGCATAATACTTGTATCATGTATAACTATGGGTGAGGTGCTTTTGTTTGCCTTTGTTAAAGGATGGATGTAAAGAGAAGCCTGGAAACTATAGACCTGCGAGTCTGTCTTCGGTGGTGGGTATGTTGCAGGAAGTACAGGTCAGCGCAACATCGAGGGCCAAAGGGCCTGTACAGCGCTGTAGTGTTCTATGTTCTATGTTCTAAACATTGTTGGAAGCATCACGTACCCTGACCACAAGGTTCCTCAATGCAATTACGGTTACTTGTGCACTCAGGTTATACACATTATGTTGCACTTGTACCTTTCCAACATATGTACCTTTCACGCTGGAGGAGACTGCAAATAACAGGAGGTATAACATGTTGCCAGAAAAAGGTTCACAAAATGTTGCAACCATGACTTCCCATAGATGGAAAGCATTGGTGGTACTAGCATGTGGGAAAATAGCATGTTGGAACTCTTCATCCTACCTCTCAAAGTTTGCAAATAACATCTTATGTTCCTCATTTAAACCTCTGCTCAGACTCCTTCACAGACTGGGATAGCACACGATTTCACCAGCACCCAATGAAGATTATCATATAAATCTGTGTCAGACATGTCTTGTCATTCATATCAAAGATGTCCTGTTGTGCAAGGCCCCAGAAGGGAGGCTAATATTGTCTGTCAACAAGACAGAGGCACACAGTGATAATAATTGAAGTAGAAACCATACCCAGCATTTGAAAATAACTTAGGTAGTTGGTTGAAGGAAGATGATAAACAGATGTGGGGGCAAGGCAAAGGTGCAAACATCAGAATGACTTCTGATAGGGAAGATTAACAGCCATTGTACTCTTTTCTCATTGTGCTCCAATCATTGGCAAAACAGCATCTGGAATGAACTACCTAAAAGAAAGGTATTTTGCAAATAGTCTTTCAAAAGAAAGTTGGATTTCTGACCTGGGAGTAATAATATGTGCAAGTTTATAGGGAAAAGGGACTGGATAGCTTTAAAAGAGCCAACACAGGCATGATGATTTGAATGCTTTCCTTCTGAATTCGATCTTTTCACAGTCACATAACCTACGGAATGCATTCGTTCGTCTATACATCAAGCAATTGTTTCCATTCCTTCATCATCAAGTCAACTAAATCCTAAGTATTGTCATTATTGCAATGAAGGAAACACCGCAGACAACATTCATACAGCAAGTTCCCGCAAAAAAATGCAACATGATAATGGCTGCCCAGCCCATTTTTGTGATGTTGACTCACTTTGAAAGATGGGAGAATGGTTCCTTCAGAGAGTCAGCATGGACACAACAGGCTGAAAGGCCTCCTTCTGTGCCCTAACCATTACTGGGAATCAGGAGTAATCGTGAGCTAGGGCACTGCGGATGACTACCCTGCTCTTCTTCCCAAAAAGAGGCATCTAACATCAACCCAAGCAGGGGATCGGTTCAACATCTCATCCAAAACAAAGCACCTCCAAACGTGCAACACTCCATTCAGCCAAGTTTTCTTTCTGAGGTTTGCACTCAAATACCTGGAGCGTGGCTTGAACAAGGACCCAAAGGCTACCAATGGTGCCACGGTCGATGCTGGTGATTAGACACTAATGCCAAGGCGGCTTGT